>NC_059218.1:1107672-1462672 GCF_020615455.1 Coregonus clupeaformis
CATTTTTGACATGCTTTTTTCTTGATTTTTTTGTTGTTATTCTGTCTCTCAATGTTCAAATAAACCTACCATTAAAATTATAGACTGATCATGTCTTTGTCAGTGGGCAAACGTACAAAATCAGCAGGGGATCAAATACTTTTTTCCCTCACAGTGCATTCAGAAAGTATTCAGACCCCTTTACTTTTTCCACTTTGTTACGTTACAGCCTTATTCTAAAATTGATAAAATTGTTATTTTTTTCCTCTCATGAATCTACACACAATACCCCATAATGATAAAGGAAAAACAGTTTTTTTGACCATTTTGAAAATGTATAAAAAATTAAAAACTGAAATATCACATTTACATAAGTATTCAGACCCTTTACTAAGTACTTTGTTGAAGCACCTTTGGCAGCGATTACAGCCTTGAGTCTTCTTGGGTATGACGCTACAAGCATGGCACACCTGTATTTGGGGAGTTTCTCCATTCTTCTCTGCAGATCCTCTCAAGCTCTGTCAGGTTGGATGGGGAGCGTCACTGCACAGCTATTTTCAGGTCCCTCCAGAGATGTTTGATCGAGTTCAAGTCCAGGCTCTGGCTGGACCACTCAAGGACATTCGGAGACTTGTCCCGAAGCCACTCCTGCGTTGTCTTGGCTGTGTGCTTAGGGCCGTTGTCCTGTTGGAAGGTGAACCTTCGCCCCAGTCTAAGGTCCTGAGCGCTCTGGAGCAGGTTTTCATCAAGGATCTCTCTGTACTTTGCTGCGTTCATCTTTCCCTCGATCCTGACCAGTCTCCCAGTCCCTGCCGCTGAAAACATTCCTACAGCATGAGGCTGCCACCACCATGCTTCACTGTAGGGATGGTGCCAGGTTTCCTCCAGACGTGATGCTTGGCATTCAGGCCAAAGAGTTCAATCTTGGTTTCATCAAACCAGTGAATCTTGTTTCTCATGGTCTGAGAGTCCTTTAGGTGCATTTTGGCAAACTCCAAATCGGGCTGTCATGTGCCTTTTACTGAGGAATGGCTTCCGTCTGGCCACTCTACCATAAAGGCCTGATTGGTGGAGTGCTGCAGAGATGGTTGTCCTTCTGGAAGGTTATTCCATCTCCACAGAGGCACTCTGGAGCTCTGTCAGTGACCATTGTGTTCTTGGTCACCTCCCTGAGAAAGGCCCTTCTCCCCCGATTGCTCAGTTTGGCCGGGCGGCCAGCTCTAGGAAAAGTGTTGGTGGTTCCAAACTTCTTCCATTTAAGAATGATGGAGGCCACTGTGTCCTTCAGGAGTTTCAATGCTGCAGACTTTTTTTCATGTCCAATCTATTGAATTTACCACAGGTGGACTCCAATCAAGTTGTTGTAGAAACATCTCAAGGAAGATCAATGGAAACAGGATGCACCTGAGCTCATAGCAAAGGGAAAAAAAATTATTGAATCAATTTTAGAATAAGGCTGTAATGTAACAAAATATGGAAAAAGTCAAGGGGTCTGAATACTTTCCAAAGGCACTGTGTGTATATACACTGCTCAAAAAAATAAAGGGAACACTTAAACAACACAATGTAACTCCAAGTCAATCACACTTCTGTGAAATCAAACTGTCCACTTAGGAAGCAACACTGATTGACAATACATTTCACATGCTGTTGTGCAAATGGAATAGACAACAGGTGGAAATTATAGGCAATTAGCAAGACACCCCCAATAAAGAAGTGGTTCTGCAGGTGGTGACCACAGACCACTTCTCAGTTCCTATGCTTCCTGGCTGATGTTTTGGTCACTTTTGAATGCTGGCGGTGCTTTCACTCTAGTGGTAGCATGAGACGGAGTCTACAACCCACACAAGTGGCTCAGGTAGTGCAGCTCTTCCAGGATGGCACATCAATGCGAGCTGTGGCAAGAAGGTTTGCTGTGTCTATCAGCGTAGTGTCCAGAGCATGGAGGCGCTACCAGGAGACAGGCCAGTACATCAGGAGATGTGGAGGAGGCCGTAGGAGGGCAACAACCCAGCAGCAGGACCGCTACCTCCGCCTTTGTGCAAGCAGGAGCAGGAGGAGCACTGCCAGAGCCCTGGAAAATGACCTCCAGCAGGCCACAAATGTGCATGTGTCTGCTCAAACGGTCAGAAACAGACTCCATGAGGGTGGTATGAGGGCCCAACGTCCACAGGTGGGGGTTGTGCTTACAGCCCAACACCGTGCAGGACGTTTGGCATTTGCCAGAGAACACCAAGATTGGCAAATTCGCCACTGGCGCCCTGTGCTCTTCACAGATGAAAGCAGGTTCACACTGAGCACATGTGACAGACGTGACAGAGTCTGGAGACGCCGTGGAGAACGTTCTGCTGCCTGCAACATCCTCCAGCATGACCGGTTTGGCGGTGGGTCAGTCATGGTGTGGGGTGGCATTTCTTTGGGGGGCCGCACAGCCCTCCATGTGCTCGCCAGAGGTAGCCTGACTGCCATTAGGTACCGAGATGAGATCCTCAGACCCCTTGTGAGACCATATGCTGGTGCGGTTGGCCCTGGGTTCCTCCTAATGCAAGACAATGCTAGACCTCATGTGGCTGGAGTGTGTCAGCAGTTCCTGCAAGAGGAAGGCATTGATGCTATGGACTGGCCCGCCCGTTCCCCAGACCTGAATCCAATTGAGCACATCTGGGACATCATGTCTCGCTCCATCCACCAACGCCACGTTGCACCACAGACTGTCCAGGAGTTGGCGGATGCTTTAGTCCAGGTCTGGGAGGAGATCCCTCAGGAGACCATCCGCCACCTCATCAGGAGCATGCCCAGGCGTTGTAGGGAGGTCATACAGGCACGTGGAGGCCACACACACTACTGAGCCTCATTTTGACTTGTTTTAAGGACATTACATCAAAGTTGGATCAGCCTGTAGTGTGGTTTTCCACTTTAATTTTGAGGGTGACTCCAAATCCAGACCCCCATGGGTTGATAAATTTGATTTCCATTGATAATTTTTGTGTGATTTTGTTGTCAGCACATTCAACTATGTAAAGAAAAAAGTATTTAATAAGATTATTTCATTCATTCAGATCTAGGATGTGTTGTTTAAGTGTTCCCTTTATTTTTTTGAGCAGTGTATATATATATATATATATATATGCTGTCTATATGATGTGGAGTACAAAACTGTGTTTAATCTGTCTCCTCTCTGGCGTGTGTGTGTTTGTGTGTATTGTATGCTCTCAAATCTATGTCCTCTCCATATCTCGCCCCCTCATCAGACATGAAAAACCGAGCCGTCTGTGTGTGTTCATTTTTGAGTGTGTGTTTGTGTTTAAGTGTGTACGCGTTTGTTTGAGTGTATGTGTGTGTGTGTGTGTGTGTGTGTGTGTGTGTGTGTGTGTGTGCGGGCGCATTCGTGCAATCATGCGCAACAGGATTAGGGTAATCCAGTGGCTCTGTTAATGAGCAATAGGATTGGATCACTCCGATAAGAGATATGCAAATTAGCCTGCTTAATTAAGCAGTGATGTCGTCCGCTAATGAATATTAATGAGCAAAGATAAGGAAGAGATAATGTGTGTGTGTGTGTTTGTATGCACACGCGTGTGACTGTGTGCATGCGCTTGCATGCGAGTGTGAGAGATATGGGAGGGATAAGGAGAGTGAGGAACCAACAATAGAGATCCTAAGGGAGAGATAGAGAGAGGGAGGAAGACTGTCTGTTACTGCACCCTAGAGAGCAGAAGATGTATGCTCTTTCTATCTGCTTATGTACTTCACATTTACGTCATTTAGCAGACGCGACTTACAAATTGGTGCATTCAAGTTATTGTAGACAACCACTTTTGGGGGGTAGAAGGATTACTTTTATACTATTCCAGTTATTCCTTAAAGAGGTAGGGTTTCAAGTGTCTCCGGAAGGTGATCAGTGACTCCGCTGTCCTGGCGTCATGGGGGAGCTTGTTCCACCATTGGGGTGCCAGAGCAGCGAATAGCTTTGACTGGGCTGAGCGGGAACTGTGCTTTTGTAGAGGTAGGGGGGCTAGCAGGCCAGAGGTACTTTCTAAGATTATTTATTTCCTCTGCTATTTTGAAAGACCATTATATTATTACAATTATAACCTTGATTTGTATTATATCGTTATATTAATATCTCTGTAATATTTTAACTAGTTGAGAGGATATGATTGGGACAAGATGGTTATCTGTATGCTATTATATTCTGTGATGAGTACTAGACTGGCCAGTGTAGGAGTTAGCCAGTCCAGCAGTGTTGGCATGTATGCTACCTACTGTAATCAGGAGTGGAGTTCTGGGAAGTGATGGCTGGACTGTAACTAGAACTGATTGCATTTGAATTCAGAAGATCAGAACAAACTCACAGGGTTCCATGGTTTACTGACGTAAGGCACACACCTATAGGTCTATGGCAAACACGCACACACACATGCCGAGCTATCAAATGATAAATAAGAGGAAAATTACTTTGATCACTAAGTGATCATCACTCACTCCAGAACATGTTTGACAATCTATCACCTCACTCCTCATCCCATACCCCCATCCCCCTCTCCACTTCTACCCCCATCCCCCTCTCCACTTCTCCTCCTATATACACCTCTATTTTCCTGTCCCTCTCCTTCCCTCCTCTCTTTTCCTCCACCTCTATCCTCTCCTATAGATGACATCATTAAGTCTAATTTGTAGGAAGTGAAAAGAGAAGCTCTCACATCCCGCTGTGGGTTGAAAGGGGACGTCTTGACTACCCTAATCAGCGCAACGATCAACACACACTCAGCGCACACAGACACACTAACACACTTAGCGCACACACACACACACTGCTTTGAGTCAGAGGTCTGTGACTGAAGTTCTCCATTAATCCTCATGATTATGTCTCAGAGGATTTCACTGAAGCCTTAGTTCTCATGGATTTCATCATCATATTACACACACACTTCAGTAGATTTAGACCCTATATCATCCACTCTGCTTATCAGATCTCACATGGAATAGAGCCACACACACACACAGGAAGTAGAGAGGAGATGAGGTAAAAGGTGAGAAGCCAGTGGAGTGTGCGGAGGAGCGGGGTGACGTGAGAGAACTTGGGAAGGTTGAAAACCAGACGGGCTGCGTCGTTCTGGATGAGTTGTAGGGGTTTAATGGCACAGGCAGGGAGCCCAGCCAACAGCAAGTTGCAGTAATCCAGACGGGAGATGACAAGTGCCTGGATTAGGACCTGTGCCGCTTCCTGTGTAAGGCAGGGTCATACTCTGCGAATGTTGTAGAGCATGAACCTATAGGATCGGGTCACCGCCTTGATGTTAGCGGAGAACGACAGGGTGTTGTCCAGGGTCACGCCAAGGCTCTTTGCACTCTGGGAGGAGGACACAACGGAGTTGTCAACCGTGATGGCGAGATCATGGAACGGGCAGTCCTTCCCCGGGAGGAAGAGCAGCTCCGTCTTGCCGAGGTTCAGCTTGAGGTGGTGATCCGTCATCCACACTGATATGTCTGCCAGACAAGCAGAGATGCGATTCGCCACCTTGTTATCAGAAGGGGGAAAGGAGAAGATTAACTGAATCCAAGTTAATAGTTGGCAAAAACCCATTGACATATTATAAAACCCATTTCTGATGTATGCCTTCTAGTCTCTCACCCCAGACATAATCAATAGGCTATTGTTCTAAATTTGCTGTAATTTAGGCTAATTCCGGATGCCTTCAACATAGGCTACTGGTTCAATCGCGCGTGGGCATCATCCAACTGCAACGAAGTAGAGGCCTACTGTACCCATTTACTGGACAGGTATCAGGGCCGGCTCCAGGCATAAGCGACACCTTTGTTAACAGGTATTGTGTCAATTTAAAACTTGCACAAGACAGTTCACAGAATTGTCCATTTAAAGAAATGTAGCCAATATATTCATTTAGCTAACATTAGATAGTTAATCCAGAGATTCTTACCTTCCGCAGTCTCGTCCAAATCATCATTGTATTTGTAGTTATTTATGATAGCCACATTAGCAGCTAATTAGCATTTCATTTTTGGGGGGTAAATACAGGTGAATATATTGATAAAAGTCACCTTGTCCTAGAGAGATTTACCTGGTTATCAAAATGTCACACCAGGGTAAGCCTACATTAAACACAGCCCTTTTTTAAAGTGTTTCTAAAATCCCCTATGGGAAAAATGTATGGTGGGAAAACGATTGGAACCATTTCCCTGTTTGACCATTAGGTTTTATGGGTATTATGACTCATACTGCAGTACTCTATAGCAGGGGTGTAATAATTTAGTCCAATAAAAATACCGTTTTTATTAGACAAATTCAGGTGTTTCGTTCCGTTTAAGAAACGCTTTACAACAAAATCACAGAATCAGCTAATGAAAACACCCCAGCTAACAAGGGATGTAACTGAGACATTTGTAACATTCCCCTTAAGTCTTCTAGAGGTACTGAATGGCATAGCCCATTTGGGACATTATAGGCACATTCATAACGTTTCTAATAAGTATTATAGAGGTTATAAATATCACGTCGTTATACAGACATCATGGGAACATTCAAAACATTACTTGGTAGTCCATGAAAGGTTCTGAATATCATGTTATTTTGGAGATATCCTAGGAACATTTCATAATGTTACATTTAGAGCTATGGTTTGTCTTCATATGACGTTACAATCGGAATGATAGAAATACATTTTTGAACATTGTCTGTAAGTTTCACAATAACGTTATTATGACTTATGTTGGGACTAAAATAACTTTGTGGTCATGTCCTGGAACATAATTTTGTTAGCTGGGACCCTAGTTTTCATTGATTTCAAAGGAAGCATTCCCTCAATGGTTGATGTCAATGCTGGACGCCCGACGTCTGTAGTGTCACAGTGTAGCAGGGCAGCAACACTCTTCATCAGTTTGACGTGATTGTTGAAGCTGCGACTGCCCTGTTTCCTCCTACTGTGACCACTAGCCGAGCCGACATCAGTCTATGGAGTAGGCTACCATGATAGACTGATGAGATTCCTCCATAATCTATGGTAGGCTGGCTATACCACTACCATGGTGAGTGTCGAGTCCGCAGGCCTATTCAGTAAATAAGTGTGTGTGAGGTTGCGTCAGCTCAAATGTAGCTAGTCTGTGAACACTGGTTTAGTGGATATACATCAAAGCTGATTAACTGCGCGACTTCTAAGATCATCCACTGGAGTGCGACAACAATATGAATTAGAATTTAGAAGTGGAGAAAATAAAGTCCGCTGGTTGGGTGGCTAGCGACACCTATTGGAGTTGAAATGGCATTCTACTGAATGAAATATCACATCAATTCTATGTGGTCCAACCTAAACAATTGTCCCTCCCTGGCTATCCAAGGGTAGGTTAGCATTATATCCTGTCCATTAATACGATTTGATCAATCGATATCTGATCGATATCCATAGTGAACATGCATTGGTTGTAGGCCTAATCAGATCTGAATAGAATGGTTCATTCACGGCAGTGACAGGAGTCACAGGACACACAGATCGATAAACTATTATGACAAGTGCAGAATGGTTTTAAGCATGAAGGACAGCAGACAGATCGATTTGAATGTTACACAGAACCTTGAAGCTCTCTGTATAGTTGGCAGTATACCTCACTCTTTTCCCGAATGGGTAAATATATGCCAATCAACTCAGAAATCGAGACTGTGAACTACAGAAAATGCGTTTTTTATTGCAGGAGTTTACACCGATTTATTTAGTTCTAGCAGGGCCTATATATATTTTTTCATTATGCAGTAGGCCTAATAGTTATAGATCTCCACGCTATTATATTGCATACACAATGTCCCTTCTATATGAGAAGAATATTACACTCATGGCAGTAGCTATTGAGGGTGGTAGAAAAGTTTTCAACAGAAATATATTCCTTCGGCCTCCCGAGTGGCGCAGTGGTCGAACATGCTGACCACACCGCTCGGGTCGCGTGTACACATTCATGTTATTCAATCATTGCACCCATTCTGCTCACGCGCGTCAACCAGCGTCTGCGAGGGCAGACGCTAAAATAGAACTTGGTTCTATTTGTAACGCTCAACGCGCTGCAAGTCCTGCCTCTCCCATCTCCTCACTGGTTTTTAGGAGCATCTAAAGATGACTGAAATATGAACTGAGGTCTATGCTCCAGTCCAGTTGGTCGTGGTAATGCACCATAAAGTTGGTTGCCAACCGCCATATAAAGTCCAAAGAAGAAGAAGCAGAGATTACCAGAAAAAAAAACTTTTACCGTTTTATCTGTGGATTAATTGTTGGAGTAGAGGACCTTGTGCATTTCAAGTAAAATAATAACCCAATGTTCATATCCCAGGACAAATTAGCTAGTAACAGCAAGCTAGCTAACTAAATTGCCATAAATATTTAATGCTTTTCAACCTGTCCCCAAATTAATATAATTGGTTCAGAGTTTATTTGGATATTTCAACCTGCACGTCCTGATCGCGTCTGGTGTTGGGGGACTAAATCAACTTGTGGGCACACGCGTGCGTGCGGTCTGGGTAGTATGTTAGGCACTGCATCGCAGTGCTAGAGGCGTCACTACAGACCTGGGTTCAATCCCAGGCTGTGTTGCAGCCGTCCGCGACCAGGAGACCCATGAGTGGGCGCACAATCGTCCGGGTTAGGGGAGAGTTTGGCCGGACGACCGGGATGTATTTGTCCCATCGCGCTCTAGTGACTCTTTGTGGCGGGCTGGGCACATGCACGCTGACTTTGGTCGCCAGTTGTACGGCGTTTCCTCCGACATGTTGGTGCGGCTGGCTTTCAGGTTAAGCGAGCAAGAAGCAGTGCGGGGTCGTGTTTCGGAGGACGCATGGCTTTCAACCTTCGCCTCTCCCACGTCCGTACGGGAGTTGCAGCGATGGGACAAGATTGTAAGGGGTAATAAAAACAAATTAAGAAATGTATTACTTCACTGGCTGCCTGTGGGGTTGACTAGTTGTATGGAGGAAAAACAATGGGGCTGTGAAATCGACTGTTCTGAGGTTTGTTTGTGTGAGTGTGCCCCAGGCCATGTTACTGGGCCCAGTAGAGAGAGGTGTTGGAAAGTGACTATCAGTGCACACACCACTGGCCTCTGTCACACTCAACACACACACACCCTGGTACAGGGTAGTCCACACACACAGGAAGGAGATCCTAAAGCTATCTGGCCCTGGCACAGCACAGTTGGAAGCAGCGGAGCCCAGAGTGACATTACTGCAATATTCTGTTCAGCTCAACTCCAACCCTCTGCTCAGGTAAGACATTCCGATTCCTACTGTTAATGCATGCTCTATTGTGAATGGTGTTCAAAACATGTTTGCGTGGTTGGTTTTTTTTCTCCTTTTCTGATTTGATGAGAATGAGTTTTCTTTGCAAACTGGTCTGCCTGTTCTGACATCACTGAATGCACCCACTTTTAGGGTTTAAGAGAGATGGTCAACTTCTTTGTTTAAGAAGTTTGGCCGCATTCTACTGTGTTTGCCCATGAGCGTGTTCTGTTGTTGGAGTTACATTGAAAGATGAATGGGTTTAATGAAACATTAGCATCGTTATGAGAGGTTGGAGTCATTTTTTAATCCTAATCAATAGATCTAATCGATCAGTGATGGTTTGGAAAGCTGGCCCAGCCATTACTTGTATTTATTGCATTATTTAAAGCCTTTGGGGAGCATATTGAAAAGACATGAGACTATTTGATAGTGTACATGCATATCATCTCATATTACATATGAGATGAGGACTGATATAACCTATCATGGCCAGATGAGCTACGGTACAGTGGCTTGCGAAAGTATTCACCCCCCTTGGCATTTTTCCTATTTTGTTGCCTTAGAACCTAGAATTAAAATGGATTTTGGGGGGGTTGTATCATTGGATTTACACAACATGTCTACCATTTTGAAGATGCAAAATATTTTTTGGGGTGAAACAAACAAGAAATAAGACAAAAAAAACAGAACTTGAGCGTGCATAACTATTCAACCCCCCGACAGATACTCCAATCTCTGCTGTGGAGCTTTGCAGCTCCTTCAGGGTTATCTTTGGTCTCTTTGTTGCCTCTCTGATTAATGCCCTCCTTACCTGGTCCATGAGTTTTGGTGGGCGGCCCTCTCTTGGCAGGTTTGTTGTGGTGCCATATTCATTCCATTTATTAATAATGGATTGAATGGTGCTCCGTGGGATGTTCAAAGTTTTGGATATTTTTTTATAACCCAACCCTGATCTGTATTTCTCCACAAATTTGTCCCTGACCTGTTTGGAGAGCTCCTTAGTCTTCATGGTGCCGCTTGCTTGGTGGTGCCCCTTGCTTAGTGGTGTTGCAGACTCTGTGGCCTTTCAGAACAGGTGTATATAAACTGAGATCATGTGACAGATCATGTGACACTTAGATTGCACACATGTGGACTTTATTTAACTAATTATGTGACTTCTGAAGGTAATTGGTTGCACCATATCTTATTTAGTGGCTTCATAGCAAAGGGGGTGAATACATACGCACGCACAACTTTTCCGGTATTTATTTTTTAGAATGTTTTGAAACAAGTTATTTTTTTCATTTCACTTCACCAATTTGGACTATTTCATGTATGTCCATTATATGAAATCCAAATAAAAATCCATTTAAATTACAGGTTGTAATGCAACAAAATAAGAAAAACGCCAAGGGGGATAAATAATTTTGCAAGGCACTGTGTGAACATGAGCTGTTTCTCTGCTAGTTGTGTTGCTTTGTTAGTTCACTGTGAAATAAGTTATCATGGTTTAGTACACATTTGTTCTGTCCACACACCAGCACACCTGACAAAATCAAGGGCTTGATAATTACCATATAAGTTGAATCAGGTGTGCTGTTGTGGATAGAGTATAATATGTGCAACAGCTGGAGGTCTGAGAATAGTTCAGAGAGATTTTAGAATCCTTTTATCTCAGTTTTATCTCAATGCTTGTTAGTTGTGATAATGTCAGTGACTCTGAACTATTGACATGGGTTGACTGTGCAATCTGCTCTACCTCATTACCAGGGTAAGGGTTTGGGTCAATTCCATTTCAATTCAGTCGATTCAGGAAGTAAACTGAATGGAATTGACCCTAATCTGACTCATTACCAATATGAGAATTGTGATGCAGTGAAGAATGTAGACTAGGGGTGCGAATCTCAGGCCCTCCAGCACCATAGTCCTGCTGGTTTTCATTTCTCCCTGCTACTTAATTAATCAGTAGATGTTATTGAATGAAAGTGCATACACCTGGTTGCCAGGTAGAAAATAATTCAAAATGAAATGAATCAAACTCCAAATAAGCAGGACTGTGGCCCTCAAGGACCAGAGCTGGGCACCCCAGCTGTAAGCCTACCACTGGGATTGTTAGTAGCCCTAATCAGTCAAAGTATTCCATGTTCAGAGTTGTCCTTCCAATGAACAGCAACCAGGGTGTATGTGGGGTGTGAAACATGTCCTTCACACTCAGTGATCAGGAGCTCAGGGCCCAGCTGGTGATCAGGACTGACAGAGGTATTGATCAGCCTAGAAAAACCCTGTGTGAGTGTGACACATGGGCACAGATGTAAAATCATTACATATCTGTTGCGTATGTTGGTGTATGTTGAAGTCTCACTGCATACACTATTGCCCAGTCAGAAATGAACCCCCCCGGACAATTTTCATAGATCTGAAAGAATCGGATTGGGTTTAAGCCTGAAAGTATAGGTCCACCAAGCCCAGATGGAGTTTCCGCCATATTGCTTGCACCAATCAAACCCTTTTAGATCTGTAAGAAGTGTCTATGGGAAAGGAGTTAGGGGTTGATTATTAACTGTGCATCATGTTACAGACTTGATCTTTTGAGGGAAATTCCTTGAGCATGTCCCCATACACTGCTCTCCCTCTTCATCTCTCTCTCTTGTGTGGTCATCCTCAGGGCAGCTGTGGTTTTCCATTGCGTTTTCTTCTCAATCAGTCAGTCACCAATCGATCTCCAGGGTTACCAAATTCACGTGTGGTGCTGTGTGGTTTGACCGGGAAGTCACATGGCCAGCAGGGTTATTCCTTTAACTATAATTTAAACCAGGAAATCCCATTGAGATAAATAATATTTTTAGAGGGAGACCTGGCTTAACTTCTTTAGCCTATTCTACTTTAGTGTTTGAAGATCTTGGAGGCTAGGTGGAGTCATCACCATTTTGCTTACACCTACACCCAACTCCAAAAGTTATTGGCTTGAATGTCAGTGACTACAACACTGCCGGATGGTGATACTGTGATACTCCTCACCAGGAGAGGGCGTGATCATTTACATTTTTGTCATTTAGCAGACGCTCTTATCCAGAGCGACTTACAGTTAGTGCATACTTAATTTTTCATACTGGCCCCCCGTGGGAATCGAACCCACAACCCTGGCGTTGCAAGCGCCATGCTCTACCAACTGAGCTACACGGGGCCCTATGTGATCACTACATGGAATACAAATTAGTTTACCTGGGGAATAAATTGGGGATCATTCAGGTTCTTCTTTGAACTAGTTTTATGAAGTGATAGCATGTTGGGAATGTTTCGTTTGTTGAATAAAACATTCAACGGTGAAGAACAAAGTTGCTCTCCTGTTTACTTCATTCATGCCACAGCCATAGATCTCTAGACTCAAACCCTATGGCGGATATGTGATGCACTACTGCAGTTCAAAGTGAATACCCACTGTCAAACTGTTCCACTGAAATCTACATGCCTTTACATATACAGGTATGTCAGATTAAGATGGAGTTTGTACCTGCATAGTTCCTTCAGTATATTGTGTCTGAGAGGTTTGAAGGGCCTGTAGCTGTGTATAGTTCATTTGTCTGAGTGCGTTTAAGAAAAACTCATATCAAAGGGTTCTGTAATGAAACCAGGCAGGGTGGAGCGATAGACGATCAAAAGAGGAAGAAGTGTACAGGCTTTCATCCTCTCTCTCTTTCTCTTTCTCTCTTTCTCTTTTTTTTAAGGGGCTTTATTGGCATGGGAAACATGTTTACATTGCCAAAGCAAGTGAGATAGATAATAAACAAAAGTGATTTTTTATTTTTTAAATAACAGTAAACATTACACTCACAAAAGTTCCAAAAGAATAAAGACATTTCAAATGTCATATTATGTGCAAATAGTTAAAGTACAAAAGGGAAAATAAATAAACATAAATATGGGTTGTATTTACAATGGTATTTGTTCTTCACTGGTTGCCCTTTTCTTGTGGCAACAGGTCACAGATCTTGCTGCTGTGATTGCACACTGTGGTATTTCACCCAATAGATATGGGAGTTTATCAAAATTGGGTTTGTTTTCTAATTATTTGTGGGTCTGTGTAATCTGAGGGAAATATGTGTCTCTAATATGGTCATACATTTGGCAAGAGGTTAGGAAGTGCAGCTCAGTTTCCACCTCATTTAGTTGGCAGTGTGCACATAGCCTGTCTTCTATTGAGAGCCAGGTTTGCCTACGGCGGCCTTTCTCATTAGCAAGGCAATGCTCACTGAGTCTGTACATAGTCGAAGCTTTCCTTAAGTTTGGGTCAGTCACAGTGGTCAGGTATTTTGCCACTGTGTACTCTCTGTTAATTATTTCCAATGTGTCAAATAATTATCTTTTTGTTTTCTCATAATTTGGTTGTGTCTAATTGTGTTGCTGTCCTGGGGCTCTGTGGGGTCTGTTTGTGAACAGAGCCCCAGGACCAGCTTGCTTAGGGGACTCTTCTCCAGGTTCATCTCTCTGTAGGTGATGGCTTTGTTATGGAAGGTTTGGGAATCGCTTCCTGTTAGGTGGTTGTAGAATTTAACTCCTTTCTTTCTCTCTTTCTTAGGATGGCACATGATTGGCAGCGAGGTAGAAGTAGGAGTCACCACCGATATGAGGAAGACGTTGAGGGTGAGTATGGCAACACAGTTGTGTAGTGTGTGCATTGTCCACTGTATGGACGGAGCAGACATCTGTACATTCAGTAAGTCAAGTAAAGGGTTCCGGAAGATAATGTTGTGTGGATGGTAACCATCTCTGTCTCCTCCTTTCTGTATACTCTCTCTGTCCCGCTCTCTCTCAGAACCCCAGCCAGTGTATATTGGCGTTCCGGTAACACACGGTTACAGCAAAAGGAGACGCCGTAAACACCGCTCCCAACGCGAACACGAGAAACATCACGCACACCGCGTCCAACACACACACCACGAACACACACATCACGAACACATACACCATGACCATCACCATGACTACCAGGAACACTACAAAGAGGAGGAGGAGCAGGAACAACATGACATATTTGACCCTGACTCCACAGGTGGGCACTCACATACACACATACACAGACTTACAAGTGCAGACACACACACTTTCAGTAGTACACACATGTGAGAAGCATATGACCAGCCACAGTTGTTACTGTCTTGAGGAATGATCCCCTGTCATTACCAGGCATGTTTATAACTAGCAGCTGGGTGTGTGTGTGTGTGTGTGTGTGTGTGTGTACTCGCATGCGTGCATGTAATGAATGTTTCCAAGCATGGTTCCTGTTCCCATGGGGGCCAGTGTTTTGAAGCTGGTAAGCTGATTTAGAGCTGAGGAACTAAAACCCTGGTATACCACCGGTCCTGTGTGCGTGTGCATACGTGCGTATTTGTTCAGGGGGGTCGACTGCCCCAATTCCACAGGAGAAATATGTCATGTCACTGACTCACCAGAGTTGACACCGGTTACTTCAGAGAATAGATCATGGGATGGTTGGAGGCAAGGAGAAGAACCGGACACAAAAGGTGAAGGAAGGAGTGCACAGCCAAAAGGTGAAGGAAGGAGTGCACAGCCAAAAGGTGAAGGAAGGAGTGCACAGCCAAAAGGTGAAGGAAGGAGTGCACAGCCAAAAGGTGAAGGAAGGAGTGCACAGCCAAAAGGTGAAGGAAGGAGTGCACAGCCAAAAGGTGAAGGAAGGAGTGCACAGCCAAAAGGTGAAGGAAGGAGTGCACAGCCAAAAGGTGAAGGAAGGAGTGCACAGCCAAAAGGTGAAGGAAGGAGTGCACAGCCAAAAGTGGAGTGAAGTTGATGTAGTAGTTGTTGTGTGCACGTGTGTGTGTCACAGGGTTAAGGGTACTTGAGGCTGCTGCGGTGGGTGTGTGCGTAGGTGCATATGTGTGTGTGTCCGTGCACGTGTCGGGGTGGGGAGTACTTCAGGGTGCTGTGGGGTATGTTTTGGCCTCTTAAGCCTCTTGGCCCTTCACTGCTCCGGAGATTTCAGTGGATTTCTGCTTCAGATTAAAGCAGACCAAAACAGCTTCACAGGAACACAGCACAGCAGTTCTGGAGCAGGACGGAACACACAGAACAGAGTGCAGCCCTTTGGACCGCTGGGTTCTGACTGACGACACACCATCCCACACACGGCAAAACATGGCTCACTAAACAAAGAATGCCTATTGTATAGCGAAAGGTGTTGAGGCAGAGTTGGGAAAAACAGAAGAAAGTAAAGCTTTAAGAAGAGGAGGGACAAGTTGAGAGGGAGAACGGAAGAGCAGGAAAGTTGTGCAGAGGAAAGAAAGAAGGAGGGAAGGAGTGTGTCCACTCTTCTCCTGGTTGTCCCGTCTGTGGAGGTCTAGCCTTGACTCCAGCACCTCTAGCTTTCACCAGAACAAGCCAATTGTCAAACGGGAATACGGTGTTGGGGTCTTGTCTGGTACCGCGAGACTAGTGGAGTGCTACCTCTCTGGGCTGGACGGACATTGACAGCAGCCTCCTGTAGAGTGTTGACCTATCAGCGGGTTGGGGATATCTCTCTTTGAGCTGCTGGTAGTACAGGTGCATACTAAAAGTCTCTGGTCGTGGTTCCTGTGGTTAGTCATGGAGGACTCTGGTTCCTCCATCACCTCCAGCATGGCCTCTCGCTGGACACTGCCTGGCTCACACACAGGTAAAAACAGGAAGAGAGGAGGGGAGGAGGTACAGAGAACAGGAAAAGAATGGAGTGGACAGCTGGATCTTAATGTTTATTTACTTTCTTATTATAACTATGTTGTTGGTGTCATTGCGGTGTAGTATTGGTTCTTATTTGGGTGTATTTCAGGGGTGACTTGTCAGTTATCTGTTCACCTTCGCCATTTTGGAACTGATTTAAAAAATGACATTGAACAACAACCTGTGTGTAATATGTGTTCAACACATGGACATGGCATTGGAGGTGTCATATGAGGCCTGTTTCTCTCAACCTCTGGTCTTTGGACCAGTACCGGTCCCTGGGATGTTACTGAGTGGTCCCTCAAGTAGATTGAACATAGATTAGTTCTCATGTGATAGTTTGGATCTAAGGTGGAGAACCATAGCAAGGTGTCTGAACATGTATGCACTCACTAACTGTAAGTCGCTCTGGATAAGAGCGTCTGCTAAATGACTAAAATTTAAATGTAAAAAATGTGTCTGTTTGTCTTTGACTGGAGTCTGAGGTCAAGAGCAGCCACTCGTCTCAGTGCTCTCTGAAGGACCAGTCTTTCTCTGTCTGTCTTCTCTCTTTCTCTGATTCACTCTGTTTCCTCTCTCACTCCCTCTCTGTGAACTATATTAGATTGCATTTTGTATAAAATATGGGCCTCAAGGTCTGCATGTCGGTCTGTCTGTCTGTCCTCACCCACTGGGCACAGACGTCAATTCAACATCTATTCCACATTGGTTCAATGTAATTTTATTGAAATGGCATGGAAACAACGCTGATTCAACCAGTGTAATCTCTTAGAAACAGGGCCTTTCCATGTGTTGTTCATGCTGGCTGACTCTTGGCCAGTGCTGGGCAGTGCTCTTAGGCAGTGTGATGCTTAGCTTAGCTACCCAATGACGAGAGGAAGGTTATTCATTGGCTGTTATTCATTGGCTGTATAGAAGGGGTGAGGAGTGAGAGAGGTTTAGATGGATCAGGGTGAGGGTGCAGGGGGGTGTTCACCCGCATTGACTGGGACTCTGTGACTGACGAGGTGAGTGGGTTAAAGATTAGAGGTGTTGTTTTGGGTTAGGGGTCGAAGGGAACTCACACAGGATCAAAATAAGCTACAGTAGGACCACCAGGAGAGGAGCGACACACACTCACACACACACACACACACACAGTGGTGTGATGGCAGTGTTATTAGAGCCCTGGGGCTAGGAGCATGTTAATGAGCTTTGATCCACGGACAGGAAATTCTGGGAGAGTCCTGGTTGGTCGCACTACGTCCTATTTAGTTACAGTTGTGGGCTAAACATTTTTAAATGGTTCCTAATAGTTCCAAATAAACAAAGAAATAAATACACACATTCTTTTAAACTTCTGATAACTTGATGCCCCAGTTTAGTGCACGCTGTCACGACAGTCCAAAGCTGTTGCATCAACTGTCAATCAACCGTACATCCTAGTGGAATATCTTATACAGTACTCACACACATTGTTAGTAAAAGTGTTTGATGCATAGATACATATATGTTCTAATTCTATTTATATAGTTTGATATTTCTTCTCTTGTGAACTCCATTTCCCAGTGTCCCCGGCGGCGGAGAGGCTGCGCTACATCCTGAGTGAAGATGATGACGTGCCGACGCCCACTCTGTTTACAGAGATGGACACACTGCAACACGATGGAGACGAGATGGAGTGGAAAGAGTCTGCTAGGTACACACACACATACCTCAACCATTTGTGTGTTTCCACCCTGGAGTGTGTGCCCTCATTAGTTTGAGATTGTTGGGGGGGCTTTAGGTGGGATTTAGGGGGAGGTGTTGGTCGATTAGTTTCATTAGAAGAGTGTTAGCAGCAGAGCCCTACAGCAGTGTCACGGAGCTGGTGTCAGTCCACCCTGCCTTAATAACCAGATATGGAAAAGGTTTCTGGTTTCTCTCCCTCCTCTCCAGGTGGGTGAAGTTTGAGGAGAAGGTGGAGGAGGGAGGAGAGAGGTGGAGCAAGCCCCATGTGTCCACCCTGACCCTCCACAGTCTGTTTGAGCTGAGGACCTGTATACAGACCGGCAGTGTACTGCTGGACCTGGAGGGATACTCCCTGCCACAGATAGTGGGTGAGTGTGTGTATGTGTGACCCAGACTATGGCCCATTCCCAAATCAAGTCCTAGTTGTCCCTATGCCCTGTGCACTTCTGGAGATCAGAACAATTTTTATAGGTGTAAGCAATATGGTTAAAATCCATCTTGCCCTCTGATAGGCCAGGCGGAAGTGCATAAGGAAGTGGATAGGGGCTAGGGGTTGATTTGGGATTGAGCACAACTGACTCTAGAACTCTCACCCTGACCTCTGACCCCAGATGACATCGTGGATCGCCAGGTGGCAGACGGTCTGATTGGTCCAGAACTGAGGGAGAAGGTCAGCTTTGTGTTGCTACGGAAACATCGCCACCAGCACAAGAAACCCATCCACCGCTCGCTAGCCGACATGGGCAAATCAAACACTTCCCCCACCAGTGAGTGTGTGTTGTGTTGTGTGATCTCGTTGATTTCATCTCTATCATAGTATCATGCTGACTCTATTTATACAGCAATAATATTTTCTCTCACCTCTTTTCACAAACTGCTTCACCGTCTCTCCTCTGTTTACTCCATCCTTTCTCTTTTCACTCTCCTCCACCTTTTTCTCCGCTTCTGTCTCTCTCTCCCCCTTTTCTCTCTCTCCCTCTCTCCTCCCTCCCTCTGTCTTTTTCTAGGCCGTAGTCCCCAGTCTGTTCATAATGTCAGTCGTAGTAACGTCAGTCGTTTTCCTAGTTCAGCCTCTGGCCTCCATCACTCTACAGAGGACTTACGAGCCAAGTCAGGCAGCTTTGGCCGCCTGCGTGAGTCTACACACATACACATACTCAAGCACATAGACACAAACACACACTCAATGCACGGACGCATAGACACACATGTATACATACAAACTAGTATTATTTTTACCCTCTTTTCTATCTATGATGGCTAACCTCATAGAGATATGAGTTTTAATTCACATATCTAACCTCATAACCTAATAGAGATATGTGTGTGATTTCAGTGTGTGATTGTGTGCAAGTTTTGGTCACACTGTATTTCGGAGTGCTCCTAATACACAGTAGTCTCTTGAGCCAGACGGCTTACTTCCGAAATCTTTGAATGTGCCGTTGCCCAAGGTCTGGCTACGCAAGACTAAATACACAGTGAGTCCATTTTGGGGGAGGGGGGGGGGGTTGTTTGGGTGTGGGTGTCCTAACCGAGGTATGTTCCTGTTCTTTCTCTGCGACTTAATTTGTCCCTAAATCATAAATCAGCTTTTGGGGGAATGATCCATTAGGTCTAACCGGCCGTTGAAACAATCAGGCATGCTCTGCTCACACACCCAAGCCATCTACAGTGCCACACAAAGACATACATTCACACAATAGCTAAAGCTGATATTTGCCTACAAAGATGGGTTAGAGACGTCTACTACTGCCTCTTCTACTCCATGTCAAAATTAAACGTACACTACACAAACATTAAACTGTGAATACACAGAGAAGATTACTAACTTTTCGTCTAGATGGGAAACTTAGACTTTCACCTACCTAAGTCATTCATTGGTGTCAATAGGGGAATAGTGTGAGCATGTTATTGTGCATGTGAGTTTGTGTGGAGTACAATAGTAATTGGTGTGTGTCTACCTGTTTTTGATCTGTTTCAGATCCCGCGCTAAGTCAAAGTATGAACGATATTTCAGACAAGCCAAGCACAGACCAGGTAACACCAAAGATCATTGTTCTGTGTGTGTGTGTGAATAATGATGGAAAAGTTATTACATTGCACAACCCTAAGCTCCTGTTGTTCGTCTCGGCTTAATTGTTTGGGTCCGTCCACCCGTCAAGAGAGAGGGGGAGAGGGAGAGAGAGGATAAATAATATTACTGTTCTCATGTGAGTCACTTGCCTTTCCTTTCGAGGTGTGCCAAATGACAGATTTGAGTATTATTGTTTAGCTGTGGATGGAGATGGTGGGGTGGGGGAGACGCTGAGTATGTGTAGGGGGCTTTGGGTCAATGCCCACCCTGACAGAGTTTGGGGGACTTCAAAGCCACACATACACCATCTGAGTCTACTTGAATGATTTACTCTGGCTTGATAACCAGGATTGGGGAGTAACAGATTACAAAAAAACTGTCAATGTAATTTGTTACGTTACCAGCAAAAATATTGTAATCAGATTA
The DNA here is from genome assembly GCF_020615455.1 of Coregonus clupeaformis. NCBI lineage: Eukaryota > Metazoa > Chordata > Actinopteri > Salmoniformes > Salmonidae > Coregonus > Coregonus clupeaformis. The sequence continues at coordinate 1,127,832 of NC_059218.1, forward strand.
CAAATACTTTTGAAAAACGAGATGATTACTTAGAGGATTACTTTTACATTCCGAAAGGATGTTTGCGCGGAAAAAAGAATTTGACACCGTTCTGTTTTCTCAATGACATTCAGATCAGCATTGAAAAAAGTGCAAGTTTAAGTTTGTTCAGCCTGAGCAAGTCTGACCACAAGTAAGAGACCACGAGGATGAGACACAGACGCACGCATATACACGCACATGCTAACACACGCACGCTACACACACGTACATATGGATTTTGTATTGTAGCACAGGAGGCTACTAATAACAGCCGGAAAGGAGCAAATAGAATGGCATCAAACACCTGGAAACTATGTGTTTGATGTATTTGATACCATTCCACCAATTCCACACTAGCCATTACCACGAGCCCGACCTCACCAATGAAGGTGCCACCAACGTTGTGTGTATTGTAGATATGTTGTAGTAGTGTGTAATAATGTGTAATGTTTTAACCAGCAGCCCAGCAACTGTATGTAAATGGCCTTAATATTCCTGGACCCCAGGCAATGGGGATCCATAATAAATACAAAAGATACAATACAAACACAAATGACTCACCCCATGAGAACCCAAAATATAAGCTTGTTTTTCTCCAATGTTTGTAAACATTGTAAATGTAAACAAACACTGTATAGCATCAAAACATGGTTAAAACAATGTTGATATCATGGATGGTCAGTCCTTGCACCCATAGCTCTGTCTATTAATCTGAGAGTGTTTACATTTCTCCAGGCCCATTCCTCAGCTTTTTACCAAAACAGAGGCGGGGTCACGCTTTGTTATTGATGGAACTGTGGATTCGCCTTTTAAACAGCTGCAAATAATCTAGATATCAAAGTGTCACCAACAAAAACAAACAATAGGCCTATAGCAAATGCAGCATATGGCATACACTTTTCACATGAAAATAGCACTTTTTGGTAGTGCTCAAAGCATGCCATTCCATGAGAGCAGCATTTATTTTTCAACTCGACGCAATGAGACCAATCAGTCCTCCATCACAACAAAATCATAAACAACAGAGTAGGCTAATTAGTCCTTAGTTTTGGGGTTATGCTTCAGTAAAACAATCATATTTCCAAGTCCTATTCTTAAAGATCAAAGGATATTAAATGAATTGGAATGACTGGAATTCTGACAGACTTTGGATTTTAATATAAAGATCGTATTACTATCTGTAGCAGAAAGCAATGGGTTAGAAGAAGCCTATAAAACCAACCCATAAAGTAAAACGCAATATCCATTTATGGCCAGTTATGTAAACTTAACATTGATTTATCCTGCAATAGATGTCATTCAATTGGTAATATTAATTGTTGTCTTCTAATGCCTCTTAAGGGGAAAGTCATCTAAAAGTAACTGAAAGCAGCAATTAGAATACTTTACTGAGTTTGGGTAATCCAAAAGTTACATTACTGATTACAATTGAACTATACTGAACAAAAATATAAATGCAACAATTTTAACGATTTCTACTGAGTTGAAGTTCATATAAGGAAATCAGTCAATTGAAATAAATTAATTAGGCCCTAATCTATGGATTTCACATGACTGGGCAGGGGCGCAGCCATGGGTGGGTCTGGGAGAACATAGGCCCACCCACTTGGGAGACAGGCCCACCCACTGGGGAGCCAGGTCCAGCCAATCAGAATGAGTTTCTCCCCACAAAAGGGCTTTATTACAGACAGCTAGTCCTCAGTTTCATCAGCTGTCCGGGTGGCTGGTCTCAGACGATCCCGCAGGTGAAGAAGCCGGATGTGGAGGTCCTGGGCTGGCATGGTTACACGTGGTCTGCGGTTGTGAGGCCGGTTGCACTTACTGCCAAATTCTCTAAAACAACGTTGGAGGTGGACATTCCTGCAGTCAGCATGTCAATTGCATGCTCCCTCAACTTGAGACATCTGTGGCATTGTGTTGTGCGACAAAACTGCACATTTTAGAGTGGCCTTGTATTGTCCCCAGCATAAGGTGCACCTGTGTAATGGTCATGCTGTTTAATCAGCTTCTTGATATGCCACACCTGTCAGGTGGATGGATTATCTTGGCAAAGGAGAAATTCTCACTAACAGGGATGTATAAAAATTTGTCCACAATTTGAGAGAAATAAGCTTTTTGTGCGTATGTAAAATGTATGGCCTCTTTTATTTCAGACCAACACTTTACATGTTGCGTTTTATATTTTTGTTCAGTATAGTAACTGTAACAGATTACATTTAGAAAGTAACTTGCCCAGCCCCGTTGATAACCCTCCGTTCCCTTTGAACTGCCCGCCACACACAAACACACACACATATCTATATTCTCATATTCAAACTTTTGTACATGTAGGAGCCTTGACAGCCCGGCTTTAACCAGCACCTGACTAGGTCACAGAGAGAGAAAGACTGAGACTGTATGGAGGTATTGTTTACGTCTGTTCAAGGCAGTAAGTTACTAGCAGAGTACTCTTAGAAAAAAGGATTGCAAAAGGGTTATTCGGCAATCCCCATGGGATAACCCTTTGAATAACCCTTTTGGGTTTCAAGGAGAACCCAAAAGGGTTCTACCTGTAACCCAAAATGGTTCTTCAAAGGGTTCTCCCATAGGGACCGAATAACCTTTTTAGCGAGAGATGGGGAGGGAGAGATGGGTAGAGAGAGAGCGGGAAAGAGAGAGGTAGGGAGAGAGGTAAAGATAGATAGAGGGGGTAGAGGTAGAGCGAGGGGGGGAGAGAGAGATATAGAAAGAGAGCGAGAGAGGGAGAGAGGCAGAAGGTAGGTTGACTCTGAAAGCAACACTAAAAGATTAGCAGGTGATTTTGACCTAAGCACCAACCACTCCGCTCTCACATGCTACTGGGGAGAGGCATGTTTACCGCACTGAGAGTTGAGCTTTGTGTGATTATGTATCGGTAGAGTATACAGCAGTATTGAGTGGCCAATGGTGGGTGTGTTTGTGTGTGTGTGTGTGTGTGTGTGTGTAGCAATATTGAGCTACAGTACCATTGGCATGTGTGTATGTGCCTCATGTCCTATGCATCACATGCAGTGAGTGATCAGCTATCGATTAGATATCAACACTGACATAATGATGTCTGCGGATGCGTTGCCTTCTAGCCAAGATATGAAATGCAATCATAATTGACTGTAGCGCATATAAAGCACACACAACAGCTACCGGTGGTTCCATGATAACTGAAAACACAACTGTGGGACGAACAAGTGACACATTTCCGGGCAAGGGTGGTCCATTTAATATTCATTCATTCTTCCCTTACCCTGCAAATGTCAACTCATCATAAGTCATGCATGATACGTCACCAGAAGTGTCCACTTAATTTGAGGCCTGAGGGGAGAGGGTGTGTCTTGTACGTGTTTGGAATGCAGACCTGGTCTCTCTTTCATCTCTAAATAAATCTCTCATGTTCCTCTGCCACCTCTCTGTCTCCATTCTCTCTCTCTTACTCTATCTTCCTGCTTTCTCCCCCCTAGATGAAAAACAAGTTCATGAAGAAGATTCCTCGTGATGCAGAGGCGTCCAACGTTCTGATTGGAGAAGTCGACTTCCTGGATAAACCGTTTGTAGCGTTCGTACGTCTGGCCCAGGCTACCACACTGGGAGGCCTGACTGAGGTCCCTGTACCTACCAGGTGTGTGTGTGTGTGTGTGTGTGTGTGTGTGTGTGTGTGTGTGTGTGTGTGTGTGTGTGTGTGTGTGTGTGTGTGTGTGTGTGTGTGTGTGTGTGTGTGTGTGTGTGTGTGTGTGTGTGTGTGTGTGTGTGTGCTGCTGCTCTACAGCTGTTAACCCCTTGTCTCCTGGCAGGTTTCTGTTTGTCTTGCTGGGTCCTCATGGCAAAGGCAAGTCCTACAACGAGATTGGCCGAGCCATCGCCACGCTCATGGTGGATGACGTAAGAATGAGCGAATCCTTTTTTGGTGTGCTTAAATGTTCATTAAGCTGAGTCAAGTTACAAAAAACCGAATGAGGGACAAAAGTTTTTGATTGTTTTCATTTGTTTGTTTTTTCGTTATTCAGTGGATATGTTACCTTACACACTCAATCAGTATGTTACAGCCAGGGCTCTGCAGTTCATCTCTGACCTCTTTATTGACATACACACACACACCATCATATGCTGTGTGTAACTGTGTGCTCTGCTGTCCTGTCAGTTGTTCAGTGACGTGGCGTATAAAGCCCGGGACCGTGATGACCTGATCGCTGGGATTGATGAGTTTCTGGATGAGGTCATTGTTCTGCCCCCAGGGGAGTGGGACCCCAAAATACGCATCGAGCCCCCCAAGAAGGTCCCCTCTGCTGACATGAGGTACAAACTATTTATTTAGTGACTGACTGATTAACTGAAACATTGAGTTTAGTCTAGTAGGATCCTCGTTAGATGTTGCATAAAGCCCCAGCTATTCTTCCTGGGTTAGTTAGTTGGTTAGTTAGTCCAAACTCAACACTGAACCTCCACCCCCCCTACCCAAAAGGAAGTCTGTGCTGAACCTGAACGAGCTAGGCCAGGTGAACGGGACGGCTGGGGGGGCAGGAGGAGGAGAGGACGAGGTGATGCCCGCCCCCCACGAACTGGGAGAGGAACTGCAATTCACTGGCAGGTATGGGAGCACTGGGTGGTCTACTTTCCTATCATTTAATCTCCAGGCCCCCAAAGTACCATGCAGGCACTCTGGCATCACAATTGTCATTTGAAACCAATAAAAACAATTTGAAGCAGGGGCCAATAGAACTAGCCGGGGGGGGGGCTTACCTGTGTGTGTGTGTCCCAGGTTCTGTGGAGGCCTGTGGCTGGACATTAAGAGGAAGGTTCCGTGGATCCTTAGTGATTTCTCCCAGGGCTTTCACATCCAGTCCATCTCTGCTGTTCTGTTCATCTACCTGGGCTGCATCACCAACGCCATCACCTTCGGAGGCCTGCTGGGGGACGCCACAGACAACTACCAGGTACAGTGAGGGAAAAAAGTATTTGATCCCCTGCTAATTTTGTACGTTTGCCCACTGACAAAGAAATGATCAGTCTATAATTTTAATGGTAGGTTTACTTGAACAGTGAGAGACAGAATAACAACAAAAAAATCCAGAAAAACGCATGTCAAAAATGTTATAAATTGATTTGCATTTTAATGAGGGAAATAAGTATTTGACCCCTCTGCAAAACATGACTTAGTACTTGGTGGCAAAACCCTTGTTGGCAATCACAGAGGTCAGACGTTTCTTGTAGTTGGCCACCAAGTTTTCACACATATCAGGAGAGATTTTGTCCCACTCCTCTTTGCAGATCTTCTCCAAGTCATTAAGGTTTCGAGGCTGACGTTTGGCAACTTGAACCTTCAGCTCCCTCCACATATTTTATATGGGATTAAGGTCTGGAGACTGGCTAGGCCACTCCAGGACCTTAATGTGCTTCTTCTTGAGCCACTCCTTTGTTGCCTTGGCCGTGTGTTTTGGGTCATTGTTATGCTGGAATACCCATCCACGACCCATTTTCAATGCCCTGGCTGAGGGAAGGAGGTTCTCACCCAAGATTTGATGGTACATGGCCCCATCCATCGTCCCTTTGATGCGGTGAAGTTGTCCTGTCCCCTTAGCAGAAAAACACCCCCAAAGCATAATGTTTCCACCTCCATGTTTGATGGTGGGTATGGTGTTCTTGGGGTCATAGGCAGCATTCCTCCTCCAAACACGGCGAGTTGAGTTGATGCCAAAGAACTCCATTTTGGTCTCAACTGACCACAACACTTTCACCCAGTTCTCCTCTGAATCATTCAGATGTTCATTGGCAAACTTCAGATGGGCATGTATATGTGCTTTCTTGAGCAGGGGGACCTTGCGGGTGCTGCAGGATTTCAGTCCTTCACGGCGTAGTGTGTTACCAATTGTTTTCTTGGTGACTATGGTCCCAGCTGCCTTGAGATCATTGACAAGATCCTTCCGTGTAGTTCTGGGCTGATTCCTCACCGTTCTCATGATCATTGCAACTCCACGAGGTGAGATCTTGCATGGAGCCCCAGGCCGAGGTAGATTGACAGTTCTTTTGTGTTTCTTCCATTTGCGAATAATCGCACCAACTGTTGTCACCTTCTCACCAAGCTGCTTGGCGATGGTCTTGTAGCCCATTCCAGCCTTGTGTAGGTCTACAATCTTGTCCCTGACATCCTTGGAGAGCTGTTTGGTCTTGTCCATGGTGGAGAGTTTGGAATCTGATTGATTGATTGCTTCTGTGGACAGGTGTCTTTTATACAGGTAACAAGCTGAGATTAGGAGTACTCCCTTTAAGAGTGTGCTCCTAATCTCAGCTCGTTACCTGTATAAAAGACACCTGGGAGCCAGAAATCTTTCTGATTGAGAGGGGGTCAAATACTTATTTCCCTCATTAAAATGCAAATCAATGTATAAAATTTTTGACATGCGTTTTTTCAGGATTTTTTTGTTGTTATTCTGTCTCTCACTGTTCAAATGAACCTACCATTAAAATTATAGACTGATCATTTCTTTGTCAGTGGGCAAACGTACAAAATCAGCAGGGGATCAAATACTTTTTTCCCTCACTGTATACCCACACACACATACACATACACACCAACATGCATAAGTTACACACCTTCTCCACTTCTAAGTACACACACACACCTGTCTCAACTCTGCTCCCCCTCCCCTCTCTCTGTGTCAGGGTGTGATGGAGAGTTTCCTGGGTACAGCGTTAGCAGGAACAGTGTTCTGTCTGTTAGGAGGTCAGCCCCTCATCATTCTCAGTTCTACTGGACCCATCCTCATCTTCGAGAAATTGCTCTACGAGTTCTGCAAGTGAGCCATACACACATGCACTGTATCTGTCTGATCCATGTTTTGTGCACTTAGTTTGTTTCTTCTGATGTTGGTGTGTGTGTGTGTGTGTGTGTGTGTGTGTGTCCCAGGTCTAACACTATAGACTACATGGAGCTACGTCTGTGGATTGGTCTCCACTCCTGTCTGCAGTGTCTGATCTTGGTCGCCACGGACGCAAGTTACATCATCAAATACATCACACGCTTTACCGAGGAGGGCTTCTCCAGCCTCATCTCCTTCATCTTCATCTCCGACGCCATCAAGAAGATGGTGGGTCACGCACATGGGCGCACGCACTCACACAAGCACACCCTCACACACTGTCTTAACTGTATATCTAATGTGTTACTACAGGTGGGATCCTTTAAGTACTACCCTATCAACCGTGGCTTCAAGCCTGACTACGTTACCACATACAGGTGTGAATGTATCGCACCAGACCAGGGTGAGCTTTCCTCCTCCTCTCCATCCTCTTCTTCTACTGTCTTTCCTCCTCATATCATTCTTCCTCCTCCCACTCCTCCTTCTTATTTGGGAGCTTTACTAGAACTCACACCAATGAAGTGCAGTATTGCCATCTGCAGGACAGTTTAGGGAGTTCACATCCTTGACATTGCTATTCCAAACATATCCCCCTAGTTTGGGGGATGTGTATACTATAATAATAATACTTTGGGGGGGGTGCTTATATTTTCCTGTTACACACAAGTGTGTAATGAAAATATGTTTTTTTTGCATATTCCAACTCCCCCTGAGACACCCACAGGGAGTGGGGTCATGGCCTGGGTCTCCATTGTACAGCGCCCCAGGAGCACAGCAACAGATTTTTTCACCTTGTCGGCTCCGGTATTCGAACCAGCCACCTTTCGGTTACTGGCCCAACACTCTAACCTCGAGTCTACCTGCCGTCCCTTGTACTGTCTGTGTTCGCTCTCCTAACTACTGTAACTGATGCGTGTGCTGTCTGTTTCTGCTTCTCTCTCTCTCTCTCTGGCTGCTATCTGAGTGAGTATACCTCTATTGCTACAGCATGCTACAAGTCTGTCATGTTCCCATAAAACTGGCATCATGTAATCTAGCTGGGGCACCTGACTTCTCTCTATCTCTCTTTCTCTAACAGCTGCTGCGATGGGTTTTAATGTTTCAGTTCCACTAGCAGACGATAACATGACTGATTTGGTAAGTGGCTCGGGAACTAGCGGGGAGTCATTCACTCATCTGTTTCTCAGATGGTTGAGTCTATGGGGGACAGTCTGCCTGTGGTCAAAATAGACTGTAGGACTTAACATAGTCACCGGACTAGCAGCACTGTGCTGCCTGTCCACTTCTGTTTCTGCACTACTCTGTATTCCCTCTTCCCTTGTTTTTTTTTTCTCTCTCTCTCTCTCTCTGTCTGTCTGTCTGTCTAGTATAACATAACAGGTCTGGACTGGAGTCAGCTGAGTAAGAAGGAGTGTGTGAAGTATGGCGGCGCCCTGTTGGGGAACTCGTGTAAGTACGTACCTGACCTGGCCCTCATATCCTTCATCCTGTTCTTCGGGACCTACTCCATGACCGTCTCCCTCAAGAAGTTCAAGACCAGCCGCTACTTCCCCACCAAGGTGAGAGACACAGGGGGACATAGAATATGAGACAATGGATGCAGGGGATCATTGTTTGGTGTTTTTTGGGTGATGGGTAGATAGTGTAAACTCAACGTCTTCCCTTAGCTGTCAACTCCCCTCTCCCCATACGCCCCCCCACCACCCTCCTTCACCACCCTGTCACCTCTCCTCATTTTACCCCTCTCCTTCTCCCCCAACCCCCCCATCCTCCCCCACCCTGTCATTTCCTGTCCATGTCCCTCCTCTTCCTGTCTGTGCTCCAGTGCCGTTCCCTGATTGGTGATTTCTCCATCATCATCTCCATCCTGGTATTCTGTGGGATAGACTACCTGTTAGGCCTGGACACGCCTAAACTGCACGTGCCCACTGAAATCAAGGTCTTCTCCTCCCCTCATCCATCGCTCCCTCTCTCTCTCTCTCTCCTGCTCGTTCTCTCCCTCTATCTCTTCCTTCTTGCTGAAATGATTAGCGATCAAAAGTATCTTTAAGTGAATGATTTTCAGACATTAACATACTGACATTCACACTTCTCTCTTTTATTTCATCCCTCTCTCCTGTATTTGTTTTGTACCTCTCTGTCTTTTTCTCTGCATCTCTTCCGCCCCTCTTTTTGTCTGTCTGTTTGTCTGCCTGTCTGTTTGATTCTTTATCTGTGTGTGTGGGTGGGCCTAGCTGAGGAAGCTGATCAGTGATTTCTCCATCTTCATGTCAATCATGACGTTTGTGGGTCTGGATATGCTTGTAGGGCTGGACACACCCAAACTAATCGTACCCACAGAGTTTAAGGTATTTCTAATCCTCAACCCAATATGTGTCCGTGTGCGTGATTCACAGATGCATGCATTGTCAGTGTGATTCAATCTGTTTGATTTTGGCCTATGTGTATGAGTTGCATGTGAGTTGCATGTGTAGTCCATACAGGACTCACTTGAAAAAGAGACCTGGGTCTCAAAGTAACTCCCTGTGTAAATAAAGGTTACATAAATGCGTGTGTGTTGTAGCCGACGCGTCCAGACCGTGGTTGGGTGGTGATGCCGTTTGGTAAGAACCCGTGGTGGGTATATGTGGCCAGTGCCGTCCCTGCTCTCCTGGTAACCATCCTCATCTTCATGGACCAACAGATCAGCGCTGTCATCGTCAACCGCAAAGAGAACAAACTCAAGGTACAGTAAGGCCGCAATAATAACCTAACATGACTGCAACCATAAACACACTTACTTACTTAGGCCTGTCGCTCCCAAGGGAGCATAGGCCATCGGCGAATCCTCTCCATCGCACTCTGTTCTGAGCTGTGTTCTCCAAAAAACATCAACATAAATGCAATATAAACACGACCATTCAATAACCATAAATACAACCAGGAACACATCTCTTGAATGCTATCTCTCCCCTCCCTTCCGCTCCACTCCCCATCTCCCTCACCTCCTTCTCCCTCCCCCTCCAACAGAAAGGTTGTGGGTACCATCTAGACCTCTTCTGGGTGGGTATTCTGATGGCAGTGTGCTCCTTCCTGGGCCTGCCCTGGTACGTGGCTGCCACTGTCATCTCCATCGCCCACATTGACTCTCTGAAGATGGAGAGTGAGTCCAGCGCCCCAGGAGAGCAGCCCCAGTTCCTGGGAGTCAGGTAGGGAGGGGAACGGGGTTTGTATGAGTGAGGAGAGATCTAGATGTTGTGTGTGTGACAGGGTGAGTGTGTTAGAGGTTGACGGTGATGTTTGTTCTAACTGTGTGTGTGTGTTATACGTAGAACAGAGGTTGACGGTGATGTTCTAACTGTGTGTGTGTTTTACAGGGAGCAGAGGTTGACGGGAATTCTGGTGTTTGTCTTAACTGGAGTTTCCATCTTCCTAGCTCCTGTCCTTCAGGTGAGTCAGTGAGAGAATGGGCCTCCACTTCACATAGTGGGTGGTGTTATGGAGGATTGTGTTAACTTGTATATTGTGTTTCCCCCAGTATATCCCCATGCCTGTTCTCTACGGTGTCTTCCTCTACATGGGAGTAGCCTCACTCGCAGGAATACAGGTACATTTATGTGTGTGTATGTGTACTCGTATGCCTGTCTGTGTGTGTGTGTGTGTGTGTTCTCACCCTCTTCCTCTCTCCCTCCTAGTTCTGGGAACGTATCAAGCTGTACCTGATGCCAGCCAAGCACCAGCCAGACTTCTCCTTCCTGCGTCACGTTCCTCTGCGGAGGGTCCATCTCTTCACCCTGGTCCAGATCATCTGTCTGGCTGTCCTCTGGATCCTCAAGTCTACTGTAGCTGCCATCATCTTCCCTGTCATGGTGATTGCTCTGTGTGTGTGTCTGTGTTGGAGGGGTAGTGGTTTATCCTGTCGTGGAAATTCAACACCATGGACACCTAAAGTCAATATTAAATTAATAATGATTTATTATCAGCAAGCTGGAGAGGTTCCAACAAACTTAATGCACCATAGTACACGTCAGACGGGAGCTCCGTCGGGGCAGTCCCATTAGTTATCTTATATACTGCTTACACAGACAAGTTATATTTGCATGATTTACATGATCCATTATTCATAATTAATTCATCATTAACTTTTGGTTCATGCATGTGACTCACCAATACCTCACGAGGCTTCTTCTCTCCAAGCTGAGACCTTGAAACTAAGATATCCCTTTCCGTTCTCAAAGCAATATTCTGGGCGTACAGCCAAATTGCTTATACTGATAGTGAGGATTCCGCCCAGGCACGATCAATCAGTCACTTGCATGAACCTAGTCGAATTGGTTATTAGAAAAGCACAAACATAAAATGTTCCTTCACACTCCTCTCCTAGGCAATCAGCAATTAGTACCGGGAGGTGTGCTCTTCACCTCTGCAAGGCAATTAGTGTTAGTACTTCAGTCTACCCTGTTTTCTCAGCGGCTGTCTCATTGCAAAACTAAGACCACCACTGAAACAAAGACAGTTCAGCCGAGTTATTCTGCCGAGTTATTTGAGGAAGGAAAGACAGGAAGACTCCACACCACTCTCTCATTTGAGGATCTTACGTAGTTGTTTTCAGATGATCTCATTTTGCTCTTTTGTAGCTTTGGCAACTATGTGTGTGTTTTCTATACCTGTTCGCTCCTCTCCCTGTAAGCTTTACAGACGCTCCCCACCCCTTGGCTGCAACCCTTCTAATTTAGTGTACCCTGCACGCACAACCCCTGTAGAATTCCTGGTCTATGGCAGCGTTTGGAACTGCCGATCTGCGGTCATGCATCTCGGCCTATGCTGCCCTTCAGTCCCTTGACTTGGCCCTGACGGAGACACGGATCACCCCATAGAAAGCTGCTACTCCAGCAGCTCTCTTCATCGGACTATGTTTTCTCTCATAGTCCGAGAGCATCTGGTCGTTGTGGTGGTGGCACAGAGCTACTAATTTCTCCTGTGGAGATTTTCTCTTTTCTCCCTCACACCTGTCCATCTCCTCATTTGAATTCCATGCTGTCACGGTCACTTGTCCACTCAAGCTTAACATTGTTGTCATCTATCACCCACCAGGTCCCCTTAGAGTTCCTCAATGAGCTTGATAAGTTAATTTCCTGACGATGGCTCACCGCTCTTTGTACTTGGCGACTTCAACCTCCCTACGTCTGCCTTCAATTAATTGATTTCTAACTCTTTCTTTCCTCTCCTTGCCTCTTTTGACCTCACCCTTTCCCAGTCTCCTCCCACTCACAAGGCAGGCAATATGCTTGACCTCATCTTTACTAGAGGCTGTTTGCCTACTAATCTCACTGCAACCCCCCTCCAAGTCTCTGATCACTACTTTGTTTCCTCTTCTGTCTCCCTCTCCTCCAACCCTAGCCACTCAGCCCCTAGCCAGACCTATCATCCTTTCATTTCCTCCTCTCTACCTTCTCTTCCTCTGTATCTGCTGCTAAAGCCACTTTCTATCCCTCTAAATGTTAAGCTCCTGCCTCTAACCCTAGGAAACTATTTTCCACCTTCTAGTTCCCTCCTTAATCCCCCCCTTTGCGGACAACTTTGTCAACCACTTTGAAAAGAAGGTTAACGACATCCGTTCCCCATTCACTCAGCCTATAGAGTCCACTGGTCCCACTCACACAGAACTACCCTACGCCTTTCTCCCCCCTCTTCAGATGAAATCATGCAACTAGTGAGGTCCGGCCGCACAACAACCTGCCCACTCGACCCCATCCCCTCCTCCCTTCTCCAGACCATCTCTGGAGACCTTCTCCCATTCCTCACTTCCTTCAAACTGGTCAGTCACTTCCCTCCTCAAGAAACCAACACTTGACCCCTCTGACGTAAAATACTACCGGTATCCCTTCTTTCTTTTATTTTCTACACTTGAGCATGCTGTCTCTGACCAACTCTCTCGCTATCTCTCTCAGAACGATCTTCTTGACCCTAACCAGTCAGGCTTCAAGACGGTTCACTCAACTGAGACTGCTCTTCTCTGTGTCACAGAGGCTCTCCGCACTGCCAAAGCTGACTCTCTCTCCTCTGTTCTCATCCTCCTAGATCTATCCGCTGCCTTCGAAACCGTGAACCACCAGATTCTCCTCTCCACCATCTCAGGGCTGGTCGTCTCAGGCTCTTCACACTCTTGGATTGCATCCTACCTGGCAGGCCGCTCCTACCAGGTGGCGACACGCATCTCTGCGTGCCTGGCAGATATCTCAGATTGGATGTCGGCCCACCACCTCAAACTCAACCTCAACAAGACGGAGCTGCTCTTCCTCCCGGGGAAGGCCTGCCCACTCCAAGACCTCTCCATCATGGTTGACAACTCCACGGTGTCCCCCTCCCTAAGTGCAAAGAACCTTGGCGTGACCCTGGAAAACACCATGTCGTTCTTTGCAAACATCAAAGCGGTGACTCACTCCTGCAGGTTCATGCTCTACAACATTCGCAGCATACAGCCCTGCCTCACACAAGAAGCGGCGCAGGTCCTAATCCAGGCACTTGTCATCTCCCATCTGGACTACAACTCAATGTTGGCTGGGCTCCCCACTTGTTCCATCAAACCCCTGAAACTTATTCAGAATGCTGCAGCCCGCCTGATGTTCAACCTTCCCAAATTCACCCATGTCACCCCGCTCCTCTGCACACTCCACTGGCTTCCAGTCGAAGCTCGCATCCACTACAAGACCATGATACTTGCCTATGGAATAGCAAGAGGAACTGCCCCTCCCTACCTTCAGACTATGCTCATACCCGACACCCAAACCTTCTGCCACCTCTGGTCTCTTGGCCCTCCCACCCCTATCGGAGGGCAGCTCCCACTCAGCCCAGTCCAAGCTCTTCTCTGTCCTGGCACCCTAATAGTAGAACCAGCTTCCCCCTGAAACTAGGACAGCAGAGTCCCTGCCCATCTTCTGAAAACATCTGAAACCCTACTTCTACAAAGAGTATTTTAAATAATCCCACAGCACCCGCCCCCTTCGCACCTCCTCACGCCAGATTTATGCAGCAACAGAGTGCTCCTTTTTCTTTATTCTCCCACATAGTCACCAGTGGAAGTATCCTGGGGTAAGGAATGTTTTTGGGATTTTAAAGTCCCTCAGTCGAGCACCTGATTTCCCCTATTAAGTTTAAGCGCGTTTTGGTAGACCTTCTTTCCATTGTAAATGTGTGTGTGTGTGTGGTGCATAGATTGAAGGGGATACTTTTTTTCTATGTGTAGATCCTGGGTCTGATGGTGGTACGTAAGATGATGGACCTGATGTTCTCTCAACACGACCTGGCCTGGCTGGATGACATCCTGCCGGAGAAAGACAAGAAGAAGGAGAAAGGTGGGATGAAAAAGAAAGACAACAAAAGGACCAAAGCAGCCGAGCCGGAGAGCGACGAGGAGGTGAGAGACGAGGACTAGCAGACACACACACACACAGTGCCAGAATGACAGTGGGAGGAGGATGTAATGTCTGTGTGGCGTGTAGGAGTGGCTCCATCTGTTTTGTTGAGTGTTTATATCTATGCGTGTTGTTCCTCGGATTGTTATCTCTGACTAATATGTTTCTCTTTTCTCTGTCCCACAGTGTTGCTGAAAAGGCACTGTATAACACTTACTATTGCCTGTCTGTCTCGATGTTGGTCTGTGTGTCTGTCTGTGTGTCTGTCTGTCTGTCTGTCTGTCTGTCTGTCTGTGTGTGTCTTGATGTCTTTCTCCCTCCCAATTCCACCTGCATGGTTCAATCCTGTCTGTGGAGTAGAATTGGGCCATTTTGCTTATATTTAAACATGCAGTGTGTGTGAGCGTGTGCTTGGATGTGTGTGTGTATTTGGGGCATCATCCCTCACGTCTCTGTTAAGCCACTTCTCTGTCGGTTCCTCCTGCATGCTGATAGTTCCCTCCGGTTCCCCCCTCTGTCACAGCCCAAGAGTCCCCTCCCTCCTCCAGTGAAGATACCCATGGACAACATAGACCCGCCTTCAGCACCTGACCCCTCTGTAAGCCCACCCACCCAGCCCCTCGTCTCTGACTGTGAGTAAACCTCTCTTTTGAGGGACCCAAGGAATGTGGACTGTTGTGTGTATTCTTGTGATGTCATTATTGTGCGACAGATGGAGCATATAATACTGTGATGTTACTGATGTGCAACTTTAGAGAAACTGATGTATGTTATGAGACACTGAAGGTGTTATTCTTTTTTTGGTCCTCCTTCACCAATTCTTCACTCTGCCATTCAACTCTGTGTCTGTGTGTGTCTGTGTCTGTGTCTGTGTCTCTGTGTGTGTGTGTGTGTGTGTGTGTGTGTGTGTGTGTGTGTGTGTGTGTGTGTGTGTGTGTGTGTGTGTGTGTGTGTGTGTGTGTGTGTGTGTGTGTGTGTGTGTGTGTGTGTGTGTGTGTGTGTGTGTGTGTGTGTGTGTGTGTGTGTGTGTGTGTGTGTGTGCGCGCGCGTGTACAGGAGACGAACGTTTACACTAGTGTCAATCCAGATGACAGTGACCGGATACATCCCCCCCGGCCCTGACACACACCGACTGGGGAGTACACTGCCAGCGTGACCACATCTACGACTACTCACACACACATGCAAAAACACACACACATACATACATACATACATACACTTACTACTGCCAGCTAGACTACTGACAACTACTGTACAATTACTGACACATGCACAGCTAATAACTATTAGCAAACGTCCATTTACTATTAGCATTATTTACCACTGTTTTTACTTAAAAAAACGTAATACACATTGAATTTCATATAAATATATACAAATATTCTATAAACTGTAGATATGATGTGATATTTAACATGTCAACATATGTCTATTAAATTCAACTGGATAGTAGTTAGTTATTATACTTTTAAACATTGTACAAATCACAGTAGTGTCCGGGAGGCATACCCAGACACATGGATCACACGCCGCTCGGAACCAGAAGTCTATAGTCCGAGGCTGTTGGAGCATAGATCGCAGTGTGTGGACTGAGGTTTATTTTCGCCCAACATATTCTCTGATCTCCAGCACCTGCTTAAACCCACTGGATGTTGTGTGTGTTTTCTTGTGCAATCCTCTGGCCCTACTGTAGATGTTTTTGTGAGGGCAGACTGATAGTCGTTAAGATACCAGAGCCCATGCACCTGAAAGCAATGCAGAAGTTGTTTTTGTGTTTGTTTTGATGTCTTCCATGTGTAATTTATTCACTGTGTGCCATGTGGTTTGTAGCAGGAACCTCTTGTACTAATGTAAAGACTACTCTGAAGGCACAGTTGGAAAAGGAAGGGTTATAATGTGATTAGTAATCCAATATTATAATACAATGTTATTCTGCCATCTGTAAATTGACCGCAAGAAGCTATCAAATTGCTATTAATTTGCATGTCCCCCCCCCCCCCGCTGTATTTTCCCACTAGCAATGACTTTGCTGAATAATACTTTGTTGAGGGAAAATGTACTTAATACGATTGTGATATGATGTTTTCTCACCTACAGTAGCTATTTTAAGATGAATTAACTAATTCTATGTCGCTCTGGATAAGAGCGTCTGCTAAATGACTCAAATGTAAAATGTCCTGAGGGAAGGTGGTTGTTATGGGTCCGTTGGAGACGTCTACACTCTCCAGGTCTGGTCATTTACTATTGTCATATTTTGGTAATTATAAGACTTCTCTGACCTATAATGGATCAGTTGTCATTTCCATTGCCAGTCCCAGCTAGTTCTGTCAGCCACTGCTATCTCAAGACAAGTGAATGCTGGACTCGTGTGTGTGTGTGTGTGTGTGTGTGTGTGTCTGGGACAATCAACTCCTGAGAAATAGGGAAATACACATTTTGGTTACATTATTTTACTGTAGGTTATGAACCTGCTGCAGTACAATTATGGGACTTTTGGTTGTTTCTTTTTAAACAGTACAAAACGTCCCACACACAGTGTTCTTCGTCCTCCAGCTAACACTGTGATGTATCTTCTAACACTCTCCGTTGGGAGATTTTGTCTGTCGGGAATACCTGTCTCAACTCACCTCAACCCCACCACAATCCATAAACTTTTTGTGACCGTTCAAACACACACACACCCTCCTCTACGCCTTTCTAAATACCCCATAGCCTTTTCCCTCTGCCGTTCTCTCTGTGTGTGTGTGTGTCTGTCTGGCTGTATGAATGCACTTGCATATGTTTGTGCATGTGTGTTTTCCCCTTATGTGATCCTGCTCTTGGCAGTCAAGGAATTATTGTCTACATTACTGTTCAGGTAGTATGGTTGAGAAGTGTAAAACTATGTTTGTGTGTGCTCATGAGACTGTGATTGTGTGAGCTCACGAGAGTGTATGTGTGTGTAACCTGGGCTGTTCCACCTGACTGTTCGTCCCTCAGAATCACTTTGCACCTGAAGATCTGCTTTCCCCCTCACCTGCTGAATCCCATGTGAGCCTTACCCACGGATCATCAACACGCCCTCCTGTTCCCCCATTTGCCATCCAGGTGGAGTACGAGGAGACTGTCCTCTACCCACGGGTTCACGACCTTTACCCCCGCATAAACCTCTGCCCTCCGAATGGATGTTATCTGACCTCTAAGACTCAACGAGACCTGCACCAATCCAAACACTCACACTCTTGTCCCTATTACGTAGGCAACGAAACAGTACTGTAGGTTATAATAATAATATAATATGCCATTTAGCAGACGCTTTTAATCCAAAGCGATTTACAGTCATGTGTGCATACATTTTTACGTATGGGTGGTCCCGGGGATCGAACCCACTACCCTGGCGTTACAAGCGCTATGCTCTACCAATTGAGCTACAGAGGACCACAAGGTTGACAGCGCATAGACACACAAACACATATAACCAGTTTGGCAGTCCCCAAAACTATACAAGATTATAGTTTCTCTCCATTTGTAAATGTAACTGCTAAAATATACAAAAGTAAATGTATAAATCATTTAAAATTCCTTATATTAAGCAAACCAGAAGGCACGATTTTCTATTTTTTTTTTTTACGGATTGCCAAGGGCACATTCCAACACTCAGACACAATTTACAAACAAAGCATTTGTGTTTAGTGAGTCCTCCAGATGAGAGGCAGTAGGGATGACCAGGGATGTTCTCTTGATAAGTGTGTGAATTGGACCATTTTCCTGTCCTGCTAAGCATTCAAAATGTAACGAGTACTTTTGGGTGTCACGGAAAATGGATGGAGTAAAAAGTACATTATATTCTTTAGAAATTTTGAAAAGTAAAAGTAATCAAAAATATAAGTAGTAAAGTACAGATACCCCAAGAAACGACTTAAGTAGTACATTAAAGTATTTTTACACCACTGATATAGACATGTAGAAACGTGTGCAATGTGATAATGATGATATGCCATTTAGCAGACGCTTTTATCCAAAGCGACTTACAGTCGTGCGTGCATACATTTTTGTGTATGGGTGGTCCCGGGGATCGAACCCACTACCTTGGCGTTACAAGCGCTGTGCTCTACCAGCTGAGCTACAGAGGACCATACTGTAAAGTACAGTTTATTGCAGGGATCCCCAATAGGCGGCCCACAGGTGATTTTATTTGACCCCCCCAAGTTTGAGCGAATTGTTATATATATAATTACATTACAGTACCAGTCAAAAGTTTGGACACGCCTACTCATTCAAAGGTTCTTTATTTTGACTATTCTACATTGTAGAATAATAGTGAAGACATCAAAACTATTAAATAACACATACGGAATCATGTAGTAACCAAAAAAGTGTTAAACAAATCAAAATATATTTTATATTCTTCAAAGTAGCCACCCTTTGCCTTGATGACAGCTTTGCACACTCTTGGCATTCTCTCAACCAGATTCATGAGGTAGTCACCTGGAATGCATTTCAATAAAGGTAAAATATGTATGTATATGAATGTATGTATGTATGTATATAATTTAATTTTTTTCGGTGTTGGACATAAAATACTAAACTGACCAGGAAATCAACTGAAAGTGATGTTAATTTAGGAAATCTGTTAACAAGTATTCCCACGCATAATTAGAGGCGTATGTGATTGTATCCCAATGTAATCAAGGTTTGAAATTATTCTGTTTTTGTCAAATACTGTATCTGTTTGAGCTTCTTGCGGTCAATTTGCAGTGTATGATGATGAAATGATGTTTAACTATGTTCCGGCCCCCCCGAACTTACGTTCAAGAAAAAATCGACTCGCGGCTGAATGTAATTTGGGAGTCCTGGTTTATTGCATTTATTCCGTTTTTTTTTGTGTGTTCAGTGCATTCACCTTTATGAGTGTATGTGTATAAATTACTGTTGGAGTGACTGATATTCATTTCAGAGTATATTTACTTTGGATTGTAAAGATTTACAACATGTTAATAAAATGGTATGCAAATAGGCTACAGGTCTAGTTTGAATTTTGTGTGAAAGCTTTGATCCTTTAGCATGTAAACAACCTAATAACGTCATGGTCTTCTCAGATACGTTTTTCAGGAACAAAGAACTAGCATACAAGCAAAGATCATAACATTTTTTGAAAAAGTTGCCAGCTAACTAGTCTACATCAGAAATTCCACAACCATTTTCATGATTTCTACAGCATGATTTCTACACTCACTTCTGATTTGCCAGAAATCATCCCTATTTCCGGTTTGTGATCCAAACACTTCTCCGGTCTGAGCCGAAACAACTGTAGCTAGACAACAACCGTCATGGGTGAAATGGCAGAACTCACAGATAAATTCAACTCTTTCACCATGACGCAATTAAACGAGTTGCTTGAAGACGATGAAAAACTAAATGATATTGTCAAAGAAATGGACGAGGTAAGTTCCCATTGTGTTTTGTTAGCTAGCTAACGTTAATTGGCTATCCCTAGTAACGCTAACTATCTAGCATCAAGACATCTAGCTAGCCGTGCACTTATGTCTGTCGTCAGGCAGACCTGGCTTCATTCACAAATCCCTTCTGAATGCTAAAATGGCATTGAGCAAGCTCATCAACATCCACCTCTTTGCCGCACAGCTGAGAAGCGTGCTCCTTGTACTGTACTCAACATTTGGCACCTGTTTTGTGGATGCTATTTCCATATTTATATTGTCGAATCATTTTCCACAATAACCCTGTTTATGTACATATAGCAGGTCACAAATGGTATTGCGACATTGTCATTGTTTGGCATTACGGCACAAATGCCATCTGATGCCCATTATTGCAGAAGTAATCGACCCACCCGCGTTTAGGAACTGAACAGATTTGAAAGGAACTGATTCCTGATCTGTTTTATGTTAGCTAGTAGTGGTGGTATTTGTTTCCTGTTAAATGCTCAGGACACACACAAGCCAGCCAGTCATCAGCACTGTGGAAGGTGGGAGAGGTTTTCCTATTGAGTAACCAAGGTGGAGTCGTCCGGACTCCAGAGCACACCTCTTTAGTCATCATTCTGATACATTTAGCACACACAGCACAGCAGGTTCATAAGCAGATATATTATGACTAATAAACACCTCTCACAGCCTGTTGATATCTGGTTAAATAAGCTAAGATACACTTTATTAGTCCACGCAAGATGGACATTTTGTCTTCTTGTATCCAACCCCACCGATATACACACATTAGGTTGGAGAAGATGACTGATGTCAGTGTTGTTTTCAAACATGTGTACAGCATTCTGCCACTGTTGTTCCTCATCTCTCCATCCCTAGCTAGCCTTGTGTAGTGTAGTGTAGGTATTGGGAAATCTGTGTCTTCTGGCTTCTTCACCTTCTGCATTTGTATATTCACTAGACATGTATGTGGCTGATGCGAGACTCCCCACCACGACGCTGGTGGAAGATGCTAGTCCTTACCCACCAATGTGGAAATAGTTTTACAGGAACAACCTGTGAGCAGAGATGCAAATCTGTGGTTGTGGCTGCCTCTATGGCTGTCTAGTGCCTGCTTCTCTGGGTTGATGGCAGCATACCATCCCAACCATGTTATTTAGGATTAATAATAGCTTAGTTCATTAGTACTGATATCTTTTATAATCCCCTTCACCAAACCTACACACAGATTATAAATAGCTGTAATAGACACACAACTCGTAGGCTATTATATCTGCAGTGTATCTAGTACTCCACTGTAGAAAACAGAGCTCTTATCGCTCTGAGGGCAGTGAAATCAATACAGGACAAACACAGTTTAAAAACCGTCACTGATAGCCTGCTGAACTCTATGGTGAGCCAGTGCAGGGCTGTGGCCGTGCAGAGCTAAAACACAGCACTCAATAAAGGTATGGAATAATCAGTGTCCTCCATAAGACTAGACTCATATTTAACCTCCAGAGGTTAGGTTCTGAGCTGGCTTGTCCCTGACCTATAGGCCTACATACCACAGTCTGGAGGTCAGGGTGGGTCGGGGGTGGGTCAATCTCTCTCTGTCTGCATGTATTGGGTCTAGTGCTTCTAACCCCACCTTCCCTCTGACTCCTTCTCTCCCTCTTGCCTCTCTCCCTGTGTGTATGGTGTGTCTCTGTGTGTGTGTTATAGATGCGTGAGGTGCAGCAGTTGAAGGAGCTGATCCTAGGCAGTAACATCAGCCTGGCTGAACAGAACCTCCAGCTGCAGCCCAGACTGGACCTGCAGAAGAACCAGCTCACCTCACGCTACCGCCACCTACAGGAGCTCTATGACAACTACCAGCTACGGAAGTCCACACTCGGTAAGAGCCTTAGTAACTAGTCCACACTTGGTAAGAGCTCTAGCTAGTCCACACTACCAAGTCCACACTACTAAGTCCACAGTGTGCCTGTATACCAGTCTCTGTCTCTACATCTCAATGCGTGCACTCTATCTGAAAGACCAGTCTTTCTCTCTCTCTGTGTCTGTGTTGGTAGCTGACTGCTTTCTACCACCTACATGTCTGCCTGGTCTAACCAGTTCAGTCAGTTGTTGTTCCAAGATACTGATCATCTAGGTTGTCACTACATGACCACAATAGAAAGAAGGGAAGCACACAGCCATTCTAATATGGCTGTGACGATACCAGTATCGCAATATTTTTTCCATGGCAAAAATGAAAACACAAAACACTCTTTGGTCCTTTAAAAACCTGCTGTATGTAAAATATTGTGTGCTATACATTGGGAAATAAATAAATGTGACTCTGGATGACAACATAATGATGTTTGTTTCCAACATTAGGGCTGTTTTCCTAAAGAAGTTAAATCCGCTTCATGTTTTGTTTCCTTTCCACAATACTAACAAGTATCGCGATCGTCCCGGCCCTAGTTTCCACCACCAACCTAAGCCCTAACATTGACCCCTAAATCAAGAACAAATATCTAATGTGCTTTTTTTTTCTCTTTGTCCTTTCTAGCATGGCCATCTAGTGACTACCGTGTCAATCAGCTATTACCTGATACCCCTGGCTTTCCTGTACTCAATGCTGCTTTGTGTCTTTTGAATGCCCCAGCCAGCCGGCTACTGTAGTACTATCACATTACAGCCCTGCCCCAGAGATCAGGTCACGACTTAGGACAGTGATTCACTGTGATGGTTAGTGTTTGTTTTAGTGTATTCTAACCGTTTCTCTCTCTCTCTCTCAGACCATGGTTCAGGGAACAGTTCTCTGGACATTCTGCTGGCTCTGCTGCAAGCTGAGGGAGCCAAGATAGAGGAGGAGACTGAGGTGAGACACAATAATACACTCACAACTACACTTACGCTACAATACACTCTCACAACTACACTTACGCTACAATACACTCTCACAACTACACTTACGCTACAATACACTCTCACAACAACACACACAGATCAATACAGACATGTACGCACTCAGGGGTGAAAGTAGAGTTAATTTCTTCCCGGTACAGGACCTCCTATATTTGCACGTGCACCAATACATTTTATGGGCCTAATCATATAAATACATATAGAATCCCTATTAATTCAATAGGATCTCTGTGGGCCTAGTCATAAAGATTTTCATTTAACTTTTAAAATGTATTACCTTTTATTGTGGCATAAACACAACCAGTCATGTTTTCATCTGATTTGTCAAACGATCACTTCAAAGGGCTTCACTAGGATATCTGCGCACGTTCACCCACTTGCAACATATTTCCAGCCTCCAAACAGTGGTGAATAGAACGAGACATCTGTTACACAAAACACCAAAAAGTGTAATGACATTTGGCGATTGTTATTAGGCCAGAATGGATGCGTCCCCTATGTCCACTCATCTACCACCTGTTTTCAAGGCCATTAGCATTTTTCAGACATTCAGTAATGATAAAAAGGGGTGTAATAGCCTACTGTTTTCTTGACATTTTGTTTTAATTATTGTGATATACATGTTTTACCGGTACTTTCACCCCTGCTACACGTACAATAATACTCACTCACGCTCTAAGGTATTTTGTGTATGTTGTGTATTAGTTTAAGTGTGTATGCTGCTGTGCTATCCCTGTGTAGAACATGGCAGACTCGTTCCTGGATGGAGAGCTGCCTCTGGACTGCTTTATCGACGACTACCAACGGAGGCGCCATCTCGCTCACCTGCGCCGCGTCAAGATCGACAAACTCCGAGAGCTGGTGCTGAAGGGTCTCCCTTGGCCCCCCCCGATCCCCTCCCGGCCCAGCCGACCCCAGGACCTCCCCTCTACCCCCTACACCAATGGAGCCCCCTCTCCCCAATCCACGCGAGCTGCCCCTTCTCCCTCCCCTCAACCCCAGCACAGTGGCCTGCCCTACCCGGTCGCCCCCTATCCACCAATGCCTTTCCCCAGTCTGGATGCTACAGGCTACCCCAGCGGCCCCTACATGCACCAGCCCTACCTTCAAGCCGCTCAGCAACACCCCATCTCCCCCTCTCCACACCTGCCCCCCCGGACTGGCTTCATCATGCAGTGAGGGAAGTGTCTGTCTCCATAGAAACGCCATGGATGACCTTACCTGCCTTTGACCTGTAACTGTGGCACACTGGAGGGGGAGCGTTGACCCAACAATGAGGGTTGGTGACCTAACCAATTACAGCCCCTCTGTCAGTAACACAGGGAAACCTCCTCTGACCGGCCTCTCTGAGAGGCTCTTACAGATAGTCCAGTAGCTACAGCCTGGACAGTATGTTAGGGGTTGGTTCTCTTTTAGGTTTTTTTATTCCAAGACTAACTTTCTGATTAATCTTCTGAACACATAGGAAAACCTAACCATCTCTGTCTGACTGGTAGATATGCTGTGTATATCAGCTATGGTAACTTGCAGTATGGATGAGTTTTTATAATAAGTAGTTTTTGTAAGCTAATGGTTTTCAAATGTCCCTCTCCTTGACTGAAGGTGGTGTGTATACCCTGAGGTTGGAGAATGTGCTGTGTTGGTATCATAACATAGTTAACTCAAAAGTTCCTATGCTTCTAGAAGAAGGAGTCCTGTATTGTCATAAATATAGCTAGTCCATCAACAATGAACAGAACTATTCAACAAATAGTACATTTTTATTTAAATTCAAAATGTATTGCATGGCATCGTACATCTTTTAAAATCAACTAATTGGTGAGTCTTGCTTTCATATTCATTGTTGGTGGGTTATCTTTCCAGCAGGTAGGGAGGATGTGAAAAGTTCTTATAGAAACAGAAGACTAGGAATGTACTGTGTTCTTTTATAAGTAAGGAGACACCTAAAACATTTTGGGTGGATTTGAATAACTTGCTGCCTAAAATGTTCTCTTTCTTACTACACACTTGGCTATTTTGTATACTGGTATAAGAGGGAGTTCTCCCAACTAGAAAACGGATACATAGAATGTATAAAATATTATGAAACATTTTAGAAAGATTACCATGCATCGTAAGTTCATATGTCAACGTTGTCATGTATGCAGTTGCCCCTGACAGTATGTATGCCTAAATGAATTGTTTCCCTGACATGCTCTCCAGCCAGGCTACAGGAGACTGTTGGACTAGTATCAGTGATAGAACCATGGTTAGCATTGGAACACTACACTAGAGATCCAATTACATTTACATTTTTAATTCTATGCACTACACCTAGTGGGGAAGAGATTCAAGCTGGCTGTATATCTACAGTGGATTCTCCCCAGTTGCACTTACAGAACAGCTCACCTCAAAGGAAAAAGCATTTGGGGGATCAAATATGAAAATGGTGTAGAAATGTTAAGGCATTTTCAACCCCCCCCCCAATACACCTGTTTTATACTCCATAGGAACTAACATTCATGTAATGCTAGACTAGCCCACTTTCCAGCATAATCAATAAATGTTTTATAATCGATACCGTGTGGTCTGTGTTTGCCATCAACTGGACAGTTATACACTGAGTACACAACATTAGGAACATTTCCTAATGACGCCAATAAGGGTGATCATAGCCGTCACCTGGTCAGTCTCATGGATAAAGCAGGTGTTCTTAATGTTTTGTATTGTGTATACTGTGCAGATGTTTAGTTGAATAACAAAATTAGGTATGAAAGATATTGCCATATTTTCCTGCTTACTTGAAAGGTTTTTAAATGATCATTCACAGGAGAATGGACCAAACAACTTTATTAAAATTGACAATCAACAGTAAAACATTGGTCTATCAGTAGGTCAGGGTTCAGTACTCCTCTCCTTCCTCAGCCTCTCCCTCCACTGAATCCACTCCCACTTCCTCGTAGTCCTTCTCCAGGGCAGCCAGATCTTCTCTGGCCTCGGAGAACTCACCCTCCTCCATACCCTCTCCCACATACCAGTGCACAAAGGCACGCTTGGCATACATCAGGTCAAACTTGTGGTCAAGCCGAGCCCAGGCCTCAGCGATGGCTGTGGTGTTGCTCAACATGCACACGGCTCTTTGGACCTTGGCAAGATCTCCACCTGGCACCACTGTGGGTGGCTGGTAGTTGATGCCTACCTGTAGGGCACAAGAAGAAAAAAATGGTCTAAAAACCTGACTAACCAATTATACTTGAAAAGGTTAAGGAACATAGATCATTGTGAATGAATAAACCCATTGCTTGTTTACCTTGAAGCCGGTGGGGCACCAGTCGACAAACTGGATGGTGCGTTTGGTCTTGATGGTGGCGATGGCAGCGTTGACGTCCTTGGGCACCACATCCCCACGGTACAGCATGCAGCAGGCCATGTACTTGCCATGGCGAGGGTCGCACTTCACCATCTGGTTGGCGGGCTCGAAGCAGGCGTTGGTGATCTCTGCCACAGAGAGCATCTCGTGGTAGGCCTTCTCAGCAGAGATGACAGGTGCGTAGGTGACCAGGGGGAAGTGGATACGGGGGTATGGCACAAGGTTGGTCTGGAACTCAGTCAGGTCCACGTTGAGGGCTCCATCAAAACGCAGCGAGGCGGTGATGGAGGAGACAATCTGGCCAATGAGCCTGTTGAGGTTAGTATAGGTGGGGCGCTCAATGTCCAGGTTACGACTGCAAATGTCATAGATTGCCTCGTTGTCAACCATGAAGGCACAGTCTGAGTGTTCCAGGGTGGTGTGGGTGGTCAGGATAGAGTTGTAGGGCTCCACCACAGCTGTGGACACCTGAACACACACACAAGAGGTAGAACAGTCATTAGGTGTCACATTTTGATAATGAAAACCTCCATATAGAAGTGTTGAGTACAGGACAATTAAGTACAATACTATTTTGCTAATGTAGAAATCTACCAAATATTAATGTGAGCAAGTACACTAAACCATTGCCATACCTGAGGTGAAGGGTAAATGGCAAACTCCAGTTTGGACTTCTTGCCATAGTCCACAGACAGTCTCTCCATGAGCAGAGAGGCAAAGCCGGAGCCAGTTCCACCACCAAAGCTGTGGAAGATCAGGAAGCCCTGAAGCCCAGTGCACTGGTCCGACTGGGGTGAGAAAGAGACAGGCCTCACAGGTTTACAACCCTGTACAGCAGTCAGGGCCTACAATTAACACCCGCCACATGCAGGTAGATTTTGGCATTGGCGGCTAAGATGTCTATTTCACCAGCCACGTTGGCGGGTGGTCAGGGCTCCACAGTGCAAGCATTTCACTCGTATTTGTGAATTAAAAAGTATGATCACATTTATAGTAAAATCAATGCTGCAGTAGCTGTTTTCAAATTCCGCCATTCTGCTTCATAGCTGGTAAATTAAGTCAAAAGAACTATGAATCCTATTCCACCTCGTGCTGCAACACTGCCTGGCTGGGGGCGGTGTGCACGTGAAGAGCTGAGTGAAAGATTCATTTTTAGAAGCGCTGGGCACAGGCATACAAGTTGGTCTAATTTACTTGAAAATAAAGTCTACTGAAGTGAGACTTTGACCTTGTGTTTCTTGGCTATTTACGTTGTTTTGTTCAAAAGCTAGGTCGTTTTTCTATGTTTGAGTTACAACTGCTTGGGAAGAGAAGACGTCTAGTCAGACTCTCCCCTCAGCCCTCAAATTAAGTGGACACTTCTGATGACGTATGATGCGTTGACACTTGCAGGGCAAGGAATTAATACATTATCAAATGAACAGCCCTTGCCCGGAAATGTGTCACTTGTTCGTACCACAGTTGTGTTTTCAGTCATCATGGAACCACCGGTAGCTGTTGTGTGTGCTTTATATGCTCTACAGTCAATTATGATTGGATTTCATATCTTGGCTAGAAGACAACGCATCCGCAGACATCGAATGCTAGCCATCCAACAATATCAGGTAAATCGAAAATTACAACGTATAAGTGTGATGTCAGGGAAAGTTGTATGCGCTAGCTAACGTTTCCAAAAGCTAACCAAACATAACTTTTACGATACCGGTTTGTGCCGTCATGTGCATTAGTAGCACAATTTCTAACTTATTTACATTTGTCTTTACTTCCACTTGTATGTTGACTTCTCTATATTGATGTTGCTTTTAAGTTTTGGCTGACTTTTAACGGATGTACAATCATCGCAAATTGAATTATGGGGCGTTTCAGGCCCCAGAGTGAGAAGAACTGTACACTCGCAAACTATCACAAACGAGGGCTGAGGGGCTTACGTTGCCACGTGTGTGTGTGTATAAGAAAATGTATCTACCCTCCACAGTGGCCAGTGGACCAACAAATGTAATGCCGCCAGCATTGGCATTCAAACTTTTTCAGCTGCCATTTTCCTAACCAGAGTTTCTGGCTACCCCACACCAAATCTAATGACAACCTTAAACTTTTTTATATATATATATATATAAATTTAAAATAAATAATCTGTATATTTAGATTTTTACATCAACAAATAACCTTCAATTCATTACTATTATTCATCAATAAATACATTGACTCGATACAACTTTATTTTTCTATATTTTTCTCAAAAAGTTTGTATATTGCCCCATACAGGGCTCTACAGTGCGACTTAGTAAAATTAATTAAAGCAAATCTTTTTTATTGTGTTCCTATATTTCTATGTGTGCCTACATTTCTCAACTTGAGTTGGCTGGACAACAGAACAAGCCAAAATTCACCCAAGGCTGAAAAAACTGCCAAAATAACGTTGGTTGAGCTGGAACACTAGCTAGTGCGAGGCCATAACAAATTAATGAAATGTATTTTCCCATAGGGAAACAATGGGGCAGCAAGACTTAACCCGAGTCGCTCTGGATAAGAGTCTGCTAAATGAATAAAATGTAAACTAGGCCTTTATGTGAAAGCGTGGCAATAACTTATAAACGTTTCATTATTCTCAGATCTACTCCTCTGATGACATGGCAGGCAGACCGACGACTGATGGCACACCCCTGAAAACAAACTGCTCAGCAAAGGCTTGTTTGAGCTACCAGATTTGTTTTTAAAAAAGGCTTGTTTTCAGTGTGTGTCCAGTGGCTGAGTTTATATGTAAAGGGGATGTTACTTTGGCAGATAATGTCACCCATCTAAATAAATGTATTTAGTAATTACTACTTTAGTAAGGATATACACTTTATTCAGTACTACTGCAGTTGCTAAATAATTCCAATAGATGGCAGCACAAGACCACAAATGAAATTGCAGAAGATTAGTTTAGTTTCCTCCCTTGATACACCCCTCCCCTCACAGGAAAAAGCATTTAACAGATTATTGTGAAGTAATAATGATGATTCATGTTTATTATTAACAGTTTTTATGCTCATGTTTTAATTCCTTAGTACATTCATTGTCAAATTCATCAACCAGCGTCGACACCTTCTGCCTTCTCGCACAAGTAGCCAAATGCATGTGTGCTAGGGTTGAGGTTAGCGCATCTGACTAGTGATTATTTGATCGGGGTTCAATACCTGCTATAGTCACTATTTATTTGCTTTCCCAAAAGCAACAGGCCTAATACGAGATATATAGCTAACTGTAAAGTAATGAGTGACCATTTTAGAAAATCATGGGACAGTCTTTGGTTGCATGCTATTTTATGTTAACATATTGCTGCTTGTAACCCAACTGATGCTTCGTGGTCTTATGCTGCCATCTATTGGAAATATTTAGCAACTAAAAGTTATTAATTCACGTAAAGACATTGGTGAGGCAGCTGAGAAATAAAGTGCATTTTTCTTGTTAATTCCTTAGATCAGTCTCAAACCTGCCCCACGCCAATTGCTGGACTTTCACATAGAGGTTACTAGGTCACCCGGTTCAAACCACATTTGAAAATTAAAACAAACGTGCCTTGTTTATCAAGTGTACTGCCTTGCAATAATAAATATAACTAATTCAAAAATATATGCCTAGACAGGTTTTCAGCTGGTAGAGCACGGCGCTTGTAACGCCAAGGTAGTGGGTTCGATCCCCGGGACCACCCATACACAAAAAAAATTATGCACGCATGACTGTAAGTCGCTTTGGATAAAAGCGTCTGCTAAATGGCATATTATTATTATTATAATAAATGCTTTAGTACTATAATGGTATTTACTGTCATAATATTATTACTAAAATAGGTTTCAATGTTTTCTAGGCTACCCTACCATAGAATTCGAGATTACGGTTAAGGCTGTATAGCAAGCACTTTGTGACATCTGCTGATTTGGAAAAATGTGATTGTTAGGTTTAGGGTTTTTAAGGCAAAAAGCAGTTTGTTTATAGCTCTCTTTATACTCCCTGTGGCCTTCTGTGGGTACTACATACATACCCCATTCAAAACACTTGCTAGGCTCAATCTGAGGTAGCAACTGCGTCAGATCTACATATCAATGAGCTAGACCTACCCATTTCGGGTGAACCTGCGCAGCATTCGGTCAATTCGATGCCTACGAACGAAGATTGACGCATATCAAATTACCCAGCAGCCATTTAGAAACAACATTTTTTTTTTTTATGGTTATTTCATAATTTAAAAATGTATTCTGGCTGTTTAAATCGGCCACATCTTGAAAAAGAGGACAGGGACATGCGTTTTGTTTAGGGTTTACATCTTTTCTGAAGAAAATATATATGGTTAACCATGACCAGAAAATGTTTGACCTTTAATGGCTTTCCGCCAGCCATCGTGTCACCACAACAGAACAGTGAACTTGGTAATAAACAAGTTACCTTAGGTAAACCAGCAAGGTTAAACGCGGGCTGGTCTCATTGCCGACAATAGCGAAGCTGGCATTGTGACGCAGAACAATGGGCTGGGACTAGAACGTTCGGAAGGCGAGTTGGTGCAGGGTGAAAATTGCCCTAAAATAAGGCCTGTTTTTTTCACGATTACTTCAAAACTACGGCAACCAGCTGGGCCATAAGGTAATATTATTAAACTGGCCTCCATGGCGGAAATAAAGACCTAGTTTTTAATCACAGAAAAACGTTAACAATTTCATGTGTCCAGCCTACATAGAGCCCTGCCATACAATAATCTAACGTTACTCTTAACTGTTTTGTTCCCACACAAAAAAAAACGCTGCTGTACAACTAGGAATTGGAAGCACATGGCTTCAGTTCAGGCTAACAAAATGACTCCAAACGTTACTAACCAGCTTGCGAACTCGGTCCAGTACCAGGTCGACGATCTCTTTGCCAATGGTGTAGTGGCCTCGGGCGAAGTTGTTGGCGGCATCCTCTTTACCAGTGATGAGCTGCTCGGGGTGGAACAACTGACGGTATGTCCCAGTGCGAACCTCATCTACGGAAAATCACAACAGTTCAGGCGGGATTTCTTAAACCGGCCTTTTAGACGGGTAACATTTCCTAGCTAACGTTACGTAGATTCTCATCTGAATACCAACTTTATTTTCGTCCTTTACCAACAACAGTTGGTTCGAGGTCAACAAACACTGCACGAGGGACGTGTTTTCCCGCTCCAGTCTCGCTGAAGAAGGTGTTGCATGAGTCATCCCCTCCGCCGATGGTTTTGTCGCTGGGCATCTGCCCATCGGGCTGGATCCCATGTTCCAAGCAGTACAGTTCCCAGCACGCATTCCCGATCTGAACACCGGCCTGACCAACGTGGATAGAGATGCACTCACGCTGTGGGGGAATAAAACCAAAAACTGCCCAATTTATGTTCATGTTGTAACCAATTAAATAATTATCTTGACTGGCTAATGTTAGCTAGACCTAAATTAGTTTGTTCGTCCGTCGAGCTAGCCACGTTACTTTCGTCATGAAACTTACCATTTTGATTCTATAAAGTATGAACTTCAGTTATGGTCGAAAAAAAAACAAATGCGCAGTTGGCTAGCTTGCTAACAAACGTCTGTCTTGGCTCTGTAACTAGCAACGGTCAACTGCCCAATCTTTTTGAAAATTACGTCGATTCACGCTTATATACACCCCAGAATGAGCCCCGCCTTTGTTTCAACCCAATTGGTTGCGTCTGTCTGTCTGTGTGTGACATGCCCCCGTACGCATCGTGACGCGTTTCATTACGCAGTAAATCATCTTCACAGAGCCCGGCAACTGAACCGACAAAGATATTTCCGCGTTCAAAACAACTGGGAACTAGCTGAGAGCGAGCGAACGAAGATGGCGGACGATTCAGGGGTGTGAACAGTTGAGGGTGCGACAGATTCGAAAATATGGCGGAGGCGGACAATGAAGTGGATTGTGAATCTAATGGCGGTAGAATCAAGGAGTATTGGAGTATTGTTCAAAAGAATGGAAAAAGGAGCAAAGTAGGGTACAGTGCGGAGAATGTCCCTTTATATCTTGTAGGAGTAAGGTTTGTTAATGAGGAGCAGCTTATCGAAATACCAATCTTGAAGAATCCATTTGAGCTATCTAAACTGGTGGAGAGAGTGATGGTTAAAGTGAAGTATGTGAGGATCACGAGAGGCGGGTTTGTTTTGATTTTTTTGTACTTCTGCGGATCATAAGGAACGTGTGTTACGGCTCTCCCGATTTGAAAAGTTCGACGTGTCGTGTGTTTCTCTTCGGAACAGGGCACCCCTCAAGGGTGTAATGTCGGGCGTCTCCTGGGAAGTACCGGTAGATGTTAAAGAGATGAAAAATATTCCTGGAGTGATTGATGCACGTCGGATGAATCGAGTGGTGAATGATGAAAAAGTATAGAGTTTCTGTTATTTTATGGAGTCTCTCCCTACTCAAGTGCAGTTGGGGGTATATAAACTACAAAGTCAGAGCATTTATCATTGTAAAGCTTTTGGTATATTTAGCGAGTTTTCAGACCCCTCCAGCGACACATTTTTTAAAAAGCGACTAGCGACAAATCTAGCGACTTTTTCTGGTGTTATTGCAGACTTTTGGAGACTGACGTGAAAGCACGTATCGTTCTTACTCTTCTCAACGAGCAGCGGGTTCTGCCGTGCCCACCCCAGTCCTAAAGCACTCACAGGCGGCCCAGTCCTCACGCAGCAGTCCCTCCCAGCTGCAGCCAGAGCAGGAGATGTTCACCTCTCTGCATCCAGACTGCAAATGAATGGCGCATGCGGGAAGCCGCCGCTGGCTGATCCCGGCATGGCTTACATTCAGGGCAGGATGTAAATGTAGGGTGTTTTTTACTCACTTTTTGTCTCTCCCACATGCACATGGCCAATTATGAAAATAATGGTGATGACGTCATTTAGCGACTTTTTAGGACAGCCAATAGCTACTTTCCTTACTGAGGAGTTGGCAACACTGGAAACGAGCTAGGAACTCAGAAAAATACGACGTCAGTGATCATCAGGTCGGAAAGTCGGAGCTCTAGAAAGAGGCCCGAGTTAGAAATCCGAGTTGGATGACCCTTCATTTCCCCCCCGAGCCTTGTCAGAGATCGCATTTATTTGGGGAGATTGCAAAATAGGACGTTTGGCAACTCGAACCTTCAGCTCCCTCCACAGATTTTCTATGGGATTAAGGTCTGGAGACTGGCTAGGCCACTCCAGGACCTTAATGTGCTTATTCTTGAGCCACTCCTTTGTTGCCTTGGCCGTGTGTTTTGGGTCATTGTCATGCTGGAATACCCATCCATGACCCATTTTCAATGCCCTGGCTGAGGGAAGGAGGTTCTCACCCAAGATTTGACGGTACATGGCCCCGTCCATCGTCCCTTTGATGCGGTGAAGTTGTCCTGTCCCCTTAGCAGAAAAACACCCCCAAAGCATAATGTTTCCACCTCCATGTTTGACGGTGGGGATGGTGTTCTTGGGGTCATAGGCAGCATTCCTCCTCCTCCAAACATGGCGAGTTGAGTTGATGCCAAAGAGCTCGATTTTGGTCTCATCTGACCACAACACTTTCACCCAGTTCTCCTCTGAATCATTCAGATGTTCATTGGCAAACTTCAGACAGGCATGTATATGTGCTTTCTTGAGCAGGGGGACCTTGCGGGCGCTGCAGGATTTCAGTCCTTCACGGCGTAGTGTGTTACCAATTGTTTTCTTGGTGACTATGGTCCCAGCTGCCTTGAGAGCATTAACAAGATCCTCCTGTGTAGTGCTGGGCTGATTCCTCACCATTCTCATGATCATTGCAACTCCACGAGGTGAGATCTTGCATGGAGCCCCAGGCCGAGGTAGATTGACAGTTCTTTTGTGTTTCTTCCATTTGCGAATAATCGCACCAACTGTTGTCACCTTCTCACCAAGCTTCTTGGCGATGGTCTTGTAGCCCATTCCAGCCTTGTGTAGGTCTACAATCTTGTCCCTGACATCCTTGGAGAGCTCTTTGGTCTTGGCCATGGTGGAGAGTTTGGAATCTGATTGATTGCTTCTGTGGACAGGTGTCTTTTATACAGGTAACATACTGAGATTAGGAGCACTCCCTTTAAGAGTGTGCTCCTAATCGCAGCTCGTTACCTGTATAAAAGACACCTGGGAGCCAGAAATCTTTCTGATTGAGAGGGGGTCAAATACTTATTTCCCTCATTAAAATGCAAATCAATTTATAACATTTTTGACGTGTTTTTCTGGATTTTTTTGTTGTTATTCTGTCTCTCACTGTTCAAATAAACCTACCATTAAAATTATAGACTGATAATTTCTTTGTCAGTGGGCAAACGTACAAAATCAGCAGGGGATCAAATACTTTTTTCCCTCACTGTAGGTTGGAGATTAAAACTCGTTTTTCAACCACTCCACAAATTTCTTGTTAACAAACTATAGTTTTGGCAAGTCGGTTAGGACATTTACTTTGTGCATGACACAAGTAATTTTTCTAACAATTGTTTACAGACAGATTATTTGACTTATAATTCACTGTATCACAATCCCCCCCTATCTTTATGTATTTATCACTGTAACAAAAAAATTCATGCATTTGTAGGTAGCTAGCTAACAGCCATGGAGGAGGGTGAAAGGATAGCAGCCCCATCTGTCAAAGTGAGAGAGTAGGCTGTTCTGGATAGGGCAGGTACTTTTGTGTAGTTCCAGTCCCTAGAAGTGAGGACGGAGATAATAGTAACGTACTATTCAGTGCGGTCTAATTTGAGTATAATGAAGTCTGTTTCTTGTGAGGTTTTCTGTCCTCAGATACAGTGAGCTGTGAAAGCCTGTCTGCAGATGAAGAGGTCCCAATGAAGAGCAGTGCTTCTCAGTCCTGGTCCTGGGGACTCAAAGGGGTGCACATTTTAGTTTTTGCCTTAGCACTACACAGCTGATTCAAATGATCAAGTCATCATCAAGCTTCAAGTGGTATTTATGTGTTCATTTATGATGCTATCCTTGATATGATCCTGCTATTGTCACATGCGACACGTGTGTGCATCTATCTATCCAATGTTATCATGATTTGTTATACGGGATATTATACTTTAGTAATCCACAATGACCTGGTGATGTAAAAGTCTAATAATTACATTATCTTCCATATTCCTACAGATACCTTGTAACTGGAGATTCCTTCAAAACGATTGCCTACAATTACCGTGTAGGGCACTGCAAGGTTGGGTGGCCAGGGCCATCTGGGACTGCCTCCTGGGGAAATTCAGGCGTGTGAAGGCTACCTGTGTCCTGCATAACTTCATGAGGATGGACAAGAGGACCAGGAGGGGATCTGCAGCTCACCGCCGTGTGCCAGAGGAGAGGTCTGCTGCTCTGCAGGATGTTTCAAGGATGGGGGCCAACAACGCAGTACAGGAGGCAATCCATGTGCGGGAGATCTTCACCTCCTACTTCTTCGAAGATGGTGCTGTTCCCTGGCAACACCATAGACTACACTATGCAAAACCAAATGCTATTTTAAGAGCCATCTACATTGCAATAAGAGTATTCTTCCATTTACTTAACTATGTCAACTGCAGTTATTCAATTCCCAATTTCTACTTCTCAGGTGAGGGTGGTGTTCAGGTAAGGGTGATGTCTGTACAAAAACAAAACAGGCTCTTTTAAGAGTCACCCATATTGAAAAAATTTAGAACATTTAGACACCCTATAACCCACACACTTGTGCATTAATCTGATTGATGGATTGTGTTGTGCAGTAAGCAGGCTCAGGTGTATAACTGTGGCTCCTTCCACCTTCAAAGAATAGGCAAGAGGACCAACCATGGAGAATAGTAAGACCTTCATTATTTATATTTATACAACTACGCTATATTGTTTGGCCTCATGTGTCTGTGCATGTTTTTCAGTATAAAGTACTCTGCAGCAACTTAGTGTGGACACCAGGTGAGGCCACACACACCGATTTCTGTTGAACAGTGTCTCGTTAACTACCTTGTTCTCTCAATAACAGTCTCTCTCCTTCACTTCATCCCTCTCCCCCCTTCTCCCTAAATCCTCTAGGTTATATCAGCTGTGTCGATGAACCCCTCCCGCATCTGAACTAGCTGACACACAGCATGATCAGAGGTGGGAGATCACTTGGTCGGGTCAACAGGAAGTATTATTAAAGAGACGCTTAACATTGAAATACAGATCGAGATGTAGTAGTCCTAGAGTAAATGATCCAAGGTCAGTTTTGTATTGATGACTGACAGTGTTCACATGATTAAGCCTGGTGTTTCTTTTATTCTATCTCTCTCCATCTGTCTCTTGTCTGCAAGTATGTTTTGATGCTAGAGAGGGTGCCAACCCCCAGTCCCGTCATCACCATCTCACCCGCTCTTAAGATAACCTTCGGGCCAACTGGGGGCCCAAGGCTGTTAGGAGACACCGCTAGAGACACTATTATGTAATTGTGATGAACTGAGAATATTAGGGTAGCACTGTAATTCATGAATCTTATGCTGTCTTCCCTGCTCTTCTGTTCTTACCTCTTTCCCTTTGTCTTTTACACCCTTTCTTACACCTCTACCCACCTCCTCTTTCTTCCTCTGTTTTTATAATGCACCCCAGATGTGCATTGAAGTACATATTTAACTTGTATTTAGAATAGAATATTACAATTATAATATTTATAATGCATGTATTACGTATTTATAACACTTGGATAATTAACTTATTTCAATAAAGCGTTTCACATTCTCTACTAGTTGAAATTAAGTCTCTCATTTGATTAAATACACTACACCTATACTGTGTCTTCAGATCAATGCAAATGAAGGAAATTAGATAGTGAGCTGAACCGGCTTTAGAGTATTTACATGATGCATAGGAAGTGTAGTGTAGTGTACTGTTTTTTAAATTCTGTTTCTGTATAGATGAATTACAAATCAGCCTTTAACTAGTTAAATCATGTTTGTAGTCTATTGCATAGTTACAATTTGTAACCATTGATGTCCCAGGACCAGGATTGGTAAACACTGTTGAAGTTTATAATTGTAATACATACATGCAGACAAAGTGTTAATTAAAAGAGATGATTGTGGACTACAGGAAAAAAAAAAGAGGTCTGAGCACGCCCCCATTCTCATCGACAGGGCTGTAGTGGAACAGGTTGAGAGCTTCAAGTTCCTTGGTGTCCACATCACCAACAAACTATCATGGTCCAAACACACCAAGAGAGTCGTGAAGAGGGCACGACAAAACCTATTCCCCCTCAGGAGACTGAAAATATTTGGCATGGGTCCTCAGATCCTCAAAAAGTTAAACAGCTGCAACATCGAGAGCATCCTGACTGGTTGCATCACCGCCTGGTATGGCAACTGCTCGGCCTCCGACCGCAAGGCACTACAGAGGGTACATCACTGGGGCCAAGCTTCCTGCCATCCAGGACCTCTATACCAGGCGGTGTCTGAGGAAGGCCCTCAAAATTGTCAAAGACTCCAGCCACCCTAGTCATAGACTGTTCTCTCTGCTACCGCACGGCAAGCGGTACCGGAGCACCAAGTCTAGGTCCAAAAGGCTTCTCAACAGCTTCTACCCCAAAGCCATAAGACTCCTGAACAGCTAATCATGGCTACCCAGACTATTTGCACTGCCCCACCCACCCCACCCCATCCCCCTCTTTTACGCTGCTGCTACTCTGTTTATTATTTATGCATAGTCACTGTAACGCTACCCACATGTATATATTACCTCAATTACCTCGACTAGCCAGTGCCCCCGCACATTGACTCTGTACCGCTACCCCCCTGTATATGGCCTCATTACTGTTATTTTATTTTACTGCTGCTCTTTAGTTATTTGCTTTTATTTTTTTACTTAACACTTTTTATTTTTTTATTTTACGTTTTCTTAAAAAAAAAATGCATTGTTGGTTAAGGACTTGTAAGTAAGCATTTCACTGTAATGTCTACACCTGTTGTATTCGGCACATGTGGCAATAAAATTTGATTTTATTTTATTTGATAACTGAGGTTCATAGCTAGGTTCTGAACTAATATTTATACCAAACGTTTTAGAGTCCATACACAGATCGGCTACATACAGTTGAAGTCGGAAGTTTACATACACCTTAACCAAATACATTTAAACTCAGTTTTTCACTATTCCTGACATTTAATCCTAGTAAAAATTCCCTTTCTTTGGTAAATTAGGATCTATACTTTATTTTAAGAATATGAAATGTCAGAATAATAGTAGAGAGAATTATTTATTTGAGCTTTTATTTAATTCATCACATTCCCAGTGGGTCAGAAGTTTACATACACTCAATTAGTATTTGGTAGCATTGCCTTTCAATTGTTTAACTTGGGTCAAACGTTTCGGGTAGCCTTCCACAAGCTTCCCACAATAAGTTGGGTGAATTTTGGCCCATTCCTCCTGACAGAGTTGGTGTAACTGAGTCAGGTTTGTAGGCCTCCTTGCTCGCACACGCTTTTTCAGTTCTGCCCAAACATTTTCTATAGGATTCTATAGGACTTTGTGATGGCCACCCCAATACCTTGACTTTGTTGTCCTTAAGCCATTTTGCCACAACTTTGGAAGTATGCTTGGGGTCAATGTCCATTTGGAAGACCCATTTGCGACCAAGCTTTAACTTCCTGACTGATGTCTTGAGATGTTGCTTCAATATATCCACATAATTTTCCTTCCTCATGATGCCATCTATTTTGTGAAGTGCACCAGTCCCTCCTGCAGCAAAGCACCCCCACAGCATGATGCTGCCACCCCCGTGCTTCACGGTTTGGATGGTGTTCTTCGGCTTGCAAGCAACCCCCTTTTTCCTCCAAACATAACGATGGTCATTATGGCCAAACAGTTCTATTTTTGTTTCATCAGACCAGAGGAGATTTCTCCAAAAAGTACGATCTTTGTCCCCATGTGCAGTTGCAAACCGTAGTCTGGCTTTTTTTATGGCGGTTTTGGAGCAGTGGCTTCTTCCTTGCTGAGCGGCCTTTCAGGTTATGTTGATATGGGACTTGTTTTACTGTGGATATAGATACTTTTGTACCTGTTTCCTCCAGCATCTTCACAAGGTCCTTTGCTGTTGTTCTGGGATTTATTTGCACAGTACATACATCTCTAGGAGACAAAACGCGTCTCCTTCCTGAGCGGTATGACGGCTGCGTGGTCCCATGGTTTTTATACTTGCGTACTATTGTTTGTACAGTTGAACGTGGTACCTTCAGGCATTTGGAAATTGCTCCCAAGGATGAACCAGACTTGTGGAGGTCTACACATTTTCTTCTGAGGTCTTGGCTGATTTCTTTTGATTTTCCCATGATGTCAAGCAAAGAGGCACTGAGTTTGAAGGTAGGCCTTGAAATACATCCACAGGTACACCTCCAATTGACTCAAATTATGTCAATTAGCCTATCAGAAGCCTATCAGAATGACATCATTTTCTGGAATTTTCCAAGCTGTTTAAAGGCACAGTCAACTTAGTGTATGTAAACTTCTGACCCACTGGAATTGTGATACAGTGAATTATAAGTGAAATGATCTGTCTGTAAATGTCATGAGCCCTCTCACTCCACCGGGTTACCACCTTAATTTGTTTCCACTATCTTCCACTCTGCTCACCTCCCTCTCTCTACTCAGCCTAACTAGCTCCACCTGTCCCTGCTCTGCTCGGCTCTAATTACTCTGCCAGCTGCGCTGCATTACCCACTAACCTCTCCCAGTATTTAAGGCCCTGTCTTTCAGCTCTCCGGTGTCAGATCGTCTGCAAAGCTCACACCCGGAACCTGTTTGCTCGCGCTTCTGGCTCACCCTGGTTTTGTGACCCCGGACCTGCCTGGTTTTTGGATACTCTCCTGCCTCAGGAGATCCAGACCTGCTTCTGCCATTACGACTCCTGACTACTCTTCAATCCCGGTAACTCTGACCAGCCTTCTGCCTTGCTACTACGTTTTTTTGGTTTTCCCTTGAACTGTACTGCTGCCTGGTTTCATTCCGCCCCGTTGTGTCTGTGTTTCCTCCCCCCCCCCCAGGACTTCTGGACCACCAACCACCGGCGTCATCGGACGCATCGCTGCCACTGGGGGGAGGCACAGACCCAGCACATCGGACGGGATAACCCCTGGAGCCTTCACTCACTCCCTACATCCCTTTCCCCTTAAGTTTAAATAAACTTTCTGGTGTGACGCAATTGTGGTCCTCTTGTCGTCTGTCTGAACCGTGACAGTACGATCTGACCATCATGGACTCAGCGCACACTTCCCCCGACATGGAAACCGAAGAGCCTGAGCAACCCACCGCCATGCTACGCCTGGAACACACTGAGAGAGAGCTAGGCCGCATGAGCGGCGTCATCTCCTCTCTGCTTCAGGTCGGCCACCAACAGCATCAGCAGTGCCAGCAGCACCAGCAGCAGTCCCAGCAGCAGCAACAACAACTCGCCATGATCATTCAACTCCTCACCAACCTGACCCCAGCCAGTCTGCCCACCAGCCCTGCCCCCGAGTTACCTGCCCCGGTCATTGCAGCCGCTGCTCGGAACCCAAGATTGGAAACCCCGAGCGGTTCAACGGCGATTCAACCCAGGTCCGGCCATTCCTGACTAGCTGCCGACTTCAGTTCTCCTTGCAGCCAAGGACCTTCGCCACGGAGGGGGCTAGAGTTGGGTATGCCATCACTCACCTGACGGGCCGAGCTCGACTCTGGGGAACAGCAGAGTTCGAACGTCAAACCCCCGCATGTGCAACCTTCGACCTGTTTGCTGAGGAGATGCTGAAGGTGTTTGACCTGGATTCACCAACCGCAGAGGCGTCTCGTGAACTGTTCAGTATTCGACAAGGCAGACGTACTGTCGCAGACCATTCCATCGACTTCCGAACCCTGGCTAGACGAAGTTCTTGGAACACACCATCGTTGGTGGACGCGTTCTTCCATAGTTTGGCTGACTATATCAAGGACGAGTTGGTCTCCCATGAACTGCCTTCCACTCTTGATGAAGCCATCGCACTGACTGTCAGGATCGACAGAGGGATACAGACCCGTCGTCGTGAGAGGGGGCGCCAAGGTCCACCTACTACCGGCATTCGGAGAGATCCGACTGGGCTCCTGTCATCTACTGCCACTCACCCAGGTCAGCTTGATCAGTCTGAGCCTATGGAGATTGGGCGAGCCTCTCTCACTCCTGCAGAGCGCCAGCGACGCTTCACCTCAAACCTCTGCCTCTATTGTGGAGGTGATGGACATCGTGTGGTAACCTGCCCTTTAAAGGGCCGAAGCTCACCGGGCATAGGGGGAGTCCGGTTGAGTTCAATGACCATCCAGTCCTCCGACCGCAAACCCCTGCTGCAAGTTCACCTCCGCCTCTCTGACTCAACTCACACCCTGGCTGCTCTGGTGGATTCTGGCGCCGAAGCCAACATAATGGACATCAAGCTGGCACGCCAACTGGGACTGGAGAACCTCCGTGTGACACCTCCTATTCCTGCCCGGGCACTGGACGGACACTTACTCGGATCGGTCACTCATGTCACGGCCCCGGTCTCGATGGGTCTGTCCGGAAACCATCAAGAAACTATCCAGTTTCACCTGCTCCCCTCTCCAGGCCAACCCCTCATCCTGGGTTACCCATGGCTCCGCCGGCACAACCCTCAGCTCGACTGGGTGACCGGGGTGATCAGGGAGTGGGGAGAGGACTGCCACCGAACCTGCCTGCTCGCCGCCGCACTACCCCCTCGGCCAGTACCTACTAACTCCGCTCCTGACCCCTCCAAGGACCCTGTGTCGATTCTGCCAAGTCCCTGCATCGTTGCAGCTCTGACCTGGGCTGTTGAGGAACAGGTGCTGGAGGCTCTCCGTAACCAGCCAGGTCCCAGCACTTGCCCAGCTGACCGCCTTTTTGTCCCCGAAGACCTGAGGTCCCAGGTCGTTCAGTGGGGACATGACTCCCGCCTAGCTTGTCACCCTGGCTCCACCCGCACTTACAACCTGCTCGCCCAGAGGTTCTGGTGGCCCTCTCTGAGGAAGGATGTACGGGAATTCGTCCAAGCCTGCCCCATCTGCAACCAACACAAGTCATCCTGCCAGCCCCCAGCCGGATTGCTGCAGCCCCTGCCTGTGCCCAGGAGTCCGCTGGTCCCTGCTGCGCCTTGTCCTCCTCCTCCACGGCTCGTCGATGGTGGTCTGGTTTACACCGTCCCGCCGCCTGCTTCGGTCCAGACGGAGGGGTAGGGGTCTCCAGTACCTCATTGACTGGGAGGGCTATGGACCTGAGGAAAGGACCTGGGTGCCAGCTAGTCGGATTGTGGATAGGACTCTCATCACCGCTTTCCACCAACGGCATCCTGATCAACCTGCAATCCGTAGGGGCCGCCCCAGAGGGGTCCCTAACCGTCCGGCCCGCTCGGCTTCCTGTCCTGTGCCTGATCCTGTCTCGGGACCTGTCCCATCTCCCCGACCACGGCCCTCCGGCTTCCTCCGAGGATGAGGACGTTCACTCGGACCGTTCGGAGGAGTTCTAGCCCTCCTCCGGCTCCCCTCCTCCCGCCCGGCGTGGTGTTGCTCTTGGGACTTCTGGGGCCGTCCCTTGGGGGGTTCTGTCATGAGCCCTCTCACTCCACCGGGTTACCACCTTAATTTGTTTCCACTATCTTCCACTCTGCTCACCTCCCTCTCTCTACTCAGCCTAACTAGCTCCACCTGTCCCTGCTCTGCTCGGCTCTAATTACTCTGCCAGCTGCGCTGCATTACCCACTAACCTCTCCCAGTATTTAAGGCCCTGTCTTTCAGCTCTCCGGTGTCAGATCGTCTGCAAAGCTCACACCCGGAACCTGTTTGCTCGCGCTTCTGGCTCACCCTGGTTTTGTGACCCCGGACCTGCCTGGTTTTTGGATACTCTCCTGCCTCAGGAGATCCAGACCTGCTTCTGCCATTACGACTCCTGACTACTCTTCAATCCCGGTAACTCTGACCAGCCTTCTGCCTTGCTACTACGTTTTTTTGGTTTTCCCTTGAACTGTACTGCTGCCTGGTTTCATTCCGCCCCGTTGTGTCTGTGTTTCCTCCCCCCCCCCCCCCCAGGACTTCTGGACCACCAACCACCGGCGTCATCGGACGCATCGCTGCCACTGGGGGGAGGCACAGACCCAGCACATCGGACGGGATAACCCCTGGAGCCTTCACTCACTCCCTACATCCCTTTCCCCTTAAGTTTAAATAAACTTTCTGGTGTGACGCAATTGTGGTCCTCTTGTCGTCTGTCTGAACCGTGACAGTAAACAATTGTTGGAAAAATTACTTGTGTCATGCACAAAGTAGATGTCCTAACCGACTTGCCAAAACTATAGTTTGTTAACAAGAAATGTGTGGAGTGGTTGAAAAACAAGTTTTAATGACTCCAACCTAAGTGTATGTAAACTTCCGACTTAAACTGTAGCTAGCTACACTTCTATAGGCATACAAGTATTTTTATCGTCCACTGCACAATAAGCACGAAAATAGTTAGCTAGCTAAAAAAGATAACAAAATATTTGACACTATATCTAATGACGTTCTACTCAATATACTCTTTAAACTAATTTCCTGTATACCCTTCTCCCTGTATCCCCTTCATACTAGATCTCATCCTTTCTCTTTCCCTCTGACACTGCC
The DNA here is from genome assembly GCF_020615455.1 of Coregonus clupeaformis. Lineage (NCBI taxonomy): Eukaryota > Metazoa > Chordata > Actinopteri > Salmoniformes > Salmonidae > Coregonus > Coregonus clupeaformis. Next base: position 1,171,407 of record NC_059218.1, read on the forward strand.
CACACTGTAGCAAAACATGCTCCTCCGTCTCTATTTCCTGACAATAATCACACTTTCCTGATGGATGCTTTCCTATCACATTTAATGTCTTATTCAACTGGCTGTGTCCCACCCTTAATCTTGTAAAAATAGCCTCCTCTCTTCTGTCCCTTCCTGCTGTCCTCCCCTCCCCGACTTTCCTCTGTACTTGAAATAAATGCCTTCCCTTATTATCTCTATTCCACTGCTCCTGCCATCTCTGCACCATCACTGTATATATCAGTCTTTTTGCCTATGCCTTACTCATTGAAACGTCAACATCAACATCCCCACTACTAAGTGCTTGTTTAGCCTGTTCATCTACTGCCTCGTTCCCCTCCACCCCCACGTGGGCTAGGACCCAAGTAAATCTTATCTGAATACCCATCTGTTTAATCCAAGAAAGTCTCCAGCCTGCATCTTTTTCCCAACGCAGTTAAGCCAAAACCACACCCCGTTATTCAGAGGGGCGTTCTACTACGCTCCCATTGGCTAGCGTTTGTTGGCTCGCGACAGCTGTTGAGCCTGTTGAGAGACATGGATGAACCCACACCCCTGAGAGACAGTGACCTTCCAAGATAAGGATGGAAAGTGTAATTTAACAATTAGCTGCCTACCGTAATGCAGGCCTATTATTAACATGTTTGGTAACATTTGCCCATGTATTTATTTTCAGAGTTTCAATGATCAGCTAAGTTAACCTAGGCTACTTAACGTTACTAGCTCGGTATTTAAATGTGTTATATTATCATTAGTAGTCTATTATCAGGTAAAAGCATTTGCTTACTAGTCATAATTTCTCAAATATTTATTAGCTAATCATATCTATAAAATTGTTTAAATTGCTCTGTCTATAGCACACAACACATCAAGTTACATTGTTTTCCTATTTAGAGTTGGCAACCCCCTGGCCCTGGGTACAAATTACATATTTGTTCACTTGTGGAGAGACCTACCCAGAGAGACCACTCAACTTCTGAATTGAGCCTACGCCTGGGAGTGAATTCTGTTGAGGAGTTACAAGAGTGGCTTCTAAAGACTAGAGACACTGGAGTGACATGGAGGGTCAGCGTAACAAGACCCAGGAAAGGACATACAATTATTTTCAAGGTAATGATTGAAGTGGGTAAAATGACATTTTGTCAGTGGGATAGAGCAAATGTAAGGCAGGCAGACATTCAGATAATAAATACAATACACCTTCTGTTTAGGCTGATTACAGGTGCCAACACAATATTTACAGTAGATCCCCCACTGCGGACAACAAGGGAACATCAAAAAACACTTGCTGTCCATCCAAAATGAGAATCACTCTGATTCGCTGTGTCACCAGAAAGGGGAGGCTAAGCAGGTGTGTGAATGGTTTATTTACATATACAAGCCTGCCATTTGTGGTTAATCGTTCTCTAACTTTGATTTAGCTGAAGACAATCAAATGTTTGTTCTAGGAGCAAGGACCCACATCTTCCTATGTATCCAGCCATGGTGCGTGTGTCCAGACGCCAATGTCCACAACCACAATCTCTTTGTGGCTGATGCACTTAAACACTGGGATGTTGGGGCCAAAGCCACAGAGACATTGTCAAGGCTATTTGAGATTGGGCACTCCCCTTCATCAGCTTTGGATGTGCTAAAAAGTGATCTGTAGATGGAGCATTGGGAAGAATTACATATTTGCCTCTGCAAATAGAGCTCTCTGTCCAGACCTGAAGTTCTGTTACCGGTACGTATGCCTTATTCCCAGCACCAACATCATCTTCTCTCTTTCTTAAACATATTTAAGGTAATTCAGATTGACCTGTGTGTACACTATGACAGTGGTAACTGTTTTGTACCATATGTATATACTGTATTCTATACTATTCTACGGTATCTTAGTCACTTTAATAATGTTTACATATCTTGCATTACTCATCTCATATGTATATACTGTATTCTATACTATTCTACGGTATCTTAGTCACTTTAATAATGTTTACATGTCTTACATGTGGTCCTCTGTAGCTCAGCTGGTAGAGCATGGCGCTTGTAACGCCAAGGTAGTGGGTTTGATCCCCGGGACCACCCATAGACAAACATTTATGCACGCATGACTGTAAGTCGCTTTGGATAAAAGCGTCTGCTAAATGGCATATTATATTATTACATTACTCATCTCATATGTATATACTGTATTCTATACTATTCTACGGTATCTTAGTCACTTTAATGTTTACATGTCTTGCATTACTCATCTCATATGTATATACTGTATTCTATACTATTCTACTGTATCTTAGTCCATGCCGCTCTGACATCGCTCGTCCATATATGTATATATTCTTAATTCATGCCTTACTTAGATTTGTGTGTATTGGGTATATGTTGTGAAATTGTTAGATATTACTTGTTAGATATTACTGCACTGTCGGAGCTAGAAGCACAAGCATTTCGCTACACCTGCAATAACATCTGCTAAACACATGTATGAGACCAATAAAATTGTATTTGATTTGATATGAGGCATATGTGAGTGAAGTGTTTTTGCTGTGGACTCACAGGGGATGATCCAGTGTGTAACAAATGCTGCTCCCTAGAGAAATTATTAAAGCCATACAAGATACACACATTTCAGATACATTGTTCTCACCCACATACATCTCATATATTATCTGTGTTTAGGAAAGTGGCTATAACAGTGTATTTTCATATCATATACAGTGTAAGATTGCAAATCTTGGGAGACTACAGAGCCAAAATATTTTAAAAAACGCTTCTGTAGAATATATTTTTAGAGAAAAGGTATATTTGACATTTTCACCATGTATTTGGCACAGATTGTATCAGAAAGTCTTTAGGAAAGAGAGCAGAGTGGGCTTTCATGATGTCAGCACTAGAGAGGCAGATAGAGGAGTACAATCTAAAACGCAGCAACACCTGTGCTAAGATAGCAACATCTTCAGGTGGAACTCCTCTCGTGGCCATATGCTTCTCCCTTATGAAGCGGGTCCATCAGCTCAGTGGGGAGCCATGTTTCATTGATTCATCCGGAAACATGGACAGAGAAAACTGCAGTGGTTTTACTATTGACGCATACATGTGCAGGTGGTCTTCCTCTTGGGATCATCTTTGCCCAGTCAGAAGATGAGGCCAACATTTTTTAAGGGCCTTCAGCTCCTGAAGGAGATATTGGCGGAGGATGCATTTGCTGGGAGAGGTCAGGCAGGGCCTCGTCCTTTTCTATCCGACGACTGCAAGGCAGAGAGAGGAGCATTAGGCCTTCCCGGAGGCAACCCTCCTCCTCTGTGTTTTTCACCTGCTCCAAGCAGTCTGGAGGTGTCTATGGAGCAAAGAACATGGCATTGAGATGAAGGACATGCAGGCCCTCTTTAGCATTGTCAAGGACATGCTTTATGCTATATGGGATATGGACAAGGTGAAACAACTCCATCATCTGGCCCTTGTCAACCCAGTTGCAGTCAGGTCAGTGTAGAGTACATTTATGTCAGTGTTCAGTGTAGAATAACAAGACCTTCATTGTCCTCCTCACATGATGTAACAAAACTGAACTCTTCAATACTGGTATTCACAGAACATAATTGTAGGAACTCTATGGTCGTAGGCAGTGTTGGGCCCTGAGTTTCAGAGAGGACATGCTTACCCGTGGGAATGATACCAACAACTACGTGGAAGCTGCCATGAGAGTCCTGAAAGAGAAAATCCTCCAGAGGACCAAAGCCTTCAACCTGCCGCAGCTGTTTGATCTCCTTACATCTCGCTTGGAGACCTACTATGAAGCCAAGGTGACAGACGTGGCACTTGGACGTTGGTAGGCTGGTCATAAGTATAGATTCATTGCTTTGGAGAGCAATTTTCAACGGTCAGACATCTGCCAGGTAAATAAAAGCATATTACTATCACAGGCCTCATACATATCTTACCAAATTTGATTGAGATCTTCTTATATACATTTTGATATAATATCCTAGATTGAAGAGAAGAAGTTTAGTGTGAAGGGCACCACTCCAGGCACTGTCTACACAGTTGATATGGAGGTGGAGCTGTGTACCTGCCCAGTAGGCCATACAGGAGCACCATGTAAGCACCAGGCTGCAGTGGTGCAGAACTTTGGATGCTTCTCCAGCAACTTCCTTCCCACAACACCGGAGATGCGGGCTGAGCTCTTTAAAATAACATCAGGAGGTAATACAGTGCCAACAAAACATGATAAAACCCAACATGAAATGAATGTACTGTTAATGTACATAAATACATGCATCAGTGTTCATTGTATGTATTTTGAATACCTGTTATAGCTAACATTTCCCTGGAGTTCCTGCAACCCCTGAGGGACAAAAGGCAGCATACTCAGCCAAGAGATAAGTCAGACACAGATAACATGCCTGTACTCAACAAGTATACTTACACTGTTTCACAGACATACTACAACCACTAAAATAGATTGTCATATCATTTACCAGCATGATTCTAACTATTACCTACAGCTCATTCCAATCAACAACTAGGGGATCAAAACTCACCAGTAAAAGGTATCAAGCTTAAAACATCAATGTTCAGTACATCTGCACTTCATGAATGAATACAGGAAAAGTATTTAGACTGGCACTTGTAACCTGTTTGGGTTATCGTTTTCCACTGTTGTTTTCAAATAATGGTATATGGTGTTGTCATCCATATTGAGTGCAGTTGAACCATCCAAATATACAACCTTCATTGCGCATTGTACCTTAGTAGACGTATCTTAGTAGTTTCTATGTTCACTTGCAGACATGGCCACCTGCATGGAGGAACAAACAGAGTGCGCTTCTGCCAACAGGCTGTGCCCAGTGACAATGATGAGGGTGAGTTCACATTCAGCACTGACATTATTTTGACAGTGACTCTTATCCAGAGCGTCTTACAGTCAGTGAGTGCATACACTTTTCACCAACTGACCTGGTTGCTGGAATGCTGGATGACCTCAACAGGCTGAGTATCGATGACAACTTCAGTGAGGCACTGGTGGCAATGGCAAAGCAATTTAATGCAATTAAAGGCAATCCATCAAGGCTTGTGTCAGCCATCCATTGCTTTGGTAAGTCTCACATCAGCCCAGCGGCCAACAGCGCAGCAGCACTCCGAAGAGCTGCCAGACGACCAGGCCCTATGATTCCCTGTCAGCCTACAGCTGTTGCCCGTCGTTCCACCAAGGCTGGTACAAAATGGCGTCTCACGACTGGACGACCAAAAGGCCAGAACAGCGGCTCTGAGTACCCATACTGTTTACATGCTAAAAGGAAAAGGCCATCAGAAATTAGACATCACAAGTTGTCTGACTCAGTGTATGCAAATAGTTCTCACCCAAAGTGAATAAAGCACATGTGAAGGAAAATGATGTTCACCTTGAAGTTCCTACTGTCTCAATCAAAGACAAAATGCTCAAGGGGAGTTGTTAGCCACTGGCATAGAAAACATATGTATGTATTAAGGATTTAGGCAAATGTTATTAATCAGTGACTTAAATATTTTTCAATCTTGAAATACAAGGGCAAATGTTATTAATCAGTGACTGAAATTTCGCCCTACTTGATATTCACTTCCGGACTTGGAGAGCGCTCAAAGCGTTGTAGAACGCCCCTCTGAATAACGGGGCGTGGTTTGGGCTTAACTGCGTTGGGAAAAAGAAAGACGCCTCCAGCCTTGGGTCGCATAGCGTCAAATTCGTCATGGGAACCACTCAATATGACTGGTCATCACCCAGAGGTTCTGCTGTACGGAGGATGTGATGCAATTTCGGAGCCTCTGGCGGCTTGCAGTGGCCAAATCGAGCTCTGTAAATGCATCGCCTTGCGCCTCCCAAATTTTGAATTTCGCAACAATGTGGAGGACTCTGTATAGCTCCACATTGACATGATTGGTTGACGGTAGATATATAGGTCCTGGATGGCAGGAAGCTTGGCCCCAGTGATGTACTGGGCCGTATGCACTACCCTCTGTAGCGCCTTACGGTCGGATGCCGAGCAGTTGCCATACCAGGCGGTGATGCAACCGGTCAGGATGCTCTCGATGGTGCAGCTGTAGGACTTTTTGAGGATCTGGGGACCCATGCCAAATCTTTTCAGTCTCCTGAGGGGGAAAATGTGTTGTCGTGCCCTCTTCACGACTGTCTTTGTGTGTTTGGACCATGACAGATTGTTGGTGATGTGGACACCAAGGAACTTGAAGTTCTCGACCCGCTCCACTACAGCCCCGTCGATGTGAATGGGGTCGTGTTCGGCCCTCCTTTTCCTGTAGTCCACGATCAGCTCCTTTGTCTTGCTCACATTGAGGGAGAGGTTGTTGTCCTGGCACCACACTGACAGGTCTCTGACCTCCTCCCTATAGGCTGTCTCATCATTGTCGGTGATCAGGCCTACCACTGTTGTGTCGTCAGCAAACTTAATGATAGTGTTGGAGTCGTGCTTGGCCACGCAGTCGTGGGTGAACAGGGAGTACAGGAGGGGACTAAGCACGCACCCCTGAGGGGCCCCAGTGTTAAGGATCAGCGTGGCAGATGTGTTGTTGCCTACCCTTACCACCTGGGGGCGGCCTGTCAGGAAGTCCAGGATCCAGTTGCAGAGGGAGGTGTTTAATCCCAGGGTCCTTAGCTTAGTGATGAGCTTTGTGGGCACTATGGTGTTGAACGCTGAGCTGTAGTCAATGCATTCTCACATAAATGACTAAAATGTAAATGTAAAATGTGTTCCTTTTGTCCAGGTGGAAAAGGGCAGTGTAGAGTGCGATTGAGATTGCGTCATCTGTGGATCTGTTGGGGGCGGCATGTGAATTGGAGTGGGCCTAGGGTTTCCGGGATGATGGTGTTGATGTGAGCCATGACCAGCCTTTCAAAGCACTTCATGGCTATCGACGTGAGTGCTACGGGGTAGTAGTCATTTAGGCATGTTACCTTCGCTTTCTTGGCCACAGGGACTATGGTGGTCTGCTTGAAACATGTAGGTATTACAGACTCGGTCAGTCAGAGGCTGGGTTTCCATTTGCAGTCCGTAATAGTTTGCAAGCCCAGCCACATCTGACGAGCGTCAGAGCTGGTGTAGTAGGATTCAATCTTAGTCCTGTATTGACCCTTTGCCTGTTTGATGTTTCATCTGAGGGCATAGCGGGATTTCTTATAAGTGTCCGGATTAGTGTTCCGCTCCTTGAAAGCGCAGCTCTAGCCTTTAGCTCGGTGCGGATGTTGCCTGTAATCCATGGCTTCTGGTTGGGATATGTACGTACGGTCACTGTGGGGATGACTTGTCGATGCACTTATTGATGAAGCCGATGACTGAGGTGGTATACTCCTCAATGCCATTGGATGAATCCCGGGACATATTCCAGTCTGTGCTAGCAAAACAGTCCTGTAGCGTAGCATCCGCGTCATCTGACCACTTCCGTATTGAGAAACGCTGAAATGACAGCCTTTTACCAGATCAATTTTTCCACATTAAATGTTTTATTTTCATAACTGATCAAAATGTGGTACGCTATAGCCTAAGCCAACACCTCCTTTGGCCGCCATTCCTTCCAGTTCTCCGCTGCAAATGACTGGGACAAACTACAAAAATCTTTGAAGCTGGAGACACTTACAGTGGGGAAAATAAGTATTTAGTCAGCCACCAATTGTGCAAGTTCTCCCACTTAAAAAGATGAGAGAGGCCTGTAATTTTCATCATAGGTACACGTCAACTATGACAGACAAATTGAGGAAAAAAAATCCAGAAAATCACATTGTAGGAATTTTAATGAATTTATTTGCAAATTATGGTGGAAAATAAGTATTTGGTCACCTACAAACAAGCAAGATTTCTGGCTCTCACAGACCTGTAACTTCTTCTTTAAGAGGCTCCTCTGTCCTCCACTCGTTACCTGTATTAATGGCTCCTGTTTCAACTTGTTATCAGTATAAAAGACACCTGTCCACAACCTCAAACAGTCACACTCCAAACTCCACTATGGCCAAGACCAAAGAGCTGTCAAAGGACACCAGAAACAAAATTGTAGACCTGCACCAGGCTGGGAAGACTGAATCTGCAATAGGTAAGCAGCTTGGATTGAAGAAATCAACTGTGGGAGCAATTATTAGGAAATGGAAGACATACAAGACCACTGATAATCTCCCTCGATCTGGGGCTCCACGCAAGATCTCACCCCGTGGGGTCAAAATGATCACAAGAACGGTGAGCAAAAATCCCAGAACCACACGGGGGGACCTAGTGAATGACCTGCAGAGAGCTGGGACCAAAATAACAAAGCCTACCATCAGTAACACACTACGCCGCCAGGGACTCAAATCCTGCAGTGCAAGACGTGTCCCCCTGCTTAAGCCAGTACATGTCCAGGCCCGTCTGAAGTTTCCTAGAGTGCATTTGGATGATCCAGAAGAGGATTGGGAGAATGTCATATGGTCAAAATATAACTTTTTGGTAAAAACTCAACTCGTCGTGTTTGGAGGACAAAGAATGCTGAGTTGCATCCAAAGAACACCATACCTACTGTGAAGCATGGGGGGTGGAAACATCATGCTTTGGGGCTGTTTTTCTGCAAAGGGACCAGGACGACTGATCCGTGTAAAGGAAATAATTAATGGGGCCATGTATCGTGAGATTTTGAGTGAAAACCTCCTTCCATCAGCAAGGGCATTGAAGATGAAACGTGGCTGGGTCTTTCAGCATGACAATGATCCCAAACACACCGCCCGGGCAACGAAGGAGTGGCTTCGGAAGAAACATTTCAAGGTCCTGGAGTGGCCTAGCCAGTCTCCAGATCTTAACCCCATAGAAAATCTTTGGAGGGAGTTGAAAGTCTGTGTTGCCCAGCGACAGCCCCAAAACATCACTGCTCTAGAGGAGATCTGCATGGAGGAATGGGCCAAAATACCAGCAACAGTGTGTGAAAACCTTGTGAAGACTTACAGAAAACGTTTGACCTGTGTCATTGCTAACAAAGGGTATATAACAAAGTATTGAGAAACTTTTGTTATTGACCAAATACTTATTTTCCACCATAATTTGCAAATAAATTCATAAAAAATCCTACAATGTGATTTTCTGGATTTTTTTTTCTCATTTTGTCTGTCATAGTTGATGTGTACCTATGATGAAAATTACAGGCCTCTCTCATCTTTTTAAGCGGGAGCACAATTGGTGGCTGACTAAATCCTTTTTTCCCCACTGTATCTCCCTCATTAACTTTAAGCATCAGTTGTCAGAGCAGCTTACCGATCACTGTACCTGTACACAGCCCATCTGTAATTAGCCCACCCAACTACCTCATCCCCATATTGTTATTTACATTGTTATTTATTTTGCTCATTTGCACCCCAGTATTTCTATTTGCACATCATCTTCTGCACATCTATCTCTCCAGTGTTAATACTAAATTGTAATTATTTTGCACTATGGCCTATTTATTGCTTTACCTCCATAACTTACTACATTTGCACACACTGTATATAGATTTTCTATTTTCTATTGTGTTATTGACTGTACATTTTTGTTTATTCCATATGTAACTCTGTGTTGTTGTTTTTATCGCACTGCTTTGCTTTATCTTGGCCAGGTCGCAGTTGTAAATGAGAACTTGTTCTCAACTGGCTTACCTGGTTAAATAAAGGTGAAATAAAATAAATAAATAAATAAATATAGACAATATTCTGCCCATATGATCACATTTATTTTAGGCCATATTAAGAACAACTATGCATGATTTAATGAAAAGGAGCAAACAGACACAACATTGTTTCACATTCTTTAATAAAAGACTCATAAACAGAAACAGGCAACAGGCTATATAGCTGGCTTCACAGTTTCCGCGCCAAATAGGCCTACAAGGAAAATCAACATATCTCGACCACGTTGAGTCGCAAGGGGATCTGTGCGCTGCATAGTACCTTCCACAAAAGTTTTGCTCGACAAAAAGACACGTAAGCGCCCCAGCACAGCTGCCTGCCCAGTGGCCCCCTATCCCCCCATGCCTTTCCCTACCTTGACCCTTGACCCGTGACTGAGGAACACTGGAAGGGGAGCATTGCCCAAACAAGGGTTAGTGACCTAACCAATGACAGCTGCTCTGCAGTGCTTAATTTGTAAATCGGGAGGTGCAGGAACAAAATGTGAGCGCGAGAGGGGGGTGCCTTGGGGAGCTTTGAGGTACCGGAACGCATGAGAAAAAAAATAACCTTTATAATAAAGCACTGATTGCATGCATATCATCGCATTTGTGTAGTGGCATATAGCAGTAGAGTAGAGGCACTTACACATGGGGAACATTTTAGTAGCCTAGGGTCTGTGAAAAATGTTGCCTTTTATAAACGCATTTCATACAATTCTACATATTTTTACAAGAGCGGAGACTTTGGCAGAATATTTTTTTATACTGCACAAATGATCGAAAAGACAGGCTACTTTGACACTGAAAAACTGAGAATCTGAGATCAATAAAAACGACCTTGAATCCATCAATACCATAGGCCTAGGTGTGTGTAGGCTACAATATGAGGAGGAAATGATAGTCCTAAACATGCTTTCCAGCTCACTCGCCGGTGATGGCCGATGCGTTCTTGCCAAAAGCCTATATCTCGCTCTTGTTTTACTTTGTAAAGCAATATTTGGAAGTGATCAAATATTTTGTTAGCCTACAGCAGATAGATTAGAGTCTTCTCGTTTCAGCAGGAGCCATTTGGGTTCCAACCTGTTTTCCTGTGACTGTATTTGAAATATTGCGAAAGGCCTGTTTTTGTCTGCATGCTGTTCCCGACTGTAGGCAATTCCTTGTTATTGGGCTACACACAATCCACAGCTAGGCAATTTGAAAAAAATAAGCTATTGATCCTCTGTGGATACATTATGGGCATTTTCATGGTGTAGTAGGCTATTCTGAATTATTTCATTTCTTTCTGAACAGACAGCAGTTATTCTATAACTTTGGCAAATGTATTTCAATTCATCAGGGCTGCTGCAGCTCCTCCAGCACCCTTCATGCAGCTATGATTCTATTTAAGCAATAAGGCCCGAGGAGGTGTGGTATATGGCCAATATACCACAGCTAAGGGCTGTTCTTATTCACAACACAACACGGGGAGTGCCTGGACTCAGCCCTTAGCCGTGGTATATTGGCCATATATCACAAACCCCCGAGGAGCCTTATTGCTTTTATACACTGGTTACCAATGTAATTAGAACAGTCAAATTAAATGTTTTGTCATACCCGTGGTATAAGGTCTGATATACCATGGCAATCAGCCTATCATAATTGAGGGCTCTAACCACCCAGTTTATAAAAATAAATAAATAATGAAGTGCAACGCTGGAGAGATGAGAGTTGCAGGCTCATGTCTATCAGAGCAGAGGGAGGGAGGGAGAGAGATCATAGAAAGTGAATCTCATTCTAGTTCTGTGAGAGATACAGGCGGCTACTCACACAGCCATGGCCACGCATTGGTCTCAAACGTAGGTTACAATGTTACGCAAACCATAAACCATGAAAATCTACTTTTTCACATATTGGGGGTAGAAGCTGGGGGGTTGGGGCAGGACAATTAGGGATGAGCCAACTTGAATGAACTGATCGCTTTTATTTAAATTTTTACATTGCAAAAAGCAGCTATTATTTTTCATGCCAAAGAGGTAACGGATCCGGTCAAATAGGTCCCGGAACGAAACAGTCCAAAACGGAGCGGTGCCGGATCAAATTAAGCAATGCCCCTCTGTCGGTAACGCAAAATCCTGACTGGCAGGCTTCTCTGAGAGGCTCCCTACTCTCACACAGACAGACTCAGGGCTTGATTCAATCCCTATCGCCAAAGTTCAGCATTATAGTGATTGAAATGTGAAGGTATCTGTGACCAACAGATGCATATCTGTATTCCCAGTCATGTTAAATCCAGATTAGGGTCTAATTTATTTATTTCAATCGAATGATTTCCTTATATGAACTGTAACTCAGTGAAATCTTTGAAATTGTTGCATGTTCCGTTTTATTTTTGTTCAGTATAAATGGAATGTCTCGGATTTATGTACAGAATAATACAAAATGCTCTGACCAGGTTGAGTGAGAAGATTTACAGTGTGTTCCCTACATTTGCATTTACAGAAGTAGGCTGGGTACCAACCTGTTCAGCTAACATCCCACTCCTTGTACTAATGTTTAGCATATGACATGGCGTGACAAGGAGTGGAAGGATTGCTACACCATAGAAATAGAATGAATAGAACAGGCTTGGCACCTCTAACCCTGGCAAGTTGACTGGTAAATTCATGGGTACACTCGCAATGGCTGCCTGGTATTGTGACACAATCATTTACATGGTAATGTAGAATGTTCATTCAAATGATTCTAATTCATGTGGCTCATGCAATTGAATGTATTTGTAATGTTAGTTGCATTGATTCAACAAATCCCAGCAGACTGATGGGTGCACTTCCTGCTTTGCTCCTATGGGTACATTCGCAATAGTGAGAAATAGTAATGGTGGCGTCTTTTTGCAGGCACCAACTCCGGCATGGTTCGATGGACAAAGACTATTAAGAAAATTAATGGCGTTTTTGTAGGGTTTTTGGATAAACACCAAATATAATGTATTTGGTAAACACAGGCTTAGAAGATCTTATACGTTTTTTTATGAGTTAATCTTCATCAGCTAACGTCACTTTTGGTGAATGTTGAAGAATTTGTTATTTAAAAACAAAAGCACATAAAGGCTTCATAATTCCTAAAGGTGATGTTAACTGACTGATATTATCTCATTCAACAGATATCCTAAGCCTGTTAACCTTAGACCTTATTTATTCATATTAAACATGATCTACAGATCTTCAAACAAGACATTTTCTAAAGCCCCCCTGGTACTGTACACCTGTTTTATACTTCATAGGAACTAACATTCATCTTGTAATGATAGACTAGCAGACTGGTTGACTTGACCATTTTCCATTTATTCAATACATGTTTTATAACTGATACTTATGTGTGCTCTGCCTAATGTCCCAGTAGTCTCCATTTGTTTCTATCAACTGGACATAGTGAGTTATATATTCTGTGCAGATATTGTTTAAATGAATAACTTTGCAAAAAAAGAAGGTATATTTTCCTGCTTACAAAAAAAGGTTTTGAAAACTTAAAACAACTTTTTTTGCAAATCATGTGGGGAAAAATCCACAGGAGAATGGACCAAAAACACAGAACTTGTATTAAAATTGCCAATCAACAGTAAAGAATTTGCTATCAGGTCAGGGTTCAGTACTCCTCTCCTTCCTCAGCCTCTCCCTCCACTGAATCCACTCCCACTTCCTCGTAGTCCTTCTCCAGGGCAGCCAGATCTTCTCTGGCCTCGGAGAACTCACCCTCCTCCATACCCTCTCCCACATACCAGTGCACAAAGGCACGCTTGGCATACATCAGGTCAAACTTGTGGTCAAGCCGAGCCCAGGCCTCAGCGATGGCTGTGGTGTTGCTCAACATGCACACGGCTCTTTGGACCTTGGCAAGATCTCCACCTGGCACCACTGTGGGTGGCTGGTAGTTGATGCCTACCTGTAGGGCACAAGAAGAAAAAAATGGTCTAAAAACCTGACTAACCAATTATACTTGAAAAGGTTAAGGAACATAGATCATTGTGAATGAATAAACCCATTGCTTGTTTACCTTGAAGCCGGTGGGGCACCAGTCGACAAACTGGATGGTGCGTTTGGTCTTGATGGTGGCGATGGCAGCGTTGACGTCCTTGGGCACCACATCCCCACGGTACAGCATGCAGCAGGCCATGTACTTGCCATGGCGAGGGTCACACTTCACCATCTGGTTGGCGGGCTCGAAGCAGGCGTTGGTGATCTCTGCCACAGAGAGCATCTCGTGGTAGGCCTTCTCAGCAGAGATGACAGGTGCGTAGGTGACCAGGGGGAAGTGGATACGGGGGTATGGCACAAGGTTGGTCTGGAACTCAGTCAGGTCCACGTTGAGGGCTCCATCAAAACGCAGTGAGGCGGTGATGGAGGAGACAATCTGGCCAATGAGCCTGTTGAGGTTAGTATAGGTGGGGCGCTCAATGTCCAGGTTACGACGGCAGATGTCATAGATGGCCTCGTTGTCGACCATGAAGGCACAGTCCGAGTGTTCCAGGGTGGTGTGGGTGGTCAGGATAGAGTTGTAGGGCTCCACCACAGCTGTGGACACCTGAACACACACACAAGAGGTAGAACAGTCATCATTAGGTTACACATAATGAAAATGTACATATTAAACAAACACAAGTATTGAGTACAGGGATAAAGTACAGAACTAGCTTTGCTGATGTGGAAATCTACCAAATATTCATGTGAGCAACTAAACCTTAGAAATACCTGAGGGGCGGGGTAAATGGCAAACTCCAGTTTGGACTTCTTGCCATAGTCCACAGACAGTCTCTCCATGAGCAGAGAGGCAAAGCCGGAGCCAGTTCCACCACCAAAGCTGTGGAAGATCAGGAAGCCCTGAAGCCCAGTGCACTGGTCCGACTGGGGGGGGTACAAAGAACACAAGGGGTAAGGGTAGAGTCCTGCATCGTGTTGGATACTCACGGTTCCCTGCGGTTGAACTGAAAACTCAGCTGGCGGGAATGAAAACATTATTTCAACCCTTGGGTCGGCTCGCGGTTCAGAACAATTATATTGCTGGTCGGAAACATTGTAAATCAAATGTTTTTTTTACAAACCCAGGATCTTATTTTTTTTATTGTGTTGCAAATTCCATTAGGCTATGTGAGCAGTGAGGCAGACATAGCCAGGCCTAGAATACCAGCCATGCAGTGAGTAAGTGGAGCAGGGAACTGTCCATTAGCAGGCCTATTTGTGTGGTGCTGAAACATTCCTAATTTGTCCAAGCGCAGAGCTTATGTTCCCTTCCACCACTCGACAACATGTTGCCAAGTTTATTTTACCCGACTCCTAGATCACGCAAAATTGGCTAATGTAACAGGAGCAATAAAAAGAAAGGTTATGATAGTGAAATTCGCTAGTTTGGAACAATTTGAGGCATTGTTGACAAGGAGGTCAACAACCCGGTAGATGGATACACAGCCTGCAAAAGTGCAAGCAGGTATTTGTTTACAATAATTTAGTTAATTATCAGATAATTATTACATTAATTCCTGCTTTAGTTCATTTAGACCATACACAGGCCATATAAAGTTTAAACCTGTGCGGCTGGTAACTGGTTGAGTAGCTAATAGCCTACTAAATAAATGTAGGTTCCTTTTGTAGCCTATAGCCCAGGGATCATCAACTAGATTCAGCCGCTGGCCGATTTTATCATGAGCTGATGGTCAGGGGGCCAGAATGTAATTGCAAACAATTTGTAGACTGCAAATTGACTGGAAGAAGGCCAAACTGAGCATATTTGACTAAGACATAATCATTTCAAACCTCGCTTACAATCACATACAGTGGGGGAAAAAAGTATTTAGTCAGCCACCAATTGTGCAAGTTCTCCCACTTAAAAAGATGAGAGAGGCCTGTAATTTTCATCATAGGTACACGTCAACTATGACAGACAAAATGAGAATTTTCTTTCCAGAAAATCACATTGTAGGATTTTTAATGAATTTATTTGCAAATTATGGTGGAAAATAAGTATTTGGTCAATAACAAACGTTTCTCAATACTTTGTTATATACCCTTTGTTGGCAATGACACAGGTCAAACGTTTTCTTTAAGTCTTCACAAGGTTTTCACACACTGTTGCTGGTATTTTGGCCCATTCCTCCACGCAGATCTCCTCTAGAGCAGTGATGTTTTGGGGCTGTCGCTGGGCAACACGGACTTTCAACTCCCTCCAAAGATTTTCTATGGGGTTGAGATCTGGAGACTGGCTAGGCCACTCCAGGACCTTGAAATGCTTCTTACGAAGCCACTCCTTCGTTGCCCAGGCGGTGTGTTTGGGATCATTGTCATGCTGAAAGACCCAGCCACGTTTCATCTTCAATGCCCTTGCTGATGGAAGGAGGTTTTCACTCAAAATCTCACGATACATGGCCCCATTCATTCTTTCCTTTACACGGATCAGTCGTCCTGGTCCCTTTGCAGAAAAACAGCCCCAAAGCATGATGTTTCCACCCCCATGCTTCACAGTAGGTATGGTGTTCTTTGGATGCAACTCAGAATTCTTTGTCCTCCAAACACGACGAGTTGAGTTTTTACCAAAAAGTTCTATTTTGGTGTCATCTGACCATATGACATTCTCCCAAACCTCTTCTGGATCATCCAAATGCACTATAGCAAACTTCAGACGGGCCTGGACATGTACTGGCTTAAGCAAGGGGACACGTCTGGCACTGCAGGATTTGAGTCCCTGGCGGCGTAGTGTGTTACTGATGGTAGGCTTTGTTACTTTGGTCTCAGCTCTCTGCAGGTCATTCACTAGGTCCCCCCGTGTGGTTCTGGGATTTTTGCTCACCGTTCTTGTGATCATTTTGACCCCACAGGGTGAGATCTTGCGTGGAGCCCCAGATCGAGGGAGATTATCAGTGGTCTTGTACGTCTTCCATTTCCTAATAATTGCTCCCACAGATGATTTCTTCAAACCAAGCTGCTTACCTATTGGAGATTCAGTCTTCCCAGCCTGGTGCAGGTCTACAATTTTGTTTCTGGTGTCCTTTGACAGCTCTTTGGTCTTGGCCATAGTGGAGTTTGGAGTGTGACTGTTTGAGGTTGTGGACAGGTGTCTTTTATACTGATAACAAGTTCAAACAGGTGCCATTAATACAGGTAACGAGTGGAGGACAGAGGAGCCTCTTAAAGAAGAAGTTACAGGTCTGTGAGAGCCAGAAATCTTGCTTGTTTTTAGGTGACCAAATACTTATTTTCCACCATAATTTGCAAATAAAATCATAAAAAATCGTACAATGTGATTTTCTGGATTTTTCTCTCTCAATTTGTCTGTCATAGTTGACGTGTACCTATGATGAAAATTACAGGCCTCTCTCATCTTTTTAAGTGGGAGAACTTGCACAATTGGTGGCTGACTAAATACTTTTTTCCCCCACTGTATATCTGTCTATTATGCGTGGAAATACTTTGGAACAGATTTCCAAAATAGAGTGCATTTGGATGATCCAGAAGAGGATTGGGAGAATGTCATATGGTCAGATGAAACCAAAATATAACTTAGGTAAAAACTCAACTCGTCGTGTTTGGAGGACAAAGAATGCTGAGTTGCATCCAAAGAACACCATACCTACTGTGAAGCATGGGAGTGGAAACATCATGCTTTGGGGCTGTTTTTCTGCAAAGGGACCAGGACGACTGATCCGTGTAAAGGAAAGAATGAATAGGGCCATGTATCGTGAGATTTTGAGTGAAAACCTCCTTCCATCAGCAAGGGCATTGAAGATGAAACGTGGCTGGGTCTTTCAGCATGACAATGATCCCAAACACACTGCCCGGGCAACGAAGGAGTGGCTTCGTAAGAAGCATTTCAAGGTCCTGGAGTGGCCTAGCCAGTCTCCAGATCTCAACCCCATAGAAAATCTTTGGAGGGAGTTGAAAGTCTGTGTTGCCCAGCGACAGCTCCAAAACATCACTGCTCTAGAGGAGATCTGCATGGAGGAATGGGCCAAAATACCAGCAACAGTGTGTGAAAACCTTGTGAAGACTTACAGAGAACGTTTGACCTGTGTCATTGCCAACAAAGGGTATATAACAAAGTATTGAGAAACGTTTGTTATTGACCAAATACTTATTTTCCACCATAATTTGCAAATAAATTCATTAAAAATCCTACAATGTGATTTTCTGGAAAGAAAATTCTCATTTTGTCTGTCATAGTTGACGTGTACCTATGATGAAAATTACAGGCCTCGCTCATCTTTTTAAGTGGGAGAACTTGCACAATTGGTGGCTGACTAAATACTTCTTCCCCCCACTGTATATCTATCTATTATGCGTGGAAATACTTTGGAACGGATTTCCAAAATAAAAATCCCTTGGAACGGATTTGCTGGTGTTTTTACAGTATACTATGTCCAACAATTACAGTCTCGGATGTTGAATATCAAGTTTGGGCTCCACATTGATGTGGCCGATGCGGGGGAGCAGATCCAAAAAACTGACCCGTGCAGGACTCTAGGTTAGGGACAGACTGACCTCACAGGTTTACAACTCTGTTCAAGTAGCTTGCTAGTAAAGTTACATAACTAGTAGTTGGAAACACATTGCCACGCGTTCGCAAGCTGCTACTCACCAGCTTGCGAACTCGGTCCAGCACCAGATCCACGATCTCCTTGCCAATAGTGTAGTGGCCACGAGCATAGTTGTTGGCGGCATCCTCCTTACCGGTGATGAGCTGCTCCGGGTGGAACAACTGACGGTATGTCCCAGTGCGGACCTCATCTATGAAAAATCACAACTCTGTTCAGGCTGGATTTTATCAATGTAAAAAATCAGTCATGTCAATATTTTAGCAAATGTTCGTCCTTACCAACAACAGTTGGTTCGAGGTCAACAAACACTGCACGAGGGACGTGTTTTCCCGCTCCAGTCTCGCTGAAGAAAGTGTTGAAGGAATCGTCCCCTCCGCCAATGGTTTTGTCGCTGGGCATCTGACCATTGGGCTGGATCCCATGCTCCAAGCAGTACAGCTCCCAGCAGGCATTCCCGATCTGAACACCGGCCTGACCAACGTGGATAGAAATGCACTCACGCTGTGGAGAAATAAAATTTGACTAAATTTGCTAGCTCTCAAGATAAATGTGTAAAAGCTGGCAGATTTATGTTACTTAGATAGCTTTTACATCATCGCTGAATGGTTAGTTACGAATTAGCTAATGTTAAATTAGCTAGCTAGGTAGCCAATGTTAGCTAACATTAGATAATTTGACTAAAATTGGTTTGTTTGTCACTCATCTTCTTGACAGAAACTTACCATGTTGATTATAAGTAAGACCTGTAGCTAATTAATGTTTTTAAAAAATTTGTTCGACAGTTGGCTAGCTAGTCTGCCTTGGCTATGCGACTTTCAACGGTTAACCGCACGAAATATTGAAAAACATCGCCGATTCACGATCATATAGGCCCCTGAATGAGCCCGCCTTCGTTTAAACCCAATTGGGTGTATTTCAAACAGATTATGTGTCAATCAATCTTTTCTCTTTTGGCATTGGAACATGGTATAATGTTTCAAAAATCAACTTGATTTACGGCTGTTATTGGCTTGTTTTGGTTGGTTGGACCAATGCTGCATTTTTCAAATGACAGCGCGGGCTTTTTGACAGCAGATCAGATAGACAGCAAAAAAGGTGAAATGCAAGAAATTCAATTTTACCCAAATCAGTGAGGTGAATGTAATGCTTCCTTCTGCTATTCACTACTTGTGTAGCTAACAATATTGGCATTATTGATTATTTTTACTGGTAAACTTAGAACTGGCCAAGAACTGGAAACAGCGGTAGCCTACTAGGTCAAGGCTAGCTATTATTTTAGTCCTGCAGCATGTTTTACCTTCCAGCCCAAAGTAAACTGCCCTATAGCACTTTGTCCAGGGTTACCAATAATGATGCTGGCTCAAATGAACTCATCTTTCTGATTTGTGTGTTGTTCTTGACTCCTTGTTCTTCTACTCATCTGTATAAAAATGAAAAGACAATATATTTTCCAGCATCATTTGGAGGCAGAGGAGGAGGGAGAGAGGAGGAGAGAAGGGGGGAATTGAGTGGGGGGAGGAGAGAACATAGCTCAAATGTGTTGGGGATTACCATTCAATAGGGTTCAATCTGGTTTGTAGAACAGTTATTCTATTAAGAAAAGTTAGAAAAATAGTTAGATAAACAGTTTCACTCCACAAATTATACAATAGTTGACAATATAAAATACAGATACAGAAAAATAACATTGTGGACCACTCAAATTAAATCGTTTTGAGACACTAAAAGCAGTCAAACACGGTACAGTATTAATGCCATAAACTAGCAGTGGTGTAAAATACTTAAGTAAAAATACTTTAAAGTACTACTTAAGTCGTTTTTGGGGGGTATCTGAACTTTACTATTTATATTTTTGACAACTTTTACCTCACTACATTCCTAAAGAAAATAATGTACTTTTTACTCCATACATTTTCCTTGACACCCAAAAGTACTAGTTACATTTTGAATGCTTAGCAGGACAGGAAAATGGTGCAATTCACACTTATTAAGAGAACATCCCTGGTCATCCCTACTGCCTCTGATCTGGCGGACTCACTAAACACACATACCGGTACTTCATTTGTAAATTATGTGTGCCCCTGGCTATCCGTAAAACATTTTTTAAATGTTGCAGTCTGGTTTGCTTAATATAAGGAATTTTAAATTATTTATACTTTTACTTTTGATACTTAAGTATATTTAAAACTGGGTGACTTTCACTTTTACTTGAGTCATTTTCTATTAAGGTATCTTTACTTTTACTCAAGTATGACAATTGTGTACTTTTTCCACCACTGTAAACTAGATGTACTAAAATGAAACTTTTATTGGCTTTATTATTTAATCATTATAAATTCTTACTTAACTGCTCTTTGCACTTGGTCTACTAACTTTATGGTGATAAAGAGACCTTCTCCCACAGCCTTTAGTTTAATGACCTGAAATGAGGTCAGCTCACCCAGTGTTTCTTTATCCGAGTTCTTATACGGTTTCACATTTTCTATCAGAGATGTTAAATTATCTTCCATTTACTTCACTAAGTAAGTTGTGTAAAAAAGGGGACTGAACCTCATGTTGTACTAGACTACATTTCTGAAGTGTCATTTCTGCTGCTGTTTTGTCTGTCTGGGACATGGGCTCAGGGAGAGAGTGGAGGGGTCAGAGAGACTGACAAGACTGAGGGAGAGAGCGGAGCGAGAGGACTTGATAGCCAAAGGACTGAAGCTGCAGAGACGTCCCAGAAACAGACAAACAGCCAGACCACCACCACCCCTGACATTTGGACTGAGCTGAGAGACATGTTGGTGGAGCAGCGTGGAGCTGAGGAACATTGAGACCAGACAGACTGGGGGACAGTGAGGGGGAGGTAGAAGAGCAGAAAATCAAGGTGATGGTACCAACAACAGATCTGGGAATCACCAAGAATGAAGTGCAGTTCCTAAAAGACTAAGTTGGCGAGCTGGAGACAGAGAATGCAGATAATGATGAGAGCAAATATATATTTGAGTTAAATGAAGTTTATGAGAAAAATTAACTAAAGTTTCCTCTCTTATGTAATGACAGCCATGGGTGCCAGAGTGACAGCCAGTGAGAGAGGTGGAGGACCAGAAAAAGGAGGTGACGGCTCTTGGAGGTACTGAGCGCCACTAAGACAATTGCAGCTCAAGAAGAATAAGGTGGAGTAGCTGGAGAAAGAGAATGCAAGTACTGTATTTAGGAATGGAATACTTCACATTTGTAACTTGATCAAGATAGAGGAATAAAGCTTGTTATGAAAGTTTTACTTATTGATTCAGTAGCTATTCAAAGAGCTATTTCCTTTCTGGTCAATTTAGCCCTGGAGGCCAGTGACAGACATTGACAGTGGGAACACAGGTAGGCTAAGAGGACATTGATACGAACATTATCCTATAAACAGGAAGGTAAACTCAATTAAAATGACTAATCTATCATTTTCTGTACACAGCCTTTGAGGACAGACTGAGTGCCAGAGAGGTGGAGGAGCTGAAGAGAGAGAATGCAGGTGAAATACCTTAGATATGACCTTCTACTTCACAGAAACACTCCATGTTTCACACTGTATATCTATCTTTGAACATTTGTAGTATGGGGTCTGTCAAGATATGGACTTTAAAATATAGTGTGGTGAAGGTAGTAGTGTTCTTGATAAAAAGTATTACAATCTTTGAATTCATTAACAGAACAAATGCAGCCATGTCTGCTGTTTTGACTGATGGAGCTGTAGGACCCCTCAATACCGAAACCTCACTGGTCTACAACAGTCATCACCAACATACGTAATGAATGACCTGACCAGTGACCACACTAATCTACACACACTGAATCACCCTACAGTTAACATTACTCAGTGTCTATGAGAGATGGACTGTGCTCATTTCTCCTTGCTTCTCTTCAGATGCAGGCATCTTCACAGCACTAGTAAGTCTACTACTTCAGATTCACTGCCATGGATTACAGATCTCCACAATGAATGGGTGTTTACCTATACCACAATGACCAGAGCCTTATGTGGAATAGGGAACACAATGGTAGTGAAAGTTACATATACATATCTAATGCATTGTCTCTAGATGGAGGAAGGTGAATGGTCTCTCATTCCGTGGGCAATTTGATGGTGCTGAATACAACACCTTCAGTGGCTTCCTGCTCTTCCTTATGCGAGGGGCTTTCTGATGTGAGCAGTTCTGGGGTTAAAGCCCTCATGTCTACTGGACCTAATAAACATCTAAGCATTAAGAAAAATAACTTTTTACGCATTGATAAATCACCCGATTGTACGATAGACACAATCTGCAGTGAGTTTCAACTTGGTCTACGGGGACATGTTGTGGTTATAAGTATGAATGACATTTTTGCTGTAGGTACTGCACATCTATTATAATACTGTGAAAACATCTTTCCTGGTAAACTAATCGTAATCAAACAGTTCGATAAAAGCAAATCAGGTTGGATCAGTGATTACACAACAGGCAGGATGCATTTCAGGCAACTTACAAGGACAGCCATAAAGTAACTAATCCCTTAGTTCTAGTACCCACTCAACTGAAGCACTTACAGCATGAATTACAGTACAGTTACAAACATGCTTCTAAATTTGAAAGATTTTGCAAGTGGTAGTTCCTTAATATTCCTGAGATAAGACAGAAAGGTATTTACAGGCATCCGTTGACTGCAATGTCTTATGTACATCCATTGCACTGTGACCAGACCATCTATTTACTACCTCCAAATGTGCCATAGATAACTAAAGCATGAGGCATTTCATTAACATTTAAAACACCCCCCGAAATAGAACCGCCTCCAAGGCTTTGTACTTCAATTTAGAAACTGGCAATGAAAAGCAGGTAGCTTAGTGGTTAAGAGCGTTGTGCCAGTAACCGAAAGGTCGCTGGTTCTAATCCCCAAGCCGACTGGGTGAAAAATCTGTCAATGTGCCCTTGAGCAAGGCACTTAACCCTAATTGCTCCTGTAAGTCGCACTGGATAAGAGCGTCTGCTAAAATGTAAAATATCAATTCAAATACTTCACTTCAAAGACAATGATATCAGGAATGCTTAAACTTTATTGAAATTAACAGGAATGAAGAGCTGGGGATGAGGGGTTAGGGGAGGGAAGTCAGTGGGAGAGGCGGTCAAGGGGTGGGGCTGGAGGTAAGGTGGGGAATTAGGAATGGCGGGGAATTGAGGTTAAGATGAGACATCGTTAAGAGCAGAGGAGTAGCTGCTTAGTTGCCACCACGGAGACGAAGGACCAGGTGAAGGGTGGACTCCTTCTGGATGTTGTAGTCGGAGAGGGTGCGGCCATCTTCCAGCTGCTTGCCGGCGAAGATCAGACGCTGCTGGTCTGGGGGAATGCCCTCCTTGTCCTGGATCTTGGCCTTGACGTTCTCGATGGTGTCACTGGGCTCGACCTCCAGGGTGATGGTCTTACCAGTCAGGGTCTTCACGAAGATCTGCATACCTCCCCTCAGACGGAGCACAAGATGGAGGGTGGACTCCTTCTGGATGTTGTAGTCGGAGAGGGTGCGGCCATCTTCCAGCTGCTTGCCAGCGAAGATCAGACGCTGCTGGTCTGGGGGATGCCCTCCTTGTCCTGGATCTTGGCCTTGACGTTCTCGATGGTGTCACTGGGCTCGACCTCCAGGGTGATGGTCTTACCAGTCAGGGTCTTCACGAAGATCTGCATACCTCCCCTCAGACGGAGCACAAGATGGAGGGTGGACTCCTTCTGGATGTTGTAGTCGGAGAGGGTGCGGCCATCTTCCAGCTGCTTGCCAGCGAAGATCAGACGCTGCTGGTCTGGGGGGATGCCCTCCTTGTCCTGGATCTTGGCCTTGACGTTCTCGATGGTGTCACTGGGCTCGACCTCCAGGGTGATGGTCTTACCAGTCAGGGTCTTCACGAAGATCTGCATACCTCCCCTCAGACGGAGCACAAGATGGAGGGTGGACTCCTTCTGGATGTTGTAGTCGGAGAGGGTGCGGCCATCTTCCAGCTGCTTGCCAGCGAAGATCAGACGCTGCTGGTCTGGGGGATGCCCTCCTTGTCCTGGATCTTGGCCTTGACGTTCTCGATGGTGTCACTGGGCTCGACCTCCAGGGTGATGGTCTTACCAGTCAGGGTCTTCACGAAGATCTGCATACCTCCCCTCAGACGGAGCACAAGATGGAGGGTGGACTCCTTCTGGATGTTGTAGTCGGAGAGGGTGCGGCCATCTTCCAGCTGCTTGCCAGCGAAGATCAGACGCTGCTGGTCTGGGGGGATGCCCTCCTTGTCCTGGATCTTGGCCTTGACGTTCTCGATAGTGTCACTGGGCTCGACCTCCAGGGTGATGGTCTTACCAGTCAGGGTCTTCACGAAGATCTGCATACCTCCCCTCAGACGGAGCACAAGATGGAGGGTGGACTCCTTCTGGATGTTGTAGTCGGAGAGGGTGCGGCCATCTTCCAGCTGCTTTCCAGCGAAGATCAGACGCTGCTGGTCTGGGGGGATGCCCTCCTTGTCCTGGATCTTGGCCTTGACGTTCTCGATGGTGTCACTGGGCTCGACCTCCAGGGTGATGGTCTTACCAGTCAGGGTCTTCACGAAGATCTGCATACCTCCCCTCAGACGGAGCACAAGATGGAGGGTGGACTCCTTCTGGATGTTGTAGTCGGAGAGGGTGCGGCCATCTTCCAGCTGCTTGCCAGCGAAGATCAGACGCTGCTGGTCTGGGGGGATGCCCTCCTTGTCCTGGATCTTGGCCTTGACGTTCTCGATGGTGTCACTGGGCTCGACCTCTAGGGTGATGGTCTTGCCGGTAAGGGTCTTCACAAAGATCTGCATCTTCACACTAAGGAAGAACAATATATGTTAGACTAAACTGCTCACATAAGACTAAAAGTAATGTCTGAAAACTGTAAGAGGCTACACATAATTCATACTGTAGGTCTCAATCTAGTATTCATTTCAATTTCATGGGCGAATTTCTAAATAGGGCAGTGCAAAGCGCCTCCCACTGGGGGCAGTACTCAGCTGACATTTACGTCAGCAGGCGCCACCATTTTAGAACAATCTCTTATCTTGGGTCGTTACACCGCCACCAAGCCCTAAACCCCGCATATTTCTACAATTTCTCTTGAAATCTGATGCAATTTCATTTGTCGTCGACACGTATCTAACGTTCTCCTGTTAACAAATGACTTCAGACTAATCCTAACATTAGGCCTAATTGAAATTAAACACTTTATTGAATGCCCGTTTAGCCAAATAAAATATCTTTGCGAGGTGGGCTTACTTCGCGAGCTGTGTTTCACAGTAGCTAGTCAATCACTTACTGTATTTGAATGGCGGCTCAAATAAACGTTAGGCTAGCAGACAAATAACGTCAGCCAGCTAACTCGAATGACGGAAATGCCTATACAATAGTAAATAATACTGTTGCGCACCTTGTTTTAGCTAGCCAATTTAACACCATACTCAGTCCGCTATATTACCTACTTAAAAACAAGCTAGTTACATAACTAGAAAATTCGCTGGTCTGACCAGTTAACGGGTAACGTTAGCTAGCGTCGACGCTGCTGGTACATACACCATAAGAATAGAAAGGCATTTAACTACAAATAAACATCAAGCCAAATTAAGTGTGTGAAAAATGTTTAGTTATTAGTGCTCATTTTGGATAATACCCTACTTACAGAAAAATGATCCAACGGTGTTCTTGAATATTCTAGTTTCTGCCTCTGTCTTCAGGAAACGAGTCTGTTTTCGCAAACAAAGGGCTGTGATATTTATACCTTACAGTCAAGTATCCCTCCGCCGTTACACCCATGTCGAACTATAAACTGCGGATTTCGAAACATATCCATTATCATATGGATTTTTTTGGATAAAGGGACAAAATCTATAACATACCACAGTAAAAATGTTTTGTATCAAAGTTCATTTTTAACTCGAAGAAACTGTATGAATGGATGGTCGGATAAAAGAAGTCGAACATTAGCGGATATAGAAATTAGCAAAAAGAGTGATTCGTCGTTCTCTAGCAACAAGCTGCGCAGTTAACACGAAACCAGTCACAGTCGGCGTCACACAGTATCAACCTTGCCAGCTAACTAGTGAAATCGGTGTATGTGTTTAGCTATGTCAGTAAGTAATGCCTCAATCTTTACTTTTTGAGTAAGTATAGTTTTGCTAAATTTACAAGCATCAGCATATTAGGAGCTTTCCCAGAGAACAGTTTTTTGGATCAACTCATATGTACATAGAATACTGTTGCTTAATTTCATGCAACACAGATGTGGACAGTTTATTTCAGGGCATCAAAGTGATTTAATAGAAACTGAATTAACAGCATGGATCAACATTTTCATTCTACACAAACAGGCGAGGCCATTCCCCGCTCCCCGCTCTGAGCCAGACTCCTTCCTAACCTCTACCAGCCGATCTAGCAACATCAATTTATTTCATTTTCTCCATTGTACAACACTTCTTCAGATCAATGAGGTCTAGAGAACAAGCATGGGCATCCCCTTTGACTTCAGCCTGACTGTGCTGAGTGCTGAGCCAGCAGACTTTTGGTTGATGTTGTTGTCTTTCCTGAGAGGGGTCATAGTGACCATTGTTCCAGACGCTGACACTGTCACCTTTCTGTCTGTGAACCATTCATGGATGTCTAAAGAAGGAAGTAGACAGAACCAACGTTGATTAGTTCTATAGTAGAAACAGTCAATCAACAGTAATCTAGACATTGAGGATTGGCTTTTCTGTTAGACTAACGAGGGCCGTCCTTTCATATGTAGGCCTGCTACAGGAGTTTAAAGTCTCCCCTTGATCTGAACTTACAGAGAGAGGACATGAGGTTTACATCAGCAAAACCCTGTGTGTGTGTGTGTGTGTGTGTGTGTGTGTGTGTGTGTGTGTGTGTGTGTGTGTGTGTGTGTGTGTGTGTGTGTGTGGGACGTGTTTAACTATTCTTGTGGGATAATCGTAAATTAACAAAAAATGGACAAACTGGGGACATTTTGTTAGTCCCCATGAGGTCAAATGCTATTTCTAGGGGGTTTAGGGTTAAGGTTAGAATTAGTGTTAGGGTTAAGGTTAGGTTTTTGGGTTAGGGGTTAGGGAAAATAGGATTTTGAATGGGACTGCATTGTGTGTCCCCACAAGGTTAGCTGTACAAGACTGTGTGTGTGTGTGTGTGTGACCTTACCCTCTGTGTGTTGTTGAGGACATGTGGGTCAGGCTGTCTTTAGAGAGGTCAAATCCACTGATTGTCACGTGGCGCAAAATCATAGAGTACACCGCCGTTCGCCCATCTCTCGGCATCAACAGGAACTTAGAGCTACAGAGAGAGAGGGGAAGGGCGTAGAGGTATGGCGCGATAGAGGAGGGAGATGAATGTTATAGGAGAAAGAGGGAAAGGGAGAACTTCAACTTTCCACTTCAATCAGTGCTCATAATTCTACCTAACCCCAGTTTCAGGCCTGTAGATTGTAGGAAGCACAGTCAGTGTAAAGCGAAGAGAGAAAAAAACTGAAGTAGATAAGTTACCTCCTGTCCCATCAGGATTTAGTTTGAGCTGTTGTAATCAGTCATACTACATGCTCTGTACACTGTAGAATGTATCCAGTCACAAATGATCAAATCAAATTGTATTTGTCACATGCGCCGAATACAACAGTGAAATGCTTACTTACAAGCCCTTAACCAACAATGCAGTTTTAAGAAAAAATAAGTGTTAAGTAAAAAGTAGATAACTAAAAAATAATGAAAGAGCAGCAGTAAAATAACAGTAGCAATACTATATACAGGGGGTACCGGTACAGAGTCAATGTGCGGGGGCACAGGTTAGTCGAGGTAATTGAGGTAATATGTACATGTAGGTAGAGTTAAAGTGACTATGCATACATAATAAAAAGAGAGTAGCAATGCAAATAGTCCGGGTAGCCATTTGATTAGCTGTTCAGGAGTCTTATGGCTTTGGGGTGGAAGCTGTTAAGAAGCCTTTTGCTTGCCATGCGGTAGCAGAGAGAACAGTCTATGACTAGGGTGCAGAGCATATGAGCGGAGTGGAGCGGAGTGGAGCGGTGAGAATCTCAGCTCCTCGCTCACGGAGCTGTTCACCCCTCCGCTCCCCCCGCTCAAAGCCACATCAGGCCAGTCCGCTCATTATCGCTCAGCGCTCAACGCAGTTTGCATCGCGCTCCACTCAAATCGCCCCCCGCTCACTCCAAAAAAGGAACAAAATCTGCATGTATTTCACTTTTAGCTTAAACCACAGCCTTACTTTATCTCCCCGAATTTGTTGCATACAGACTCATCTCGGATTATCCATTCTGTCTTGAAACGGGGATCTAACACTGACGCTAAAATGAGATGTTAATCAGTATAGTATATTCCATAGCGAATTGACACGTTGTTTGCCAATGTTTCTGCAAAAGCAGCGATGCCCATTGGAAGTGCAGCGTGGGTGTAATCGGTGAGCAGGGATTTGATTTCTGTGACAGCAGGGAGGATCATCCCCAGGTTCCCCAGCTCCTTCTGCATTTTGTCTGTGAGGTCTGCTAGTGGTGTCAGCACACTGACAAGGTGCGTCAGCTGCCGTACTTGATTCAGGGTGATGTTAGCAACATTAGACTTGAGTTTGTTTTACCATAACGGGTCTTTTTGGAACAACCGGATGAACGACTGAATCATCCGCAGCTGGCTGCTCCATCGAATGGCGCAGGCATTTGTGGGGCGGACACCTAATTGGTCGGTTTCCTCTGTGCTCTTGCGTACACTTTTCACCAGGTGCCCGACTTTCACTAACAGCCTATTAATGTTGTCGTGTATGTTAACGGCGTTTTTGATCGCCAGCTGAAGCATGTGAATGGGGCATCTCAGATGTAAATTTGACAAAGTAAAGTACTGATTTATCATCGTTTCTTGGGGGAGTGTAGCCCGGTTGAGCTGCGCTGGCGAAGTGTTGCATCCCTTCGCGTTCTCCTTTACTCAGCGGTTCATAGTCCATGAAAATCATTTCAAAAAATGCTACATCCAGCTCTCTTTTTCTCTCCCTTGTTATGGTTGGGCCTTTGCGTGCAGTGAATAAACATTTGAATTCCTCAACCCTTTTCTCTTGTTGCTGCTGCTGCTCCTCTCGCTCTATAAAATACAAATTAATGGACGACACAAATTAAATTAAACAGATGGATTCTGGGTCAGGCTTGAGCATGCTTCAGACTCGTGGTGTGAGCGAGCGAAATTGGAGCGGGACATAGGGCGACGCTCCGTCCTTTTAAAAATGCCGCTCTGCGCTCTGTTCAAAATCCGTCCGCTCACGCTCCACTCCGCTCATATGCTCTGCTAGGGTGGCTGGAGTCTTTGACAATTTTTAGGGCCTTCCTCTGATACCGCCTGGTATAGACGTCCTGGATGGCAGGAATTTTGGCCCCAGTGATGTACTAGGCCGTACGCACTACCCTCTGTAGAGCCTTGCGGTCGGAGGCCAAGCAGTTGCCATACCATGCAGTGATGCAACCGGTCAGGATGCTCTCAATGGTGCAGCTGTATAATTTTTTGAGGATCTGAGGACCCATGGCAAATTTTTTCAGTCTCCTGAGGGGGAATAGGCCTTGTCGTGCCCTCTTCATGACTGTCTTGGTGTGTTTGGACCATGATAGTTTGTTGGTGATGTGGACACCAAGGAACTTGAAGCTCTCAACCTGCTCCACTACAGCCCCGAAAATTTAGGAGAATGGGGGGTGCTCAGTCCACTTTTTCCTGTAGTCCACAATTATCTCCTTTGTCTTGATCACGTTGAGGGAGAGGTTGTTATCCTGGCACCACACGGCCAGGTCTCTGACCACCTCCCTATAGGCTGTCTCATCGCTGTCCGTGATCAGGCCTACCACTGTTGTGTCGTCTGCAAACGTAATGATGGTGTTGGAGTCGTGCCTGGCCATGCAGTCATGGATGAACAGGGAGTACAGGAAGGGACTGAGCACGCACCCCTGAGGGGCCCCCGTGTTGAGGATCAGTGTGGCAGATGTGTTGTTACCTACCCTTACCACCTGGGGGCGGCCCATCAGGAAGTCCAGGATCCAGTTGCAGAGGGAGGTGTTTCGTCCAAGGGTCCTTAGCTTAGTGATGAGCTTTGAGGGCACTATGGTGTTGAACGCTGAGCTGTAGTCAATGAATAGCATTCTCACGTAGGTGTTCCTTTTGTTCAGGTGGGAAAGGGCAGTGTAGAGTGCAATAGAGATTGCATCATCTGTGGATCTGTTGGGGCGGTATGCAAATTGGAGAGGGTCTAGGGTTTCTGGGATAATGGGATAATGGTGTTGATGTGAGCCATGACCAGCCTTTCAAAGCACTTCATGGCTACAGATATGAATGCTACGGGTCGGTAGTCATTTAGGCAGGTTACCTTAGTGTTCTTGGGCACAGGTAATATGGTGGTCTGCTTGTTGTTCAGCCACGACTCGGTGAAACATAAGATATTACTGTTTTTAATGTCCCGCTGGTAGGATATCCGTGATCGTAGTTCGTCTATTTTGTTATCCAATGATTGTACGTTGGCTAATAGGACTGATGGTAGAGGCAGATTATCCACTTGCCGTCGGATTCTTACAAGGCACCCCGACCTACGTCCCCAATATCTCTGTCTCTTTCTCATGCAAAATGTAAATGTAAATGTCATGAGAATGACTGGGATTTGGGCCTTGTCGGGTGTCTGAAGAAAATCCTTCACATCTGACTCGTTAAATAAAAAAAAATGTGGCCCGTACGAGGTGAGTAAACGCTGTCCTGATATCCAGAAGCTCTTTTCGGTCATAAGAAACGGTGGCAGAAACATTATGTACAAAATAAGTTACAAATAACGCAAAAAAACACACCCAATAGCACAATTGGTTAGGAGCCCGTAAAATGGCAGCCATCTCCTCCGGCGCCATTGATCTGCTCTTGTGGTGTCTGTATGGCTGATATGGGTCAGTATGTGAAAAGCCACACTAGATCACAGTGTGTAGTGACAGAGGCTTTTGGGTCAGTAAGGTCAGTGTATATGTGTGTCTTCTTGACGGAGGTATGTGTTGTGTGTAGCAAAGTACGTCAGGCCTACTTGGGGAAGAGGTAAGTGAGGTACTGAGCTCTCTTCAGAGTGAAAGGGTCTTTATTTCAGAGTACAAGTGCTGGCTCTCCATGTCAAACTATGATATCAAGAAGGAAAGCAGTGACCACTCGGTCCAGGACCTCAGTGCTGACCCCCTCCTCCTCATTAGCCCAACCTCAGACACAGCAGCCTGGGCACAACTCTTGTCTCCTCCCAGAAACGCAGGAACTGGGTCAGGGTGTAGAGCCGTCCAAGATCAGGAGCCTTGTTAACCCCATCCGTGCTGACACATGCATCACTGATGGAGACAGTTGTGCTTGGTCATGGTCTCTTGGTCACAGGTAGTAGGCCACTTGTGTGTGCATCTTTTTTGATCAGGTCTTTCTTGTAAAAGAGATGTTTTGGCTTCAGTGAGACTACCCTTGGTGAGACGTATAGAGAGAGGTACTTTGTGGAATAGAGGGAGAGAAACAAGACCAAGGTAGATTTTACATCTCATATTCATACAGAAACAAACTATATTATTATTCATCAAGTAAGTGCCTGTCAGTAAATATGAAATGCAAACTTCACAAGGTCTAATCAGGCATTCTAGAACCTTCGCTGTTCAATCAAGGTCAGTCAAGGTCAGAATTAGAACACAGATATGCAGATAGACAAACCAACAGAGAGATAAAGAGAGAGAGAGAGAGAGAAGGTGGAGGGGACATAGAGCGACGACAGATGAAAGGGAGACAAACAAGAAAGAAAAGGTCATGGAGGAAAAGAAAGTAGACAGTCTGCTATAAAACATTGACATGAGAGAGAGAGAGAGATATGTTTGCTGTACTTAACGGACGGAAGAGGAAGTTGAACTGTGGTGAACTAGTTTGAGTGTGAAAACTGGTGCGGAACAGAGTGAGTTAGATAAGGACAGAAGAATGAAGTGGTTAGAAAAGAGAGAAGAGGTTGAAGCATTTTTAGGACTGATTTCTCTGACCCACTAGGCCTTATTCTGTTTTATATCTATGCTATAGGACAGAAGTCACCATTGCAACTTCCATATTGATTTAAATGTAATTTTAAGGAATATCTCCCCTGACCCTAAATTAAGAACAAATACAGTAGCTCATATACTCGCTTGACCATCTAGTCTACTTTGTGTTGCACTACTCAGTCAAGCCTGCCTTTACTTCCTGAAAACATAGGGCTTTGTATGACTCTGACACCCTCTCTATTAAGCTGTTTTGTTGGGTAAATACACATATGCCCTCACAGACAGAAAATACACACACACACACACACACAGTTGTTTTCACACCTTTGCCGTTAAGTAGTACCTTTTCATTTGTGAATAGCAGCAATAGTCATTGAAACATAAAGCAACTTTGTTTTTGAGGCTGTTGGGTACTGAGGTCAGGGGGGAAAAAGCTGATGGGTCAGAATGAAAGTAAACCAGTTCCAACAACTCTGTCACCCCTGGTGTGTGTGTGTGTGTCTGTGAGAGAGAGATTGCGCTACAGGATCTTCAAACAAGAACGTGACAAATAACAAACTTGATCGCCGGATAGCCTTCCTATGCTATGAAGTGACTGGAAGTGCACACAGAAGTCCAGTGTCTGGAATGGATCCAGTTCTTTTACCTACCAGACTGTGTTCTTGAAGGAAAGGAGACATAGCCTGTGTGTGTGTCTATGGATATACTGCTGCATTAGCAGGACAACACTGCACCGTGTCAGAGAATGTTCTCTTCTTTATGTTCCTTGTTCTGCCCAGTGACATAGGGAGGGACACTCGAATAACTGACAACAAAGACAATGTGTGGGTTTTATTTTTATAGAAAGATTCTATCATACTTTTTATTTTGACCATTAATTTAGGGAAATCAGTAACATGGTACATCTTTTCTTTTTTTCTTCTCAAAATGAAAATGTATATTCATTAATCTGCATAAAACGTCACATTTACATCAAAATAAATACATAATCTGGTGGTGGTCTCTTCTGGTGTTTTTATGGTTGGTTGGTTGAGCTTGTACAGGGAAGGTCAGTTACTACGGTAAAACCAGTACTATAAACTGGTCTAAGACCAGGCCTTAGAAATGACTGCAGGCAGGAAGATGGGGAACGGACAGGAAGAGATAATGGCCTCACTTCATGTGTCTGATTCTGATTCTAAGGTCCAAATTTACTCCTGCATTTTACATCCCAATGGACCACATTCATTTAACAATACTTGAGTTTTGTTTTGGCTCTCTCCTCTCTTCTATCTTTCACTCCTCCTACTTTCTCCCCTTCTCTCCCTCACCTCTCCCCCTCTCTCTCCTTCATGTATTCCCTCCCTCTCTCTCCCTTACACACTCTCCCTGTCTCTGTATTTGTTCTCTAATGGTAGACACATGAGTAAATAGACACAACTTGTCACAAGTGCTTCAGTCTCTTTATCCCCCAAATCCTGCAGCCCCATTTCACAGTATCTCCTGTCCTCCCCTTTCTCCTCTCCTCTCTTCTCCCCCATTCCCTCTCCCACTCGTCTTCACTCTCTCGCACGCCTCTCTCTGGGATTGGAGGACAGGGTCATGGGGTCATGGGGGGAAGGGGCAGGACTATAGTCAGTATGTATTTACATAACTTCCTCCTGGGAGGGGCTAAGGAAGAGGAGGAAGGGTAGGGGGAGGGGAGGGGTTGGTGGGGTGGATGCTTCATTTTGGGATTCCAACAGTGGAGAAGGTCCTCATATTGATACCTCATATTCACGGTTGTCCTGAGAGAGAGGGAGAGAAAGAGAGAGAGATGATAAAGACCAGTAATAAGGACTCTCCTGTCTCATACAATGACTATGTTTGTGTGTGTGTTTTCAGTATGTGTGTGTGTTTGTGCATGTTCTTCCTCACCCCTCCTGTCTCGTAGAGTGGGTTGTCAAACTCGCTCTCCAAGGTGATCTGGCTGTAGGGGTGTGGGTAGATGAGTGGCAGCCGCAGGTTGGAGTGGTAGCGGCACCTGGTGGCCAAGAAAGGAACAGCATGGAGTCAGGAATATAAAAACACCCAGAACCTTCAGGACACCACCACTGTTTTCATGAGCAGAGAGAGAGAGAGTGTGTGTGACATAACATCTCATTCATTTGAGTCTATACATTGAGGTGAAACGTTCAGAACGTTGCAGATAGAATTGTCACATGTAGAGCAGCTGACATGATAATATCATATGACAGAGAATAATATCTGTTCTACACAATACATTTCTATCTGAATGTTCTGTAACGTTGCAGCCTCCTGTTATCCAACCATGACAAAGGTTGCACAGTCAAATAGGAAGGTAGCCAGGGCAGTTTGTTCAATCGTCATAGAGTTTCCATATGACCATTGATGGACAATATAGCTTTTAAACAGAGTTGAATACAGAATATTCAGCTCCAGTGTATTCAAGTAAGTAGTGTTGAGGTGAGAGAGGGCGTGGTCTAACCGTGTGATGTAGACGTAGGCTCCTCCCAGCAGCACGGAGAGCAGAAGTACAAGGATGAAGATGGCCAATGCCATGTTGCCACCGTCCAGCCCTGACCCGGCTGCTGCCTCAACAACTGGAGGAGATAGGGGATATAGAGAGAGGGAAGGAGAAGGAAGGGGAGGAGAGGAGAGGGAGATATAGAGAGAGGGAAGGAGAAGGAAGGGGAGGAGAGGAGAGGGAGATATAGAGAGAGGGAAGGAGAAGGAAGGGGAGGAGAGGAGAGGGAGATATAGAGAGAGGGAAGGAGAAGGAAGGGGAGGAGAGGAGAGGGAGATATAGAGAGAGGGAAGGAGAAGGAAGGGGAGGAGAGGAGAGGGAGATATAGAGAGAGGGAAGAGGAGAGGGGAGGAATAAGGAGACTAAAATAAATGAGAAATAGACATGGTGGCTTCATTGAAAAGGTCAAAACAACAGATAAGCATTACCAAGGCAAAAAATATTAAAGTGAATCCAACATGCATCGAAAATTAATACAGCATACAGGTAGTTAGGGAAAAGAGTGCATCGCCATCATTTACCTTTACATTTGAGTAATTTAGCAGACGTTCTTATCTAGAGCGACTTACAGTTAGTGCATTAATCTTAAGATACTTTAGCTAGGTGGGACAACCACATATCACAGGCATAGTAAGGCACACTTTTCCTCAATAAAATAATTATCAGCAAAGTCAGATCTAGAAATGGGGGCAGTCAAGGGCAAGTATTGGTTCTAGAAAGTTTTTTTGTTTGTTTGTATCCCAGCTAATTAAGAGACAAACAAAGATCTGAAAAGAAATAGATAGACAGCCCACTGGGCACAGATGTCAAATTCAACGTCTATTCCATGTTAGTTCCACGTCATTTCAATGAAATGACGTGGAAACAATGTTGATTCAACCAGTGTGTGCCCAGTGGGAGACATGCAGACAAGAACACGGACAGACAAAAACAGAGAAACACTGAGACAGACAGGCAGGCTCGCAGAGAGACAGACAGACAGACAAACTCACCTTCCAAAGCATGGTTGCCAAAGCAGTCATGGTTGGCTGCAAGACATCAGACATTCTCTCAGACATTGACAGGGTAGATAGGGTATATCATAACACTGGTGGCAGGTACAGTATGTCTAGGGCTGTCTAGAGTCCATTCATTTCCTATATAGTTGCACTACTTCTAACCGCAGCCTTAAACAACTACAGAGAGAGGAGGAACTACAAATATGTCTGCCGAGAGCTGCATCATGCACAGGGACATTATCATTACTAAAACAAGCACCATTCGCATGTAGCGTGTCTATGTGGAAGGTCAAGGTGAGGAATGTTCCATTCCATGCAAGTCTGCGTGGGTGGCGTGTGGGTGCTTGGCGGCTGGGCCTCACCCCTGCACAGCGGGAGTGGTCCGCTCCAAAATGATGGGTTCCCCAGAATACACTTGATGGCGACCTCGCCGATGAGCTCGTAGCCTTGGTAACAGATGAAGGTGAGCGACTCGCTGGGCAGGTAGAGGCGCTTGGACAGGATCTGGTACCCGTTGTCAGGGAGACCGGGGTTCTCACAGGAAACAGATTCCTCCGCTGGAGAGAGGGAGGGATGGAGAGAGAAAGCGTGTGCGAGAGAGAGAGAGAGAGAGAGAGAGAGAGAGAGAGAGAGAGAGAGAGAAAGGGGTCAACAATAATCTGCTCAACATTTATCAAGCCCTTGACCAGTTGAATCAAATCAAAATGAAATCACATTTTATTTGTCACATGCGCCGAATACAACAGGTGTAGACCTTACCGTGAAATGTTTACTTACGAGCCCTTAACCAACAATGCAGTTCAAGAAATAGAGTTAAGAAAATATTTACTAAATAAAATAAAGTAAAAAATAAAATAAAAAGTAACACAATAAAATAACAATAAAGAGGCTATATACAGGGGGTACCGGTTCCGAGTCAATGTGCGGGGGTACAGGTTAGTCAAGGTAATTTGTACATGTAGGTAGGGGTAAAGTGACTATGCATAGATAATTAACAGCGAGTAGCAGCAGTGTAAAAACAAAGGGGGGTGTCAATGTAAAAAGTCCGGGTGGCCATTTGATTCATTGTTCCGCAGTGTTATGGCTAGGGGGTAGAAGCTGTTAAGGAGCCTTTTGGACCTAGACTTGGCGCTCCGGTACCGCTTGCCTTGCGGTAGCAGAGAGAACAGCCTATGACTTGGGTGACTGGAGTCTTTGACAATTTTTTGGGCCTTCCTCTGACACCGCCTAGTATATAGGTCCTGGATGGCAGGAAGCTTGGCCCCAGTGATGTACTGGGCCGTATGCACTACCCTCTGTAGCGCCTTACGGTCGGATGCCGAGCAGTTGCCATACCAGGCGGTGATGCAACCGGTCAGGATGCTCTCGATGGTGCAGCTGTAGAACTTTTTGAGGATCTGGGGACCCATGCCAAATCATTTCAGTCTCCTGAGGGGGAAAAGGTGTTGTCATGCCCTCTTCACGACTGTCTTGATGTGATTGGACCATGATAGTTTGTTGGTGATATGGACACCAAGGAACTTGAAACTCTCGACCCGCTCCACTACAGCCCTGTTTATGTGAATGGGGGCATGTTCGGCCCTCCTTTTCTGTAGTCCACGATCATCTCCTTTGTCTTGCTCACATCCTCCCTGTAGGCTGTCTCATCGTTGTCGGTGAATCAGTGCTAGAAATGAAATAGCTCAATTAAGTGGAACAGCGTGGGGTACTGGAGTAGAGGGTTGAGAACTGGTTCTAAGGAGGTGTGAGTCACACAGTCCAACAGATAAGGAGGGTAGGGTGTTTGATTGACAGCTATGACTCATGGGTAATATCCGCCCCTCTTCCAGGGGGCCAGGGCCTGATCTGCATACTTCATTAGCATATTATATGCCTCACACACACGCACGCAAATGCATTCATGCACACATACGCACATTCACATGCATGCAAATAGAGACACAGGTTAACAACCATGAGAACGCAGAGAGGAGGAGGAAATTGTCATACACACACAATCATACACACTTTAATAACCATGAACACCCCCGCTGGGAGCGGTGTCAGCAGAACGAAGAGAGAGCCATCCCCTGTCGAGTCGTCTCTGCCAGAGATCAAGTGTTCATCACAGATTACCTCTGCAACATCAAACGCTATTAAAATAAAGCCCTGGTCTACAGGAGAGAGAGAGAGAACTGCACTGTTCAGGTTTAATATACAGTGGCTGACTGATGGTCGACATGCAGCCTCATGTCCTGGAAAAACACACTAGGGGGAAATACAGTATTCTTTCTAACAAAGATATCTACATATATTTCAGGATGTTGTGTATCCCTGAAATTCATGTAAACATTACAGTTTTGAAAACATAGCTTGTCCTAAAAAAGTGGTCTCTTGGCACAACCTACCCCGGGTGTGGAGTAAGTTGAGCCGTCTACAAATTTCTGTACTGAATGAAATATTACCAAAACCTCTATCTTTATTTACCAAACACAATTCAACACAATACCAATCGCTTTTTTGTATTTTAATCATTTTAAGCATCTTTTAACACACTTAACATAGGCCAGGCCCTGTTGTTACCTCATATCCAAGCGATAATGCCTTGCAATAATGTCTTACTCAACTTAGCCCAAGGCAAACATTTTGACTATATTAGCCTACACTGCTACAACGATCCACTTTCATGCTAGGTTTAGGACCTCATATTGAAGCTTACAGAGGCCCCAACTGATGTATAAAACAATCTTACAATTATCTACTTTGGTTTAGATACAAGCATCATTAAACCTTTTTTTGGACCTACTGTAACTTGTTTACCACTTTTTCCATGTGGTTTCTTCCTTCACAGACTCCATGAAATTATGACCTCTTCCTAAATATTTGGTCAAATAATTAATTTTGTGTATGGTTTCCTAGAAACAAGGGTGGCTCAACTTACCCCTTTGGCTCAACTTACCCCACTCCAACTGTAGCAAAAAGTAATCCATACATAGTCTGCCACAAATGGCACCCAATTCCTTATATAGGGCACTACTTTTGACCAAGGCCGCACTTACGCACACATGCATACACACAGGTACTCACAGACACAGTGGGGTAGTTTAGATGTCCAGACAGGGGTGCCAGGCTCTCGTCCGTAGCAGGTGAGGGTGGCACCGCCCTGCAGGATGAAGCCAGGGTAGCAGCTGTACTGGATAGTGGTCCCAACCAGGAGTTTAGGGTCTGAAAGTGACCTGGTGGAGTGTTCCACATGACCCGGGTCTGAACAATACATTACTGAAGAGAGAGGAGGGGGGAGGGAGAGAGAGAGAGAGAGAGAGAGAGAGAGAGAGAGAGAGAGAGAGAGAGAGAGAGGGAGAGAGTGGGCAGGGGGGTAGAGGGAAAGAAAGAGAGAAAGAGACAGAGACAGAGAGAGAGAGAGAGAGAGAGAGAGAGAGAGAGAGAGAGAGAGAGAGAGAGAGAGAGAGAGAGAGAGAGAGAGAGAGAGAGAGAGAGAGAGAGAGAGAGAGAGAGAAGAGGATGGGTGTCAGACTGTGTGGGGTTTGTACTAGGCAAGCACTCTCAATCTCTCTACTTCTATCTCACACACACACACCCACAAAAAAACAAACACCCTCCCCCAACCCCACTAGCTAACTCACTCTTCTCGCAGAAGGGGGGCTGTGTGCTCCAGGTGAGGTCTAGCTGACAGGTCAGAGTCTCTCGTCCAACCAGGTCGTAGCCTGGGTCACACTGGTAGGTGATGCGAGCGCCCCGCACCAGGGCAGTATGGGACGTGGTCTTCCAGCCATTCTGGATCTCCGGCAGGTCCGGACACGAGTCGTTACGGGACACCTCTGTGGCGACACACAAACACATGGAACTTTCATTTACAAATACTTATTGTGATTTATATAAATGTATTCTTACAAACAAAAGAACACACACAAAAGAACAAAGGAGAAGGGTTGCAGTAGGGATGTATTTATGCATGCCTTTCTAATTTTCTGGTGAAAGAAGTGTGCGGGTGTGTACAGTGTACATATAGAATGATCGAGTGTGCATGTTTGTGTTTCCATGTGTGAACGTGGAAAGCGTTCTAAATAATTATGTGTGTGTGTATGTATGTATGTATGTGCGTGTGTATCCGCAAAGGCCATGTGGGATGGTGAGACAAATAGGATGTGATTGAATAAGGGCAGAGAGAGAGAGAGAGAGAGAGAGAGAGAGAGAGAGAGAGAGAGAGAGAGAGAGAGAGAGAGAGAGAGAGAGAGAGAGAGAGAGAGAGAGGAGGGTAAAGTGGAGGAAGAGAGAAGGGAGATGAGACAGAAATAGAGAGTCTGGGACATTACACTGTCTCTCTCATTTCTTCATCCTCCTCTTTATCTCTCTAGCTCTGTCCCTCTTTCACTGACTCTCTGTTTCAACTCGGCTGCCGACTAGGCTATATCCAATTCGGCTATACCTCCAATATTGGCTACCATCTCTCATAAATTAATCTTGTTACCTCTCCTTCCCTCCCTCTCTCCCGCTCTGCTTCTCTTCTCTATCCCGCTCTCTTACCCATGTAGTTGATGATGAAGCCCTCTCCCTTGCCGAAGACGAGGCCGGCGGGGTCGGAGTGGAAGGTCACGGTGAGGTCAGGGGTCGTGGACTGTATCTTGAAGGGCCCGGTTCCGCCCACATACTGGCCCAGGATATGGGTGGTGACTTCATCACCGTCCAGGATGGTCAACATGTCACTGTCACTCAGGTTCAGACTGAAGGGGGAGAGTGAGAGAGAGAAAGGGAGAGAGTGCATAGTTGATTCAATTTCTAGTTGTTGAATCACTCACCAAATGTTTCTAAATGTAATTGTTCGTTGCTTTGGCAATAAGTAGCCTACTTTTGTCATGCCCATAAAGCATTGTGAATTGAAATTGAACGCATCCAACACGTCCCAAAGCACATGATATGAGTGTATATGGTATCAGCACCATATGGCTAACTCAGTGCAGTGGCGACCCGTCATTCATGTTGTGAGCTCCACCTGTTTAAACAACAACAACAGCAAAAAGGTTATCCTGTTTTGCATGTAATTCTGGCATTAATTCGTGTCACATATCAGTTTAGCAAGCAATGTAAAAAAAATAATTGGGTTAATAAAAGCAGCATACAAAATTTGTGTTTTTTACTTTGAGTAAGGCAGCTCCAAAATGCAGCAGTTTCAGCCTAGCTCAGTGCTTTCTGCAGTGGAGGGGCAGCCAGCGAAAGCACAGAGCGCAGGCATTGTTAATCTTCTCTGGTTGCGCTGTGATTGGCTCATGGTTCTGTCACTCATGAGGACACCATGTCACCGCAGAATCTGCGGGAGAGCTAGGAAGTTCAAGCCCCCCTAGGGTGCTACCATAGATTTACAGTAGAAGTGCCCATCCAAGAAGGCTCAAGGTCATTGGCCACAGACAAAATGACGTCAAATCACATTATATCTCTCGAAGCTTTGAATACTTTCAAATCTTAGCTAGCAAGCTAGCTAGCCAGATAAGCAGTCATCATGAATCACAACGACAATCTATTGGCAATCCTTTTCAATCCTTGTCATATGAAGAGAAATTAGAGATAAAATGTCTCGGTGCTCATCGGCCATTGGACATAAACATTTAATACATAACAAGTCAGATATCGCTAATTCAACAATGAGTGGTTTGGAAGGAAGCAGTGGCTAACTGTGAGCGTCGCAAAGCAATCACTATTTTGCTTCCCTGCCTGCTATTCGGTGGAGAGGGTGTGTGGTCCAAGTCTGGGTATAACCTTTTATTGCAGTGGGCCAAATCAGGGTCACACAGAGTGTTTATTGGTAGTCTTAAACAAATCTACCTTGAAACAAAAGTACACACCTCACACACATGGTTATGGGCTTCAAAAAAAGAAGACACCAGTAACATGTCAGATTTTGAGTTTATATACAGTACATCACAGAAGACTGAAATATAACAAAACCGCTTGACATAGAAACACCGGATTTTCTGTGTTAAAAATAAATAAATATTTATAACGTTCCACCCATGAGGCCACTAGGTCATTTGACTGCAGGAAAGGGCTACGGATTTAAAACATCCGTATCAAAGAGTTTCAAAACATGAGAATTGTGCATCACATGTAGACAACGCTGTTAAACTTAGATTACTGGGGAAATCAAACATAGTGGCTCAGCTAGACAATGCATATCGGAGAGCCATGACCTTCACAACCAACAAACGGAAGAGAATAAGTACGTGCTTGCCCGAATTATATCACGCATTAAATTGGGTGGCTGAACGAATATGCATAGGCTACGTCCATCTCAGCTCCCTCATGACAAAAATGCGGCTTGCTTCTTATCAGTTCATCTCTCCCTTACGCCATAGTTTATACATCTCAACTGTTATATTGCTTATATAGGCCTATCTCATTAGTATGTTATTCATCATTTTAGGTAATGTTAGAATTATGTATTTAATTGTTCTGCATACTTTGCGTATTATAAATAGCTCATGTGCTTTTCTCCACAAGGATGGGATACTATATAATGTTGTTGGGTCTGTAACCATGTTTGCCAGTGACAGTCTCTTTTCATTTACATATTTTTATTCAACAAAAAGTTAAGTAATAGACCCATGTAATTCTATTTCATATTGCGAGTGTTGTTTTGTTTGCGCAACGCGCTGTCTGTGAGTGTGTATAATGTCCATAAGTGGATACTCCTGATTGTATTGTCCTTCCTTTTTAGACCACATAACCGCTGAATCCGCGTCATTCTCCCGCTCTCTCTGTGGTGACTTAATGAAGAGTAAAGTTAAGGCCTCAACATATTACTGAATTTATCTGAACTAACATCTATCTGTCCATTTCGAATGTGCTGAACGAAGGACTACCTCGTCGCAGCTCGTTTGCTTGCACTTGCTTATACTTCGAGCTAAGTGTTAATGATATGAGAACCAACATTATGAATTTACTGAACATAAATGTAATAATGTTTGTGTATGTTTCGAAAGTCAAAAGTCATGTTGGCATTCGTTTTTATTGAAGGAGAATGTGGTTCTTATCGAGTTACACAAATCCACAAGGAGTCAGTAGAAACTATATTTAAGAAAGTCAGCTATATCAGCTATGGTTTTTTAAAAGGCAGTAAACGAGGATGAATTAACTGTTTCGCTGCCAGACAAGGCTTTGCTGGTAGCCAGGTGTAGCCGTGGTAAGGATTCACTCCATGGTGCTGAAAAGAAAGCTCCGCTGTTGGGACAGCTTTATGTAGGCCTTAACCGTTTGTGGGCATCGTTTGTCACCGTTATAGTGCATTTAATGTATTGTTTAGTGATGTGTAGTGGCTTCACCGGCATGCATCTAAAAAAAATGTGTTGAGTTTGCCCCACCAAGATGTTCATGCTAAAATCGCCACTGAATCAGTGTGAGGTAATGGGGTGAAGGTGTCAGAGACTAAAGGCTGGATGAGTCAGATGGAATGCTGGGAGCTGATGACCTCAGAGGGTGGGTGATGAGTAACATCTGGCTACTTTTACAACCTATTCCCATCAGAAATCGGACAGGTGTGTGTGTGTATGCATGTGTGTGTGTCAGTTTGTATGTGGCAGGCAGGTAGCCTAGCGGTTAAACAGGCGAACCAGCGACCGGAGATTCAAATCCCGGGTCCGGACAGAAAAAACTTGCGGGAAGTATCAAATCCCAGATGCCATTGCCGGCCGTTGTGCCATTAAACAAGGCACTTAACCCCCCCACAACAATGGCACACAGTGTGGCATTAGAGGCCTTCACTTTTTGGACCCGTTTCGAAATGGACAGGCCTTCCCATTCGACCCAATATGCATAAATATATATTTTTCAAATATAGAGAGAGTCCTGTTCCGAACGGACCCGAGGACAACTAGATCCGTTCCGTATAGACCTGGTCGGATCCAGACCCGGTCCGATCCGAGTGAGAGAAGCAGCAGAAAAGTCCATTTTAAGCTACTTTATTAACCGGAGTTGATAAAGCACGAGGGAGAGGAGGTAGAGAGAGGTGAGGCTCTAGCAGGGCCCGTGCTGTGTGTGTAGTCTACTGTGAGTGTGAGGGAGTGACACGGGAACAGGGAGGAGGGAGGAAGAGACGAGAGACAGCAACCAACCAAGCCGACTTGAACTATAGTAGCTGCATCAAACCGGGAGAAGCTAGTTAAATTGAGGCTGCGTGCCCTTTCTCGTCCTACACAGTTAGCCTACAAACAACAACAACTCCATTCAGAATATGAAGTAGCAGCATACCTGTTGGCTCCTGGTTGTTGGAGCTTCTCCTTCTCCTTTGACTTTTCATTCCATCTTCCATTGATTAGATATTTCCTAACTTTTGCCCCACTCGGAGGCTCTATTACTGTAGCCTGTTGCCGCTTTGATGACTTATGATTGGCTAACAACAACAACAACAACAACAACAAGCTATACGCGCCACTCTCATGAAAAGCAAGAGCAGCAGCATTAATGATACACTTTCTCTCTCTCTACTGCAGCATTCGCGTTCGGATCTGTATGGATCCTTCCGGACAACTCAGTTAAAATTACACATAGGCCTACCCGATACCCGTGGCAATCATATCAGATCCAACCCAGACCCGTGACATTATTTAGAATTCTGGATCTGGGTCTCGGGTATTCGGGTACAAGTGGATCGGTGAAGACCTCTAGTGTGTATGTCTTTTGGAGGGGTTGGGTTAAAAGTCAAAGTCAAATTTAGGTTGGAACTAATCTTAATATGTGTGTGTGTGTGTGTGTATATATCTCACAGCTGCACGTCGAGCAGCACGCGTTTTTTCTTCTCCT
The DNA here is from genome assembly GCF_020615455.1 of Coregonus clupeaformis. Taxonomy (NCBI): domain Eukaryota; kingdom Metazoa; phylum Chordata; class Actinopteri; order Salmoniformes; family Salmonidae; genus Coregonus; species Coregonus clupeaformis. Next base: position 1,215,959 of record NC_059218.1, read on the forward strand.
ACATGTATCCTCCAGCTGCAGTCCTCTCCCTCTCCGTACCACTCTGGCCAGTTAGGAGACAGGATCACACCCCCAGGACCCGCTAGGTCCCCCCCACACAGGGCTGGAGACGGAGAGAGAGGAGAGAGTGAGAGGGGGGAGAGAGGGAGAGAGACAGATGGGGGGGGGGGGAGATATCCCAATTAAAAAACCCAAAGGAACTGTATGTTTTAATTTGAAACTCTGTTGTCAAATTGGTATCATTAAAGATAAAAACCTCACAGCTTGATATCAGATATCAGAACTCTCTCAATATGAAAGAAAATGCCACCATAGGATTTTCAGAAGTCTACACAGACACACACACAAATATACAACCCTCCCAACACACACACACACCCTGACTCCCTCACACACACACCTTTGCAGAGTGGTTCCGTGTCGTTCCAGTAGGGGTCTCTGGCATTGATACACTCTATGACGGGCGGCCCCTGCTCCAGAGAGTGACCAGTATCACAGCTGAACTGCACCACAGCTCCAACACCATAGGCCTGGTCAGTGGTGCTGAAGTTACCATTCTGCAGGTAGGGCTCATAACAATGACCACGCTCAAACGCTGCAGAGAGAGAGACAGGAGAGGGAAAAGAGAGGTTAGACAGAAAGGTTATAACATATGATTACATGTTTCATCTGGTTTGTGTGTGTGTGCTCTTACCCTCATAGCGGATGTTGAAGCCTGTATTGTGGTTAGGTTGGTCAGTGATGAACTGTACCCTGACCGCTGGACCCTCACTGATCACCCCTTCAAACGGTATTGGACCACCCCGCCCCGAATCAAATAGCACCACAGACCCAGCGTCCAGACCACTCCATAACACAAGTCTGAGGGGAGAAATTACTTTGGAACACTTTATGGGTCCAAGATGATTGTGATATGCAAACTATAAACAACATGAAGATTTTATGCATTTCAAATGTGGATTATAGCACAATTATAGGTTACATATTCAAAGCTCAAACACACTCTCTCTCTCTGACCTGTCGGTGGGTCCAAGGGCCAGTCTCTCCAGGTGCAGGTGTAGTCTCTGTGCTGTGGGGGCCTCCATGGACCAGGAGCAGGAGCGGTCCTGGGTGGCGTTGGGCCCCGGGTGGGGAGAGGGAGACAGGATCCTCCCTACTGTAGCATTCTTCACTGAGCCCCCACACAGTGCTATGGAGGGAGAGAGGTGATGATTATATGTGTGTGTGTGTGTGTGTGTGTGTCTCCCCAGCTCTGCAGCTGGGCATGTTGTTGCGCCAGACTGCAGCATGGCATTGAGACGTGTGTGTGTGTGTCCCTGTGTGTGTGCGTGCGTGTGAATGTGTATGTGTGTGTGTCCCTGCATCTGCATGTGTCTCTCCCTCTCCTCCCTACCTCTACAGCTGGGCTCCTTGCTGCTCCAGACAGGCAGAGATGCATTGAGGCAGGTGAGCGCTGCTGCCCCCTGCAGGTGGTAGCCCATATGGCAATGGAAGCGGGCAGTGCCCCCTGGCAGCAGGTCCAGCACTGACACCTCCCCAAAGTGAGGCCTCCTAGGCAGGGCACAGCTCAGACGGAATACTATCAAGGAGAGGGGGCAGGGAGGGAAGAGGGAGGATGGGAGAATGAGAGAGGGAGAGAGAAAGCGTGAGATAAGGAGAGAGAGAGAGAGAGAGACAGAGAGACAGAGAGACAGAGATTTCCATTATGTCATTCTCTCCCATTCTTTCCAGTCTATGTTATGCTATTCTATTCCACAGTTGGCTTCCTGGTCTAATTTGATCTGAGATGACTGGACAGGCCAGAATAATAGATAGAGGAGAGGACAGGCCAGAATAACAGATAGAGGAGAAGAGGAAATCTATCCAGCTCAGAGACAGAGGAGGAAGCGAGACATCCCTCTCCCTAATTATTCTGGTTACATTACAGTCAATGAACTAAGCTATTGCATTGGCATCTATGGGAGAACTACCCCGTTAAGCAGACCGGAACTGACTATTGTTTTTCAATGGTAAACGGTCTGAGTGAACTATTTTCATTTATCCACCATCTTTGTCCTGCCCTGTCACATCTGAACTGACACAGAGAGTGCACAGGGGTGAGATGAGAAAGGGAGACATTACAGATGACACATAATACCTACAAACACAAACAACCACACACAACTACACTATCAAACGACTGAGATGAGATGAAAACCAAATAATCAGAGTTCTAATCAGCTAATTGATATGACACATCCAATCACAGCGCTAATTGATTACAAAACAAGATTAAGTGGGTAGGCAATTAACAGATCAGGTAGACAGAGAATCAACAGCGCCTGAGGACTTAATGAAAGCTTTGATTTCAAAACATGAAAGTGTGTGTGTGTGTGTGTGTGTGTGCGTGTGTGTGTGTGTGTGTGTGTGTGCGTGTGCGTGCGTGCGTGTCCTCACTCTGGTAGTGCAGCTGGAACATGCCCATGCCCCCCTCAGGCAAGGAGCGGTAGTATACTGAGATGGTATTGGTCGGACTGCGGATCACCTGACCCTCCACCAGAAGCGTGTGATTGGCCAGAACCAGCAAGGCCCCGCCCTCATCCACCCCTCTGATTGACAGCTGCTCTCCCTCTGACAGATTCACACTCTTCACCTGAGAGAGAGAGACAGAGGGAGAGAGGCAGGGAGAGAAAGAGAGAGGGAGAGAGGCAGAAAGAGAGGCAGAGAGCGAAAGAGAGAGAGAGCGCGAGAGAGGCAGAAAGAGAGGCAGAGAGCGAAAGAGAGAGAGAGAGAGAGAGAGAGAGAGAGAGAGAGACAGAGAGAGAGAGAGAGAGAGAGAGAGAGAGAGAGAGAGAGAGAGAGAGAGAGAGAGAGAGAGAGAGAGAGAGAGAGAGAGAGAGAGAGAGAGAGGAGGGTAGAGAAAGACAGTGTGAGAGAGTTTAACATCTCATGAACCACGTTAATACGATACAGAAATATTCTAAGATGTGCAAAAAAAACTGCAAAAAAGAGGACCTGGAACAGCCCCAGTGTTGTGTGGAAGGCAGGGTGCTGTTCCAGCAGACAACACTAGGGGTCAGAGTGAGTCGCAAGATCACCACAGAGTCAACTACTGCAACACAGATCAGTGTGCCACAGGAGGTTGGTGGCATCTTAATTGGGGAGGACGGGCTCGTGGTAATGGCTGGAGTGGAATTGGTGGAATGGTATCAAATACATCAAACACATGGTTTCTATGTGTTTGATACCACTCCATTGACTCTGTTCCAGCCATTATTATGAGCCGTCCTCCCCTCAGCAGCCTCCACTGATGAGTGTGTGTGCATGTGTGTGTATGTGTGTGAATTAGTGATGCGTGGGTTGACTCCTAACCCGTAGTCCCCATGGTTATATCCGGGGGGCGGGTGGGTTTAGGGTCATGAAATATTGTGTAGATGAAGGGTGGGTGAGAGGGTGGGGGGCGGGAGGGTTAAATAAAGAGAAAACATTGCCTTAAAAAATCCATTAATGTATAATTCTTGTGCAATTTATATATATATATATATATATATATATATATATATAGGCTACATTGAGGTTTTTCTTTCATTATTTTAGGCTATAAGCCTAAGCTTTAGGGCCTAACTCTACGAGCGTCAAATAGCCCATACACGCCAAATGCTTTTGGGAACGGCAGAAAAAGTTAACGTTGATTGAAGGAAGCAAAAAGGACAATGTCGGAGTTTAATTAAATAAGAGAAAAGCTGCGAAATGGAGAGTTGAAAATAATGAGAAGGCATGGCCAGAAAAGTAATGTTTGGGAAAGATTTGGTGAAGTGGTAAAAGAGGATGATTATGTGATGATTGTGAGGCGCTATACAAATTTGATAGTCACAAAACAGGGACTTCAAATAGGCCTATGGCACGTTAAGGGAACTGTAGCCTACTGTTCGGATTGGTTAAATGGAAACTGAAATCGGAACACTGACAGTAGGTCTGTAACCTCTCATGCCTCGATCAGACCGACAGTACCGCATTTTGGTACACCAGAAGTGCATTAATTTCCAATGGAACGCTGCGTTTGCCTTGCAGCATTGCATTGCAGCATTGCATTGCAGAGGCAGTTGCAGTGCATTCTGTGTTCTGTGTGGTGCATACGTTGGATTTATCCAACCATTATGTTGGATTACATAATGAAAAAAGTTTGACTGCAGAATTTATTGTACAGTATTGATGCAATAACACTGTCGGTCTGATTGAGGCATTCATATTAATTCCTGCAGAATTAAGCATTTCTTGCAGTGAAATTATACACCAAATGTAGGCAACATTTTTACTCAGGAACAAGAGTGGAGAAATAGGATTTCTTTCATCATCTTGAGAGAATGCGAATGCGCAGTTAGATACTGGCTGTAGAGGTGCTATCTTTATCAGCATCATAAAAGCTGATAGTATTTCAACCACATAAAATATGCATCCAAGTCGAACTGAAATCTTATCAGAAACCTGTTGGGTCGTTTACAACTTTCTATTTCCTTACAACCGGTCAAACTGATGTCATTTAAACATTTTGCACAGAAAATCTTTTCCGTCTTTTTTGTTATTGTATTTTATCCCCGGTCGCTGAACGTATTTGCTCCTCTAAAAAGCAGAGATGACAGAGAAAACTTTCCCATGTCAACTGTATTTAAGCATTCATTCTATTGATTTATGACATTATTCTGGTGAGCAAGCCTTTATTTAGTCTTCTAGGGCAACATACAATGACAGAAGAGAAGCTGCATGTATCTAATTCTAGACAAGTTGACTAACAAATAGCCTACCAAAATCTCGTAAATTATAAGCAGAAAAATAGTCTATCTAAATCAGGCAAAAAATTATCCTGCACCCCCTGTCAAAAAAGTATCCTGCTGTCTAGGACTGTAGCCTACAGCCTCAGATTTTCATTTTATCACATATAATTGGGTGCGCGTGTTTGTGAGTGTGTATGTATACAGGGTTCATACACATTGTGACAGATGGAATTTCATGACTTCTCCAATACTTTTAACCACATTTCCACGATCAACAATTGGCGGTGTCTCTATGTATGTATAAAAAAAAGTACACGTAATGTGGTATCGACACTGGGAGACTGCTCTCTGATCCCATGTACCATCTTCTGTCATTGTGTAAAGCACCCCCCACAAAGTAGAATACCTGTTAGGCAACTGTATAAAACACATGTGGTCAACGTTCAGTCGGGAGAGTGTGTGCAGGCTTTTGATCAAGCCCTGCTAAAACACATCAGAGCCAGTTTATCAAAGGTCTGGTTGAGCAGCTAATTTCTAAAATGTGGATTGTTAGAGGGGGACTGGAATAAAAGCCTACACACCCATTAGCTCTCCTGGAGGATGGTTGACCACCTTTGATGTATAACATTGCAACATTACAACCAAGTAATTTTTATGCCTTTTGAATAATTTGCTCATTCAATATATCAAAGAGCAAATGGCTATGGTGGGTTACAAATATTTTTATTCAGCTGAAGCAAGCCCACAAATGTTCTTCAGGAAATATATCTATTTTTTTTTCCTAAAATTACTGTTCGCGATTCACAAAATTATTATTTTGATTCATATGATTTGATTCAACACGATTGAACCGAATCCCAACTAATACAATGGCAAAGTGAATCGTTCATTTCTTCAAAAAAAATATTTTAGATGAATCATATGAATCATTCAAAAAAGTAAATCAACTTTGAATGACCTTATTCCCGAGTGTCGGTATAACGTTTTTAATTTTTTATACATGCTAATAATAGCTGGACAGTTAATTAGAGGATTCAAGATACAGTGTATGTTTTGAATTGGCTACTTAGTTATTAGTCTGTTCTCTATCATATTTTATAGGCTGACCTGCTGCTGCAATGTCCAATTGTCTCATCTCTCCTTGAGCAACCGCCCACTCGTCTTGCACACGTGCTGGTGATGCGCGCAAACACAGGTGAGCTAGTCTCATTACGATCCTGGATTAAATATTTTAAAACTGTGCCTAAATAAATTACATTAACAGACATAATTAATTTCCCTGACTTTTTCAAAACCTTTCCGATTTGATAATTTTCCTAAACATTTCCAGGCCTGGAAAACACCATTTAAGAATTCCATGACTTTTCCAGGATTTTCATGACTATATGAACCCTGTGTATATGTGTGTGTATGTCAGTGAAAGCGCATGTGTGTGAAAATGTGTGTGTTTGTTTACCTGTAGCTCGACTCCATAGCCTGTGTACACAGTGATGGTGTATGTACAGTGTATGAATGTTCCATCTGGTAGAGGGGGGTCATCAGAAGAGTCTATGTATCCCTCTGGGTCGGAGAAATTCACCATACAGCCAGACACAGCTGGAGAGGATAGGAGAGGAGAAGGGGGAGAGAGGAGGAGATGAGAGGAGAGGGGAGGAGAGGAGGGGGAGAGAGGAGAGGAGCGGAGAAGACAAACATCAATTTAACAATACTGTAAAAATATTGGAAAAGCAATTTATTTTCACAGTGTAATCCAGGATTCTGGTGAGATAAGCACATATCTGTCTTCAGAGAGAGAAAGGTAAACAACTGCTTTCTGTCAAAAGGACGAGGCGTTCTCTAACATTGAGAACATTCTCTAACATATACCTGGTGAAGGTGTGTCTGCATCCATGTCGGTCTCCATGTCTGTGTCTGCGTCTATGGTCGCGGTGACGATAGCGGTGACCTCATCTTGCTGTCCTGGCGGTGTGTGTGTGGATGTGTGTGTCCCGGGCTGCGAGGAGGAGGGGATGGGGTTGCTGTCGGGTTGGGATTGCTGTGACGGGAGGAGGGGTCCGCTGTCGTGGGGCTGATCCAGAGAGAGACCTCCAGACAGGCCCCTCACGCTCAGTCCTCTCCCCAGGAGAGGCAGCAGGTCCTGGGGCAGAGCAGATGGCAGGACCACCCCCCCTGTATGGTTGAGGAGACGATCCTTCTGGGCCAGGAATGACTCGAGCAGATCACCAGTGGCACCCATCCCCGCACCAGGCACTAGCCCAACCATGGAACTTCTCCCCCGGGATGAGACTATGTCTGTGTCCCCTACGGCTTGAGAGAGGGAGGGGGAGGAGGGTGGAGGTGTGGGGTCGACTTCACCTAGAGAAACAGAGAGAGAGACAGAAAGAGTCAAAGAGAGTGAGAATACAGGTAACATACAGTCTTTACATTAGCGCTGCTTTTAGCACTAAGAATAATTGTATTTTTATACTCATTCTATGTTAGGGCTCTCCTGCAGCCGGTCCTGGTTCCAGGGAGAAATGCAAACCAGCGGGACTGAGGAACTGGAGGGCCTGCTGTGCACTCTTAAGCTGGAGCAAAGAGAGAGACAGCTCCGAGCTCCCAGAAAGCCTTTCTTCTCTTGGTGTCTAGTGAGTGTGGTGTGGCTGTGTTAGGACCTGGTATAACATTACACGGATAAGCAAAAACCAGCAGGACTGAGGAACTCAAAGGAAAGCTCCTGAAAACCTTTCTTCCCTGCATGTCTAGTGACTATGTCTAGTGAGTGTGGCTGTGTTAGGGCCTCTCTGGAGCAGGAAACGGTCCAGTTTCACCCTGTTCCACTGTCTGTTCTACTGTCTGTTCCACTGTCCTACTGTCTGTTCCACTGTTTGTTCTGCTGTCTGTTCTATTGTCTGTTTCACTGTTTGTTCTACTGTCTGTTTCACTGTTTGTTCTGCTGTCTGCTCCACTGTCTGTTCCACTGTTTGTTCTACTGTCTGTTCCACTGTTTGTTCTACTGTCTGTTCTATTGTCTGTTCCACTGTTATCAGGACTACTGGGGCAATCTGGCATCAGGACGAGCAGCCCAACCCAATAACCTGCTCTCTATTGCACACACAAACAGGCAGAATACACACACGCGCACACAAGCACATACCACATACATGCACACACATGCACATACACACTCACACAGGCAGACTACGGACTCTTTGGGCGAGGATAGACAGGGTAGGCAGTCAGGCATGATGGAGAGAGAGAGAGAGAGAGAAAGGGAGGGAGAGAGAGAGAGAGAGAGGGGGAGGGAGAGAGAGAGAGAGAGAGAGAGAAGGGGAGGGAGAGAGAGAGAGAGAGAGAGAGAGAGAGAGAGAGAGAGAGAGAGACGAGAAGGGGAGGGAGAGAGAGAGAGAGAGAGAGAGAGAGAGAAGGAGAGGGAGATAGTGAAAAAAGGGAGAGTGAGAAGAACATTTAAAAAAAGCAGAGACAGGCACACTGCTCCCACGCATGCTAAAATAACATCTCCAAGTGCCCAGCAAGGACAGAACAGTGGACACATGCCCGCAGGCACACACACACACACACACGCACACCAATGCATACACGCACACACACACAGTCAGACCCTTCATGGCCAGTGTATCACTAAACCGCAGCAACCCCTCCACTCCACACTGCAAAAACACTGAACCACTTACCACCTGCTCTCAGAACAGGCTGCTTTTAAAAATCCCAAATCCTCACTCTGACATAAGGAAAACAAGCTTTTCACTTCTCTAGTGTCTGTTGTGTCTGCAGAGAGTGTCAACTCCATCCATCAAACTTTCATCAGCCACCAACTCAAACACATGCCTGGCTAGCATCCTCTTTACAGATAAACTACTCACAAAGAGATGTGGAAGACACACAACAACAGGTGTGCCTGATCTGATAATAATATTCTTATTGTTCCATTTCATTTTCTCGGCTGAGCTCTTTGTATTGTATAGGAGTGAATCCATTCATAGATCTATATTGTAAATGTGTGACTATAGTGCACACTGTGTACATTGACTGTGTCTCTCAACCCACCACTAGTGCCCATGTATTTATTACTAGAAGTGGGTCAGACCGAACTACTACCATCTAACTCCAAACCCTCCTCACAGGAACACTGTGGTTTCTGTTGACAAAGTAGTGCTGTATTCATGGCATGATCAAGGACAATAAGAAGGATTTTACAGACACAACTTGCTTTCTACAACAACAAAAGAATCATAAAAATGCTGTAAAAAACATGATTAAACCAATGTCTTTGTGGTGATGATGACTCACTCCCTCACAGTGGGGCGTTATATTCTGCATGCCCTGAAGAGCCCCAAATACCAGAACAATGGATGTTATGGACAGGAATGAATGAAAACACCTCACTCTCTTACATCCTGATATCGGTATTCGGTACCTCAGAGATTTGGTTTGCTACCACTCATTCACTAACTCTCTCTCTCTCACACACACACACACACACACACACACCCACGCACACTCACAAGCTCACAAGTTCACACCCTTGTGGAGCTGAGTACCACATTATCATGTTCCTGGCGCAGTGTTCAACACATCGCTGTGTGTGTGTGTTTGTGACTATGTGCTGACTCATTAACAGTGCCAAACATCTCAATGAAGAAGAGAAGAAGAGAGGGAGGACAATTGGGGTGGGAAGGGGGAGGGAGGGGTGGGAAGGGGGAGGGAGAGAGGGAGATAAAAGGAGGGAGAGAAAGAGGGAGAGAGAGAGCTGTCTATTTGATGTGTGGGAACACAATAAAGACATCCAAGGTTACTAAACTGAAAGGGAATACACAGGAGGCGGTGTGTGTTTGTGTGAGCGCCTAAACTGGCAGGGAAAGAGGTAGACAGCTGACTATATTGTCTGTTAGTCTGTTTTTATTGGTGTTGTTGTGAGATCTGATTGGCTATGCTGAACACATCTTCAGACCCCAAACTGGCAACCTGGCAGCCACTGTAACTATGAAAGCATTCCTTAGCTACGACGACAACACACCATGGACACATGCTCTCATAACCGCAGCTACACACAAACACACACATAGGTCGATGCTATCTGTAAACTGAGTGTTTGAGTCAGGCTGTGGGTTGGCTGGTGGACTGATTTAAAGTAGAGCAGTCATCGAATCGACCAATCAGCAATAACCTCAGAGCAGATCATCAGATAAAGCAAACTTCCCCTCAGATACACTCATTCACACACACACACACACACACACACACACACACACACACACACACACACACACACACACACACACACACACACACACACACACACACACACACACACACACACACACACACACTCAACCAATGTTCCCTCTAATTTATTTAGGCACTGAGCACATTTCAGGTCTGCTGAGCGCTAACTTGAACATTGTGAAAATGTTGTGCGCGTTTACTGTGAACACTGAGGCTGTACCTGCTTTAAGTTACAGTTTTAACAGTGGCCAAGTAGGCTAATGTGGCTATTTGATCATAATGTAGGCATACCAGAGTGGCCTACCACCAAAAACAATGGAGAAAATAAATCACATAACATTTTAACATGGAAACAGCGGTTCTATCATTCAGCCTATAGTAGCAACCAATGTGTGGTGTTCAATGTAGGCTTACATTCCATGAGACTTTTGAAAAGAACATGCAGGGCTTGACATTAACCAGTTTATCCACTTGTCCTTGAGACAGGGAGGTGACTGAATATTTTGTTGTGTTGTTTGATGCAAGAAACCACTTTCCAAAATACAATTCATTATTACTCCCATATCATTATTACAGAGAATGAGACAAATGATGCTACCCTCTGCCTATTGGCTACTTAGTTTATTCAAGCCTGTCTAAAAATACAACACTGCCCCTTTAAGACATAAAAAAACATGTTTACCTGACTTGCTTTTAAAAAATGGCTAGAAACAGTGGGGTAAAGTACTTAAGTAAAAATACTTTAAAGTACTACTTAAGTAGTTTTTGGGGGTATCTGTACTTTATTTTACTATTTATATTTTGGATGACTTTTACTTCACTACATTCCTAAAGAAAACAATGTACTTTTTACTCCATTCATTTTCCCTGACACCCAAAAGTACACGTTACATTTTGAATGCTTAGCAGGACAGGAAAATGAAGGTTTCTTTACTTTTACTCAAGTATAACTATTGGGTATTTTTCCACCACTGGCTAGAAATGTACACATTTGGTGGTCTTGTAAGCAATCACTCCCACATTGCTGACTACAAATGAGCTATAACTGGACTAATAACTCACTAACAAACAAACACACACACAGGTCGATGCTATCTGTAAACTGGGTGTTTGGCTGGTGGACTGATTTAAAGTAGAGCAGTCATCGAATCGACCAATCAGCAATAACCTCAGAGCAGATCATCAGATAAAGCAAACTCCCCCTCAGATACACTCATTCACACACACACACACACACACACACACACACACACACACACACACACACACACACACACACACACACACACACACACACACACACACACACACACACACACACACACACACACACACACACACACACACACACACACACTCAACCAATGTTCCCTCTAATTTATTTAGGCACTGAGCACATTTCAGGTCTGCTGAGCGCTAACTTGAACATTGTGAAAATGTTGTGCAAATTCCGGCGCGCGTTTACTGTGAACACTGAGGCTGTACCTGCTTTAAGTTACAGTTTTAATAGTGGTCAAGTAGGCTACTGTGGCTATTTGATCATAATGTAGGCATACCAGAGTGGCCTACCATCAAAAACAATGGAGAAAATACATCACATAACATTTTAACATGGAAACAGCGGTTGTATCATTCAGCCTATAGTAGCAACCATTGTGTGGTGTTCAATGTAGGCTTACATTCCATGAGACTTTTGAAAAGAACATGCAGGGCTTGACATTAACCTGTTTATCCAGTTGTCCTTGAGACAGGGAGGTGACTGAATATTTTGTTGTGTTGTTTGATGCAAGAAACCACTTTCCAAAATACACTGCTCAAAAAAATTAAGGGAACACTAAAATAACACATCCTAGATCTGAATGAATGAAATAATCTTATTAAATACTTTTTTCTTTACATAGTTGAATGTGCTGACAACAAAATCACACAAAAATTATCAATGGAAATCAAATGTATCAACCCATGATGGTCTGGATTTGGAGTCACCCTCAAAATTAAAGTGGAAAACCACACTACAGGCTGATCCAACTTTGATGTAATGTCCTTAAAACAAGTCAAAATGAGGCTCAGTAGTGTGTGTGGCCTCCACGTGCCTGTATGACCTCCCTACAACGCCTGGGCATGCTACTGATGAGGTGGCGGATGGTCTCCTGAGGGATCTCCTCCCAGACCTGGACTAAAGCATCCGCCAACTCCTGAACAGTCTGTGGTGCAACGTGGCGTTGGTGGATGGAGCGAGACATGATGTCCCAGATGTGCTCAATTGGATTCAGGTCTGGGGAACAGGCGGGCCAGTCCATAGCATCAATGCCTTCCTCTTGCAGGAACTGCTGACACACTCCAGCCACATGAGGTCTAGCATTGTCTTCCATTAGGAGGAACCCAGGGCCAACCGCACCAGCATATGGTCTCACAAGGGGTCTGAGGATCTCATCTCGGTACCTAATGGCAGTCAGGCTACCTCTGGCGAGCACATGGAGAGCTGTGCGGCCCCCCAAAGAAATGCCACCCCACACCATGACTGACCCACCGCCAAACCGGTCATGCTGGAGGATGTTGCAGGCAGCAGGACGTTCTCCACGGCGTCTCCAGACTCTGTCACGTTTGTCACGTGCTCAGTGTGAACCTGCTTTCATCTGTGAAGAGCACAGGGCGCCAGTGGCAAATTTGCCAATCTTGGTGTTCTCTGGCAAATGCCAAACGTCCTGCACGGTGTTGGGCTGTAAGCACAACCCCCACCTGTGGACGTCGGGCCCTCCACCCTCATGGAGTCTGTTTCTGACCGTTTGAGCAGACACATGCACATTTGTGGCCTGCTGGAGGTCATTTTGCAGGGCTCTGGCAGTGCTCCTCCTGCTCCTCCTTGCACAAAGGCGAAGGTAGCAGTCCTGCTGCTGGGTTGTTGCCCTCCTACGGCCTCCTCCACGTCTCCTGATGTACTGGCCTGTCTCCTGGTAGCGCCTCCATGCTCTGGACACTACACTGACAGACACAGCAAACCTTCTTGCCACATCTCGCATTGATGTGCCATCCTGGATGAGCTGCACTACCTGAGCCACTTGTGTGGGTTGTAGACTCCGTCTCATGCTACCACTAGAGTGAAAGCACCGCCAGCATTCAAAAGTGACCAAAACATCAGCCAGGAAGCATAGGAAGTGAGAAGTGGTCTGTGGTCACCACCTGCAAACCAGTCCTTTATTGGGGGTGTCTTGCTAATTGCCTATAATTTCCACATGTTTTCTATTCCATTTGCACAACAGCATGTGAAATGTATTGTCAATCAGTGTTGCTTCCTAAGTGGACAGTTTGATTTCACAGAAGTGTGATTGACTTGGAGTTACATTGTGTTGTTTAAGTGTTCCCTTTATTTTTTGGAGCAGTGATTATTACAGAGAATCAGACAAATGATGCTACCCTCTGCCTATTGGCTACTTAGTTTATTCAAGCCTGTCTAAAAATACAACACTGCCCCTTTAAGACATAAAAAAATATGTTTACCTGACTTGCTTTCAAAAAATGGCTAGAAACAGTGGGGTAAAGTACTTAAGTAAAAATACTTTAAAGTACTACTTAAGTAGTTTTTGGGGGTATCTGTACTTTATTTTACTATTTATATTTTGGATTACTTTTACTTCACTACATTCCTAAAGAAAACAATGTACTTTTTACTCCATTCATTTTCCCTGACACCCAAAAGTACACGTTACATTTTGAAAGCTTAGCAGGACAGGAAAATGAAGGTTTCTTTACTTTTACTCAAGTATAACTATTGGGTATTTTTCCACCACTGGCTTGAAATGTACACATTTGGTGGTTTGTAAGCAATCACTCCCACATTGCTGACTACAAATGAGCTATAACTGGACTAATAACTCACTAACAAGCAAATAATATAAACAAATGTGCACACGTGGCTACATGCAGCTCTCGCTTTGATCTCTAAACAAGGGCATAATAATCGTGACCGCTCATGCTGTAAACACAGTCCAGTTCAAAGTGAATGGCAGAAATCCATATATGGCAATGGTCTATTTGCATATAGGCCTACTGCTGCTCTGATTGGTTATGGTGCACCGGTCTGTGTAGAGTATGGGCTGAGTCATGCCTGTCAATGCAATAGAATCCTACTCCGATGCGCTCTGCCTACACAAAAAATCTTGCATAGTTAGTTTTGCATACTAACTCTTGCATAGTTCGTTTTGTTTTGGTATGTTGCATTGAAAGTGGCTAATATTGTGTTGATGCGATCACAATTCCCACAGTAAAGGGAAACGTTGATAGTGTTAACTAACAGGGAAAACTCTAGAATGTTAAAGGAAGTTCAATCTCATGCTTCTCTGCACGGACTGATATTTCTTCTGCGCGGCAGTCTCGGGGAGCTGCACGCCCCCGCGCAGCTTAGAGGGAACATTGCACTCAACTACTAAACATACACACACTCAGTTCTAAAGCCTTGGGTTCTAAAGCTTTCGGTTCTAAAGCCTTCGGTTCTTGACTCACACCGTCCTCGTGCCATTGTTCAGGGTTCCAGGCACAGAGTCCCATCTGGGCCATGTGTGGTGTCAGAGGCAGGTGCTATTCCACCCAGGCATGACCAACTCATATGAACAGATGGCATCATCTGTGGGCTCTCTCTCTTTCTCTATCCCTTACACACCCTCCTCTATCACTCTATTTATATACCTCCTCTGTACTCTGTCCATCCCTCTCCTCTCCTTTCATCCCATCCTCCCCCTCTCTCTCTGCCCCCAGATCTTCTCTATATAGAGAATGTTGTGTAACTATGTATCTCAAGGGCAACACATAAGTTATTAATAAGCACTATTAGCAATGATTAATAAGCACTTTCAACATAGTGTGTTGGCCTACAGTATCAAACTGCCTCCCAACTCAACCATGTCTAACAGAGAAGATTCAGTAATCCACGCTTACAAGACGAGTAACCTTGACTGAGACCTGAAGACTTGTGTTAGCTCCGTAAGCTGATGGCAAGGTTTGTGAACATTCTCCATGTTGACATCCAATCCCCATGGAAACCCTCAGGTACTTGCTAAAAAGCATTCTTTCTCCACCTCCTCTTCTCTTCCTCTCCTCCATTCCATCTCTCCATTCACAATTAATGTGGCCAGTGAAGAGAAATATCTATCTGTTATTTTATTCATGTTTTCCTGCTCAGCTTTAGGCTGGAAGAAGCCCATGTACCTGTGATACATGTTCTCACACACACGCGTGTGTATGTATGTGTGCTCACTGTGCACGCACGTGTGTGTGCGTTAACAGCAGTGAAAACAGAACAGGGCTTTCTGTCCCTAGAGAGAAGCTGTCTGTTACTTCTGCCAATGCCCCTTTACTACTCTCCTTCTCCCCCACATTCCCCCATCCCCCTCTCTTTTCTCCTTCCCCCACACTTCCCCCATCTCTCTGGTGCCCTCCTTCTCCCCCCATTCATCTCTGTCTCCTCCTTTCCTTTCTTCTCTCCCTCAATCTCATTCCTTTATTCTACTGGAAACTGGAGGCAGGCAGGAGTGTGAGTTGAGTTTCAATGACTTCTGAACATCTCTCGCACACGCACATATACACACACATTTAAACACACACATATAGGACCCTAACTAGGCTGTAGTGGAGCCAAAGAGCAGGCTTCAGAGAATCATAACAGTTTCTTTCAATATCAACATGGTCATGTATAGCTCATTATTCACTCCTCCGCTCGCTCAATTATTAACCTCTCTCTATCTATGGTTGTTTCATGATGACCACATCCTCCACTTCTCTGCTCCCCTCCTTCTCTTCTTTCGATCCTACTATCACACTGCAGTCATACATGCCTCATCAGTTCATATTTCTTTCCTCCACTCTCCCACTTCTCTTCTCCCACGTTCCAACTACCTAACCATATCTCATTCTGCTACCAAGAATGATGACACCATCCAAATCATCTCACAGAAATATTATTTATCCTCCTGGGTTATGTTGTCAATTTGAGTAAACCTAATGGGTGATGTCATCAACGTCAGTCAGTCTTCCCGTCAGTTCTATCCATCTGGGTGCTCAGGTTTCAGAGAAGAGTCTTTGTGTGTGTGATCTATCTGTGTGTGTGTGTGATGAATCTTACAGCAGGACTGTACCAGAGATTTTCCTAGCATTCAAATCCTTGGGCGGACCACCAAAGCATTTTATTTATATATTTTGATGTCACTTGTTAAATCCACTTCAATCAGTGTAGATGAAGGGGAGGAGACAGGTTAAAGAATAATTTTTAAGCCTTGAGAAAATTGAGACATGGATTGTGTATGTGTGCCATTCAGAGGGTGAATGGGCAAGACAAAATATATAAGTGCCTTTGAACGGGGTATGTTAGTAGGCGCACCCGTTTGAGTGTGTCAAGAACTGCAACGCTGTTGGGTTTTTCAAGCTCAACAGTTTCCCATGTGTATCAAGAATGGTCCAGCCAACTTGCCACAACTGTGGGAAGCACTGGAGTCCACATGGGCCAGCATCCCTGTGGAATGGTTTCGACACCTTGTAGAGTCCATGCCCCCACGAATTGAGACTGTTCTTAGGGCCAAAGGGGGTGCAACTCAATATTAGGAAGGTGTTCCTAATGTTTTATACACTCAACATATATTTTTTAAGAATATAATCTTTGAGAACTATCAATCACCAAAATAAAACTAGACAGTCAGGGAGAATTGAAAATTCCCCCAATTTATCAGTATAGATTTTGTTATTATGTTTGCACAAAATAACACAGCATTAGCCCTGCAAAGAAGTGCAGGAAAGTAGCTTTAAAACTGCAACATTTTCCCTCAGCTGCATGGCAAAATATGTAGAATTGCAGAGGATGACAGAGTGGAGAACAGAGGATGGACATGGAGATGGAGGATTGCTCACACTATGTTTGAAATACATTTTGAATTCCAAACTACATCGTATGTCTGAGGTTATTTTTTATGATGACAAAATAATGCAGTTACACAAATAATAAAGATAGTCTACAATATGAAAATACAGAATTGAGATTAAATAAATTATATTTATTTTTAAAAAATCTCATGGGGTAATCCAATCTAGCCTCACGGAGTTGTGATCGGTTGTTGTGATGGTATTTTCAGGTGGAAGGATGGTCATATGATATCTAGACTAGATAGGATACTCGCGCACACTTAACTTTGCTCCAATTTGAGTTTGATTTTACAAAGAGAGTCACCA
Organism: Coregonus clupeaformis; assembly: GCF_020615455.1. Classification (NCBI taxonomy): domain Eukaryota; kingdom Metazoa; phylum Chordata; class Actinopteri; order Salmoniformes; family Salmonidae; genus Coregonus; species Coregonus clupeaformis. The sequence continues at coordinate 1,233,148 of NC_059218.1, forward strand.
TGCCGGCATGTTCTGTATTTAACTGTACTAATCGTCACTCGAAAGAGTCTAATCTTAAATCAGTCGTAATTCTTATTTTCATAGTTAATATTTTCTGTCCGTTTTGTTTTCCAATGTTGACCTGGCTAGGTTCTAGGTAACATTAAGCTTTCAAATTAACCTTCTGCTGCAAAGGTTTAAAAGTAGGCTAGCATCAGGTTCATAGACATTAAACCAGGTTGACTCTCTCAGGCAGGATGAAAACAACTACATCGACCATGATCCTTTGCTAGTTACGGCCACATTCACCATGATTCTTAGTACTTTTTTTGGTGCCATTCAGCCCCATTCAGTAATATGTCTCGCTTCAAATTAAAATATTCCAGCCCATTGGGAGTTTTCCATAGTTATACATCAGCGCTATCGCTATCGACTGGTTTTAATGTCAATGGTATTATATGATATCCCCCTCACTCCCTCTCCACTCTCCCCTACTCTCCACAGGCACAGATCAATCCCGTGTTCTAATTTCAAAAAGTCCCAACTAGGGATTGGAATTTTTTTTAAAAAAACGAACAAACAAAAAACATTTTAACTGCCATGGTAGCTATGACTGCGGTAGATGGAACTGCATTGCCCCCTAGCGGTCATACGCAGGACCATTTCTGCCTTGTGAATATTGTTTAAGAAAAAATTATACAATTTCATGTGAATTCACAAGGCAGAAATGGTCCTGCGTATGACCGCTAGGGGGCAATGCAGTTACATCTACCGCAGTCATGGCTACCAGACAAAATAAAATAAAATCTTATTTGTCACATGTGCCGAATACAAAGGGTGTAGACTTTACCGTGAAATGCTTGCTTAAGAGCCCTTCCCAAAGATGCAGAGTTAAAAAATAATATTAAAAAGGAAAATAGAAACACAAGAGGAATAAAATACACAAGAATGGAGCTATATACAGGGAGTACCAGTACCAGATCAATGTGCAGGGATACGAGGTATTTGAGATAGATATGTACATGAAGGCAGGGTATCCGGATAGATAATAAATAATAACATAGTGGCAGCAGCATATGATGAGTGCAAAAGTGTGTGTGTGTGTGTGTGTGGGTGTGTATGTGTGTTTGTGTTGTGTCGCTATGCGTGTGTGTGTGTGTGTGTGTGTATGTAGTGTACAGTGGCTTGCGAAAGTATTTACCTCACATGGCATTTTTCCTATTTTGTTGCCTTACAACCTGGAATTAAAATAGATTTTTTGAGAGTTTGTATCATTTCATTTACACAACATGCCTACCACTTTGAAGATGCAAAATATTTTTTATTGTGAAACAAACAAGAAATAAGACAAAAAAAACTGAAAACTTGAGCGTGCATAACTATTCACCCCCCCCCCCAAAGTCAATACTTTGCAGAGCCACCTTTTGCAGCAATTACAGTTGCAAGTCTCTTGAGGTATAACTCTATAAGCTTGGCACATCTAGCCACTGGGATTTCGTTCCGCTGGTGTACAGCAATCTTTAAGTCATACCACAGATTCTCAATTGGATTGAGGTCTGGGCTTTGACTAGGCCATTCCAAGACATTTAAATGTTTCCCCTTAAACCACTCAAGTGTTGCTTTAGCAGTGTGCTTAGGGTCATTTTCCTGCTGGAAGGTGAACCTCCGTCCCAGTCTCAAATCTCTGGAAGACTGAAACAGCTTTCCCTCAAGAATTTCCCTGTATTTAGCGCCATCCATCATTCCTTCAATTCTGACCAGTTTTCCAGTCCCTGCCGATGAAAAACATCCCCACAGCATGATGCTGCCACCACCATGCTTCACTGTGGGGATGGTGTTCTCGGGGTAATGAGAGGTGTTGGGTTTGCGCCAGACATAGCATTTTCCTTGATGGCCAAAAATCTCAATTGTAGTCTCATCTGACCAGAGTACCTTCTTCCATATGTTTGGGGAGTCTCTCACATGCGTTTTGGCGAACACCAAACGTGTTTGCTTATTTTTTTCTTTAAGCAATGGCTTTTTTCTGGCCACTCTTCCGTAAAGCCCAACTCTGTGGAGTGTACGGCTTAAAGTGGTCCTATGGAGAGATACTCCAACCTCCGCTGTGGAGCTTTGCAGCTCCTTCAGGGTTATCTTTGGTCTCTTTGTTGCCTCTCTGATTAATGCCCTCCTTGCCTGGTCTGTGAGTTTTGGTGGGTGGCCCTCTCTTGGCAGGTTTGTTGTGGTGCCATATTCTTTCAATGTTTTTATAATGGATTGAATGGTGCTCCGTGGGATGTTAAAAGTTTCAGATATTTTTTTATAACCCAACCCTGATCTGTACTTCTCCACAACTTTGTCCCTGACCTGTTTGGAGAGCTCCTTGGTCTTCATGTTGCCGCTTGCTTGGTGGTGCCCCTTGCTTAGTTGTGTTGCAGACTCTGGGGCCTTTCAGAACAGGTGTATATATACTGAGATCATATGACACTTAGATTGCACACAGGACTTTATTTAACTATTTATGTGACTTCTGAAGGTAATTGGTTGCACCATATCTTATTTAGGGGCTTCATAGCAAAGGGGGTGAATACATATGCACGCACCACTTTTCCGTTATTTATTTTTTTGAATATTTTGAAACAAGTTATTTTTTTTATTTCACTTCACCAATTTGGACTATTTTGTGTATGTCCATTACATGAAATCCAAATAAAAATCCATTTAAATTACAGGTTGTAATGCAACAAAATAGGAAAAATGCCAAGGGGGTTGAATACTTTTGCAAGGCACTGTATGTGAATGTGAATGTGTGTGGGTTGTGTGAGACCGTCAGTGTAGTGTGTGTTAGTGAGTGTGTATATACTGTATAGTCCAGTGGCTGTCGGTGCCGTTTAAGATGAGTGAGGACAATTATAAATTTTTGATGAGTATGGCCTTATCTCTATTACAGCATATTGGATGACTGTCATTCATATTCCATTCACCCAGCTTAATGTAACATCGATAGGTTTAGGCTACTACATGATACTCAAATGTTCCTTGTACCTATCATGAGGTTGCTACAACCTAGTCTATGAATGAAAGTTTACAATGTAGGTGCACAGGTCGAGAGAAAAATTAAGAGTAATCAAGGTGACAGACAGTCTTGCCTGCATCTAGCTGATCTAGGGTGTAATCATTAGTCCAATAGTTGCAAATGAGAGTTTGGAGAAATGTAGGTATGTTTATCCCCGCTTCGTTGCATTTGCTTCCGTTTAAGAAACGTTTTTCAACAGAATCGGCGGAATGAATACACCCCTGATCACACGCAAACACAGTTCACTTTCATAGCAGCCACATTAAAACAGCATGATCATTTTGCTTGTTGTAGAATTCCTTCTCGCATCTACGTGCTCTCCTCCTCTCACCTTTTCCCATCGCTTGAGGACTTCAGTGCACAACACATCAGCTGTCTGTGACCATGCGGAAAAACCTTCCAAGCCAAACCTTCATATCATAACCGCTAACCACTATACACAGCCTACATCATTAATGTCACCGTATTAGCTAACGTCATAGCTAGTCAACATAGCTACTCGAACTAATGGATTAGCAAACCCACTACAATCATGCAATACAGTGTACAGTCAGCAAGCAGTTTAGCAGTTAATTCAACGAAATATAGCTAGCTCTCTCTCTCTCTTTTGCTTCTCCTTCATTTTTAAAGAAATTAATTTATGGCTTGGGGGTAGAAGCTGTCTCGGAGCCTGTTGGTCCAAGAGCCGATGCTCCGGTATCATTTGCCGGACGGTAGCAGAGTGAACAGTCTATGGCTTGGGTGGCTGGAGTTTTTGGCAATTATTTGGGCCTTCCTCTGACACCGCCTGATATAGAGATCCTGGATGGCAGGGAGCTCGGCCCCAGTGATGTACTGGGCTGTCCGCATCACCCTCTGTTAGTGTTGTCACGTTACCAGAATTTTTACTTCGATACCGATACCAGGTTTAGTATCACAATACTCGATACCAAAACGATCATCTATACCAAAACGATACTCTATACCGAAATGATACCACGGCAAAAAAAAGAAAGCATATTAGCTAAAGTTACAGAATAACTAAAGGACTTCTTCTTCTTCTTCTTCTTCTTCTTCTTTTTACATTTAACAATATGTTCATAATTGGTGGAACAACTAAAATAACAAATAGAATATATTCTATTCTATATTCAATTTCTTAAAAAAATAAAGCCATATTACATTTTTTCTTATGCAAAACAATATCTGTATTATTACATCTAAACTGTTTAAAAATGTAATTTGATACATATCAGGGTTCATTTGCTAATTTATGGCCATAATATTGGGTTTAAAAGAACATTAATTAGACCTATGATTCATTATTCATTACAGCTAAATACGTTTATGTATTAAATTAATAGATTAGTTCCACAACGACATAAAAAAAACTTTGAAGCAAATTTCTGAAGTTTCTATTTTGCAATAGTCTCTAGTACACACCATAGATTTTACACAGCATACGACTATTCCCAGAGTGCATTTCAACCCCCAGGGTGCAATTTTCCACCCAGGGCTACTGGCTGGCTGCAGAAAAACGTGAAATAGTCTAAATATATGAGTGCATTTCACATAACTTTTGGGTTGTAATCATATTATAATGCTCAGATGAATGTCATGCTGAATATATGTTAATGTCATTGTCACTCAAAAATAATTCAAATTTAGTAGCTAGTAGAATAACGTTACAATGCAAATGTTATGTGTCATATCTTTTTTGATGTCATTTCGGAACTAAACCTCCCTTGAACTGCACTGCTTTGTAACACCTTTTGCTTAGTTGTTTCAGTGGGCTGGCCCTCATCATCTGCTCTGTAAGCAAAGTATTCCCATAGTTCGCTTCTGGAGGCAGTTTTTTCAACAAGCTGCCTGTTTTGGAGGTATGATGTTTTCGTTAGAAGAAGCCATGCTGTCTGCATTCTCACATAGTTATTTCCCCTCTCGGATGGCGCTCAGTTTACTGCTGTCCCCCACCCACTCAGAAACGATGGTAGTTTTTAGGTTCTCTGCTGTGTGCCTCTCCTCCATGTTCTCAGTGGTCAATACATGAGACTTCATATCTTACTTCTCATCAATGTGATGGCTCGCTGCAGTGATGTATGACAGCGTGTTCATAGAAGTCCAACAATCTGTTGTTAACGCCACATATGGGGTGTTTGAGAGCTTGCGTTTTGTACCTGCAGAGCAATCATTGTACAATTTCTCCATCCGGGCCGTCACAGTTTTTCAACATTGCATCTTGTAGTCTGGTTCTAGATATGCCATCGGGGCACTGAAACCGAAATCCTCTTAGAAAAAAAGGTGCCATCTAGAACCTAAAAGGGTTCTTCGCCTGTCCCCTTTCCACAGAGGGTTCTACATGGAACCCAAAAGGGTTCTACCTGGAACCAAAAAGGATGCTCCTATGAGGACAGTCGAAGAACCCTTTTGGAACCTTTTTTTCTAAGCGTGTACCATTGACAACAAAATACAGGCACAGGCGAACAATCTACCCTGGCAATACAAGGTACGAGTAGCTCCACCGAGCTACACTCAACTCACATAAAACAATCACCCACAAGGACAAGGGGGCAGAGGGAACACTTATACACAGAAAAATGAGGGGATATGAACCAGGTGTGTGTAATTGACAAGACAAGACCAATGGAATGATGAGATATGGAGCGGCAGTGGCTAGTAAGCCGGTAACGACGAACGGCGAAGCCTGCCCGAACAAGGAGGGGAGGCAGCCTCGGCGGAAGTCGTGACATTATCGCACTTCCGTCCTGTGAAGAGCATGTCTGATGTCTGTTGTTGGGGGCCTGCACTGCTGCCAGCAACAGTTTGGGTCTCACGGTGCCTCCCTTTCAGATGGTTAAGCATTGCACTTGTACTGCCACTGTAGCTCAATTCTACCTCGCAAAGTTTGCATTTCACCACCTTCTCATTTCACTTCTCAAAGTATTGCCATACAGGACTTCGCTGCTGTTGCTTCCCTGTCTCACTCTCAGCCATTTTTACAATTGTTAACGATGATGATGTGCGGAGCGGTTTATATCCGTGGCAAATAATTTGAAAGATGCATATCTCCTCCTACTAACATTACAACATTGTTGTGTTAGGTATTAGTTTTATTTTATTTTTCCCTTTATGATGATGATCGGGACCTGTTAGTGGTAGTTTTGTGATAACTGCACTGTGATTTTGATTTTGTTGGAGGAAAAAACTTTTTCGGTTAGGGATTTCTTTTAAACGTTAACGATCCCAATGTCATAGATTAGCTGAAAACTGGAGCGCAGCAACAAAGAGCCAGAGGGATAGTTCCAGCGACATGGATTGGTTTTACTGTCTTCCAGCCATGATGGTCTTTTCCACCAAACCATCTCTGAGACGATGGATGGAGAGAAGTAGAAAACTTTCAATAACAGTCATATCCACACACAGTTAGGATGAAATCTGAGTTCTATAGAAACGTTTCAGTTTAGATGCTTTCAGAGTGTTAGTGTAGATGCCACGTTGGATTTGCGTAACATTACTACATTCAAACTCTGGGAGCTGTTCTCCCGCCCCTCTCTTTCATAGTAGCTCAGAGAAGAGCAGCGTCGGAGAAGTGAACAAGACAAATATGTTTATTTAACATCACTCCAGACAGCCGTAGCTATCCGTGTCGCTCTGAGTAGCGCCTTCCCTTTATCACACGCACACAGAGTTTCTGGAACAGGACCAGACAGGCTCTTCAATGGGACTCTGTAATGAAGGTAGACAGAAGAGGGGACCATTCAGATGATGGCGATGAGGGATGAGGCTTTGAAGCAAAGGGAAGATGAAATATTAACAGTATAAAACGCTCGGCTGGAAACGATCCTGATCGTGCCAAACAACTGGACCCACAAACTCAGCTCACAACCATCAGCCTTAAAATGACAGTTAGTATGGAACAGGGCCCAGACAGAATGGCTTACCACACCTTATACTGTGCACAAATGTGATGCTAAATGTGTGCATAGCTGAAAAAGCACTATCAATTGAATCCCGGCCTAGTACTCTTACTGAGTTATTATCCTGATACAAACTTCTGTTCTGTTCTCATCCTGACCCTAGTAGAGGCTGGGCTAAAGCCACGGAAATGTCAAAGCACATACACCTAGTCAGGCCAACAACAACAGCAACAGGAAAAGAGCAGGGGAAGAGACAGCCCAACACAAAAGCCCTGACAGTTCAATCACACACACACACACACACACACACACACACACACACACACACACACACACACACACACACACACACACACACACACACACACACACACACACACACACACACACACACACACACACACACACTGTGGATGGGGATGGGTTCAGAGCAGCTCAGCCACACAGTTAAGCTGCAGTTAATTGCTTTTATTGTGGAATAGTGTCAGCAGCATCCCTATAACCCCACAGTCAGCCAGAATTTATAATCCTGGACACATACACACACACGCACACACACCGTTTTGATGTTGAATGGAAATAGATATTCTGTCCATACTATGGCAAACATTTGTTGTAGGATTCTTAGGACTTAGTTGGTTTTCCAATAATAAGACTGGGGTGATTGAGCTAAAGGTCGTCTTTCCCCGTGTTGTTCACAGTTACAGCTTCCCTCTACAGCCTTTCAAAAAACAAGAAGAAGCAAGGGTGGGCCTCTGCTGAACGAGAGAAAACGATGGATGGTGAGGAAAAAATAAGAGGTGATGTGATGAAAGGAGAAAGACAAATTACGGCTGAGTGAGTTTTACAGAGGAGAGAACAGACAACCTGCCACAGGGAGGAGAGAGAGGAGAGGGAGAAAGATATAGGAAAGGAAGGGAGAGGAGAGAGAAGGGGTGAGGAGGGGAGAGGACTGGAGATGAGAATAGAGGGGAGAGGAGAAGAGAGGAGAGAGATAATAGAAGAGAAGAGGAGAGGATGACAGGAAAGGGGAAGGAGGAGAAGAGAAAATGGGAGAGGAGAAGAGGGGGAGGAGAAGAGAGGAGAGAAGTAGAGGAGAGGAGAAGAGAGAAGAGGAGAGACTAACTAGACTCTAGAGCAGGGGTCTTCAACCTTTTCTAGCATGAGTGCTACTTAAAAAAAATTAAACATGTCACAAGCTACTCATTTCTTTCTAGCTTTTAAATAGGCACATTATTTTCTTCCCCGGGTCCTTAGTGTACAAGAGAAAGTAGTGCACTATGTTTTCTGTCAATATACCTGGTAAAGTGACAGAAAACATAGTGCACTACAGGGATGTAGCTCAGTTGGTAGAGCATGGCGTTTGCAACGCCAGGGTTGTGGGTTCGATTCCCACGGGGGGCTAGTATGAAAAAATTAAAAATTAAAATAATGTATGCACTCACTAACCGTAAGTCGCTCTGGATAAGAGTGTCTGCTAAATGATGTAAATGTAAAATAATGATTAATAAACAACTCTAAGGGGGGCACTATAAAATAAGTGATTTTTTTTCTCCCAAGTTATTATGTTTTCTCAGTTTTATTTTTCCTGGTTTTAGATTTTTGCTGGTTTTCACTCTCAAAATTACAATTGTTCACAGAGAAAAAACGAAATAGTATGTTCTGAGTCCATGTCAATGCTTAAATCACATCAGAATATATATATTTTTTAGGTCTGGAAGAAAACTAATACATTTAGATTTTTTAGTGTAATTCCCCTTTAATTGCGCATCTGGCCCTTTAATTGCGCATCCAGCAAGTGAGTAATGTGCCCATCTAGCAATGGTTCTGTACTGCTGCTGCTAATTTCATCGCAAAGTTTGCAAATAAAAAATAATAGATACAAATGATATACTTACTCATGACATACTTCTGCCAGGTAAGGCTACTTTGCAGTTAACATTTAATTGAGAAGGTTTTGGGGAGAGTATTTCTGTCAACGCGCAAGATGGTCATCACATCAACTGACTACACATGGAATAATAGACAAACGCGCGCACCACACAGACAGACAGGGGCAATATTGTTGGACATTTATTGGCAGATATTGTGTTAGGTTTGGCTTTTTAAGCCAATAGTAGCTAACCAGGGGTGGGATAATGTCGATGTTGCGTTGATTAGATAGTAGCTGGGAGATTGCGGTGTCTGATACATGTGAGATTTGTTTATGACAGTTTGTTTATGACAGTGTACTTTTAGAATTGTTTGGAGAGCTACTCATATGTGGGCTTCGAGCTACTGGTGGAGACCCCTACTCTAGACCAGGTAGAGCCCTACGTTCATGGAGAGACCAGACCTTTGTGCCCTAGTCGATACAGTCACAGTCAACTGGCGTCGGAGTGAGAGAACGCGATGATACAACTGTCATAACCTCCCGCCTGCTGAAATGAGGTCAATCTAATAACAACACACATTCTCCTCCCGATCAAATATCTGTGCGCGCACGAGGACGGAGCTAATTGCTCAGAAACGGCACACACACACACACACACACACACACACACACACACACACACACACACACACACACACACACACACACACACACACACACACACACACACATACACACAGCAGAAGCATGGGAATCAATCAGTGTGCATGTGTGGGTGGGGGTGGGGGCATGATACAATGAATGTATTAGAGACAGTTGCATGGCAGCCCACTGTCTGTGATATGACTAAAAAACAGATCGGCTATATGGGCTATGGAACACAGAGTTCTAATGGGATAATATTATATAGCCGTTTTTATCAGCCCATGTGATGAGGAGGAATAACTAACAGCCCCTCTGAAGGCTAAACACACAATATTTTGTTATTGTATAGCCCATGAACTTGGCTGAAGAGCAAGAGAGACCATGTTGATTAAATAGAGAACATCAACAGCAGAGAAACGGTCCTGTCTTTCTGTCTGACATTCAGTTAGCAGCGGGATAGTGGAGGTTAATAGATAGCCTGTCTGACACACACACACACACACACACACACACACACACACACACACACACACACACACACACACACACACACACACACACTTGAGGAGGGACCCTGCAAAGTGTTCATCACCTTTGTCGAGGGCGGCGAAGATCATGCTGCAGCAACCAGACAAATGCCCACGTTTTATAAACTCTGTACACACCACACACACGCGCGTGCACACATTTTTTTCTTCCGGCAACCAGAGATATTCATAAATTCATAGGCAGAATCCCGAACAACGATTGGCTATGCTAATTGTGTGTGTTTTGTGTTATTTCTTTGCTTGACTCCCACGCGTTATGTTGTAGGCTATGCCACAGCCTGTTTAACAAGCTCTCACATCAAGACCAGAAAAGTGATAGGGCTAGCTCTAGCCTAATGGCCTAAGCGCCTCCAGAGACGTCCAACCAGTGGCGGTCGGTGCATTTTAAGATTAGGGAGGATTTTTTTTTTTAGGAGCATGGCCTTATTTCTATTACAGTATTTTGGATGACTATCATTCATATTCCATTCACCCAGCTAGCTCAATGTTACTACATTATATATTTGCCCTATACCCATCATGAGGTTGCTACAACCTAGCCTACAAATGAAAGTTTATAATGTAGGTGAACAGGTCAAGAGACAAATTGGAGTAATCAAGGTGACAGACAGTCACACATCCAATACCGCCTTGCACAGTCTTGCCTGCATCTAGCTGATCTGGGGTGAAATCATTAGTCCAAACAGTTGCAAAATGGAACTAAAACGAGAGTTTCTATTCTACAAATTCAGATAGGTCCATCCCCATTTTGTTCCGTTCGCTTCCGTTTAAGAAACGTTTTGCAACAGAATCGGCGGAATAAATACACCCCTGATCACCCGCACACATAGGTTCACTTTCATAGCAGCCACATACAGCATCATCACTTTGCTCGTTGTAGAATTCCTTCTCTCACCTTTTCGCGTTGCTTTTGAACAACAGTGCAAAACGCAATACAACAGCTGTCTGTGACCAGGCACTAAAACCTATCTAAGCTAAACCTTCATACCATAACCGCTAACACAGCCTACATCGTTGTCACCAAAATAATGTTATAGTCAACAAACTAGAACTAACACATTAGTAAACCCACAATCCAATCCAGTATTGAATGACTCATCCCATTTCCATGTGTACAATCATTCAGTACAGTGTACAGCAAGAAGTTTAGAAGTTACACCTGCGGGTACCGGTGGCAATAAATTAATAAAACTGAAAGCTTACCCTGACTTAGAAGAGTTGCAATGTTGGATAGCCTTAGCCAGCGAGCTAACATAAATAGCGTTCCTCTCTGTTTGAGTCTGGTTGTTGAGTAGGCTAAATTAGCTGCATTAGCTAAGTAAGTGAAAGGCAAACTAAGAAGGAAAAATACCCAACTAAATATAGCTAGCTCTCTCTCTTTCTCTGCTGCTTCTTAATTTTTGAAGAAATTAATTTGTTCAAAACTGTTCAAAACTGTTCAACTATTGTCTTTCTCTCTCTTTGAGTCAACTACTCACTACACTTTATGCACTGCAGTGCTAGCTAGCTGTAGTTTATGCTTTCAATACTAGATGAATGATCTGATCCTTTGATTGGATAGACATGTCAGTTCATACTGCAAGAGCTCTGATAAATTGGAGGATGTCCTCCGGAAGTCGTCATAAGTACTGTGTAATAATCATCAATAACAATAATTATTTATTGTGTGTCCCTTTTGGGAAATGTGTGATGCATCTCAACAAATAACAGCACTGCATCACCAATAGGTGAATAAATACATAAATCACAAGCAATAAATACAGCAGACAACACATGTGGATAAAGTTCATAATTCAGTTCGTAAATTCTGGGAAGGGGGAGGGGTTGAGCAGTTATTTATTCAATTGATTTATACTGGTGGGAATGAGTGATTTCTGGGCTCTGGTGGTTCTGTAAAGATGGACTCTGTATCGGTGGCATGATGGAAGGAGCTGGTACTCCTGGTTGAATGGGTGTGTCTGGTCAGTGGCAATTCTCGCTCCTGCCCTCACTACTCTCTCCAAGAACAGCGCTTCCATGTTCTTGAGTTTATCGCCACTGATTTTGCTTGACAGCTTTACTATTTTGTGTGGTTGGTTTTTATTTGCGATGGATAGCTGATTGTACCAGGCTTGGAAACAGAAAGTGAGAACACTCTGAACAAAGGATGTGTAGAATATGGTTGTTATTCTTTTATGGACCTGATATATATTTAATCTCCTCATGAAATACAGTCATTGTTCTCCCTTTTTGTATATCTGTTTTGTGTTTGCAGTCCAGGAGAGTTTTGAGTCAATTATAGTTCCAAGAGATTTGTATTGCTCAACTGATTGTATTTGTTCTGAGTCAATGTGAATGGGCCCGGTATCATAAGTTTATTGTAATTTCCTTTTTTTTTTTTTTCACATTAAGAATGACTCTATTTTCCTTGCACCATTGGGTGACGTGTGTTATTTACAGTGCATTTGGAAATTATTCAGCCCCCCTGTCACGGATCCCCCCGGTAATGCTTCTCATTCCGTTCACCAGCTCCGGAGGTCTACGTCACCGGCCTTCTAGGCATCACTGACCTGCATCATTACCACCAACCCCGGACTGTCTTGTCTCATTACGCACACCTGGTTCCCATTCCCCCTGATTAGTATGTGTATATATGTGCCCTCTGTTCCCCATTGTCCTTGTCGATTATTGTCCCATGTCCGTTGGTCTCGTGAGAACCTGTGCTCTGTTGTATTGGCTTTCGTGCTACGTGTTACTGTACATTGGATTACAGTTTACATACCGTGTAATTGTGCACTTGTTATTACGGGTCTCATCCCGTGTATTATTTAGAGGTTTACACCTCGCTCTTTTGTTTGGGTTACAGCCCTGTGGTATATATATATACGTGTTTGTTTTGGGCTTCGTCCCCGTCGTTTTTCATGACATACCTTATGTTGGGTAGAGAAATAAAAAAAACTATTACGTATTCCTGTGGCTGTCTTCTATCATTATACAACGTGACACCCCTTGACTTTTTCCACATTTTGTTACGTTACAGCCTTATTCAAAAATTGATTAAATCGTTTTTTTCCCCTCATCAGTCTACACACAATACCCCATAATGACAAAGCAAAAACAGACCCTTTACTCAGTACTTGTGGAAGCACCTTTGGCAGCAATTACAGCCTCAAGTCTTCTTGGGTATGACGCTACAAGCGTGGCACACCTGTATTCAGGGAGTTTCTCCCATTCTTCTCTGCAGATCCTCTCAAGCTCTGTCAGGTTGGATGGGGAGCGTCGCTGCACAGCTATTTTCAGGTCTCTCCAGAGGTGTTCAATCAGGTTCAAGTCCGGGCTCTGGCTGGGCCACTCAAGGACATTCAGAGACTTGTCCCGAAGCCATTCCTGCGTTTTCTTGGCTGTGTGCTTAGGGTCGTTGTCCTGTTGGAAGGTGAACCTTCGCCCCAGTCTGAGATCCTGAGCGCTCTGGAGCAGGTTTTCATCAAGGATCTCGCTGTACTTTGCTCCGTTCATCTTTCCTTCGATCCTGACTAGTCTCCTAGTCCCTGCCGCTGAAAAATCATCCCCACAGCATGATGCTGCCACCACCATGTTTCACTGTAGGGATGGTGCCAGGTTTCCTCCAGATGTGACACTTGGCATTCAGGCCAAATAGTTCAATCTTGGTTTCATCAGACCAGAGAATCTTGTTTCTCATGGTCTGAGAGTCCTTTAGGTGCCTTTTGGCAAACTCCAAGCGGACTGTCATGTGCCTTTTACTGAGGAGTGGCTTCCGTCTGGCCACTCTACCATAAAGGCCTGATTGGTGGAGTGCTGCAGAGATGGTTGTCCTTCGGGAAGGTTCTCCCATCTCCACAGAGGAACTCTGGAGCTCTGTCAAAGTGATCATCGGGTTCTTGGTCACCTCCCTGATTGCTCAGTTTGGCCGGGCAGCCAGCACTAGGAAGAGTCTTGGTGGTTCCAAACTTCTTCCATTTAAGAATGATGGAGGCCACTGTGTACTTGGGGACCCCAGATCTGTGTCTAGAGATAATCCTGTCTCGGAGCTCTGCGAACAATTCCTTCGACCTCATGGCTTGGTTTTTGCTCTGACAACTGTGGGACCTTTATATAGACAGGTGTGTGCCTTTCCAAATCATGTCCAATCAATTGAATTTACCACAGGTGGACTCCAATCAAGTTGTAGAAACATCTCAAAGATGATCAATGGAAACAGGATGCACCTGAGCTCAATTTCGAGTCTCATAGCAAAGGGTCTGAATAATCAAATCAAATCAAATGTTATTTGTCACATGAATACAACAGGTGTAGACCTTACCGTGAAATGCTTACTTACAAGCCCTTAACCAACAATGCAGTTCAAGAAATAGAGTTAAGAAAATATTTATGAAATAAACTAAAGTAAAAAAAGAAAAACATCAAAAAGTAACACAATAAAATTACATAACAATAACGAGGCTATATACAGGGGGTACCGGTACCGAGTCTATGTGCGGGGGTACAGGTTAGTCGAAGTAATTTGTAAATAAGACCCCTCTATTAGACCAACAATTGCTGTATCATCTGCATACTTTACTGTTGCACATTCTGATGTTATTTGGGTGCAATCGTTAGTGTAGAGGGTAAACAGAACTGGTGAAAGGACACTACCCTGGGGTACCCCTATATTTGTGGTTAGTGGGTCCGATGTATTCACATTGAACCTCCCTCTTCTGACCCGACTGGTGAGAAAACACTTGATCTGGTTGATGAGACGCGTGTTGACGCCCATGGTCGCAAGTTTGTTCACCAGAATATTAGGATGTAATGTGTCGAAGGCAGATAGAAAATCTATGAAAAGTATTCTGGCATATGAATGTGGTTTATCCAGGCGCATGTTGATTTTATGAAGATGGAAGAGCAGTGCATCTTCAACTCCACGGCCTGGTTTATATGCGAACTGGAACAGTCCAGTAGGCTCACCGTGTGCAGGAGAAGGTGTCCCAGGACAATGCACTCCAAATATTTGATTATCACCGAGGTCAAGGAGATGGGACGATAGTCATTCAGGGATTTGAGATTATTAACTTTGGGAATGGGCACAATAGTTGCAGTTTTCCAGATACCGGGGATTCTGCAGCTGTCTAGTAACATTTGAAAAAATATTCTGTATATGTCACACAGTTGCCATTTACACTCCCTGATAATCCGCCAGCTTAGATCAACACAGCCTGTTGCTTTCCGAGGATTGAGTTTAGAGAAGACCCGAAGGACATCCTTTTCAGAGATGATTATGGGACTGTCATTCAGAAGGGGAAAGTCATTTACAGGCCTGCCTGCTGTTTCAAATCTAGCAAAAAAAAGCATTGACTAGATTGTTGTCATTAAGCGGCACTGCTGCCAAGGTTTTATTCTCCATAAATCTGTGTAAGTCTGTGGAAGGGGGATGAGAACCACGAGCCTCCTAGGTTTTGTATTCAAGTCAATGTACCCAGAGGAGGACGGAAAGTAGCTGTCCTCCGGCTACACAAAGTGCTGTTGATGCTACTGTAGACCTTCATTGCAAAACAGTGTGTTTTAATCAGTTATTTGGTGATATGTTTTATCTCAAAAGGATACCGTTTTTCATGTTTTATATTTTTATGAAATTCACTGAGTAGGATGGTCCTCCGCTTCTTCCTCTGAGGAGCCTCCACTGTATCCAAAGTCATTTAAAGTTAGACTAGCTTATTAGGATTCAAATTAAGATTTGTATCATGATTCTAACTGTAATAGGCTATAATTCCAGTAGCCTACGCTATTTAGCAAAACAGACAAAGCAAAGTTGTGATAGTAATTCATGCTGGATAGGAGCCAAGGGGAACTTCAAACAAATCCACCAAATGGGTTAGCACAGAGATAACAACAAACACACACACACACATACACCGGCCAGAAAGTTAAACCCAGCATCATTACCTTGTGTTTCTGCTGCGAACCCGGTCCAAATCACACAGACACAGAGTAGCGCTGACAGGGCACCGATTCGGTAATGGCCCGGTGGCATGGCTTCACACAGCCAGACAGAGCCGGTCCGTCCAGAGAGACCTGCTAACGGGATGCACGCGGAGAATAGGTTGGTGTTCGACAGTCGGTCTGCACAGCGATCTTCTAGATGTGACGCGCCGCTTGTTTTTCTACTCCTCTGTCAGCGCGCAGTGTGGTGGTGGTGATTTCTCTGCGGTCCGCATGTCATGCCTCCCTTCGCCTGAACCCCGCAATGTGCCTCTTCTGCTCTTCTGCTCTTTCTGTCCTGATCTCTCTCTCTCTCCTCCTGCTCTGCTGTGCCAATCTGCATGCCTCTCCATCTCTCACACTGCGCACACACACACAACCACAGAGCCTGTAAGGACAGATCAATACATTAAAAGATATGTCCTGGCTTCAAATACCAAACAGAAGTAGTGCTGAAGCTGCTATAAAATTGAGAGAAAGCTTAACATTTTCAGCGTAAATGTTCATTTATTGTCTTTTCATACTTCAAAGGGATTTAGTCTACCACAGACAACTTACCTGCCTTTGTCAATAATTAGGAATGAAAACTGCTGATTGTCGTTACACAGTGTGTTTGTGTGTGTGTGTGTTTGTGCCAACAGGGCTCTAACCCTTGGTATTCACCTAGCAAATGCCAGTATCCATGGCGATGCCCTGTTGTTCATCTGAAAATACAGAGGGCAAAAGAGGAGCAGAGAAACACAGGAAAGAGAGTGCAGAACGAGTCTCTCTGTGTTACACTTAAAATGGATAGAGAATGAATAGAGATAGAGAGAATGAATAGAGAGCATAACTCAATAGATAGATAGAAAGTGTCAGGGTTTAGAGAGAGATAGAAAGTGTTGGGGTTAAGATAGACAGATAGAAAGTATTGGGTTTAGAGATAGATTGAAAGTATTGGGTTTAGAGATAGATTGAAAGTATTGGGTTAGATAGAGAGATATACATTTTTGGGGTTTAGAGCAAGATATAGATACATTTTACATTTGAGTAATTTAGCAGACATTTACAGGAGCAATTAGGGTTAAGTGCCTTGCTTAAGGGCACATTGACAGATCTTTCATCTAGTCGGCTCGGGGATTCAAACCATTAACCTTTCGGGATGAATTGGAACACCGACTGTGAGCCAGGCATAATTGCCCAACATCAGTGCCCGACCTCACTAATGCTCTTGTGGCTGAATGGAAGCAAGTCCCTGCAGCAATGTTCCAACATCTAGTGGAAAGCCTTCCCAGAAGAGTGGAGGCTGTTATAGCAGCAAAGGGGGAACCAACTCCATATTAATGCCCATGATTTTGGAATGAGATGTTCGACGAGCAGGTGTCCACATACTTTTGGTAATGTAGTGTAAATAGAAAGGGTTGGGGTTTAGGATTGAGTTATGAAACTAGGCGCCTCATTAAGGCCCACAGCAGCTGGCCCTCTCCGTCTGTCCCTCTCATAGTCCCCAATCTCACCAACCATCACACGCTGTGCTTGTGTGTGTGTGTGACAGAGAGAGAGTCAGTGGTGGTCTGAGGAGCTGTCTGGGCTTGAAAGGATTGTGCTCTGTAGTGCGCATCACTGCATGTGCACACACACATACACACACACACTAAGGAAGCAACAGAGTGGGACGGGGAGTGTTGTAGTATGTAGTACGCGAGTCCAGGACTCGGACTTGACTCAGACTCGACCAGCGATGACTCGGATTCGACCAGTAGTGACTTTGTTGTCAGCAAGTCTCTCCCCCTTGCATTATTCAACATGATATATAGAACAGCAAATGTCAGATATATTATTAGCTGCTAGCCTTACCAATGTGCAAGACAGTAAGTTATTCAGCTTGCTACGTTACAAAATGAAGCATTGAGCACTAACAAGGGACTCGTGACTCGACTCGTGACTCGAGCATAAAGGACTCGGACTCGAATACTAGGGACTTGGGACTCGACTCGGACTGGGGTTTAGTGACTTGACTACATTACTGCCCCCTCCCCCCACCAATCTCTCTCTCACTTACTCTCTCTCTCACTCACACACACACCACAGAGACCCGGCGCTGAGCCTGTCATGTCCAACACAGTGACAGGGCTGGTAGGATTGACATATTAATCACCACAGCAGTAACACTGAGACATCCTCCACTCCTCTCCACCTATACCCAGATCCAATTAGCATTCTCCCCCTTCTCCCTGAAGTGTGCACTCGTTCACTCCTTCTCAGGGAGTTAAAAGCATAGAATTGGTGTGTAAAACATACGACAGACACTCCGTCTACACAAACACAATGCTTATCAATCCTTGAGAGGGAGTGTACGAGTGCACACTTCAGGGAGAGACAGGTGTGTCAGAAATGGATTCCGTTTTACCATACAGATGGATCAAAATGAATGAGAGAGTCATATAGGCTGCTGTCCACGGTGCTGAAACACTCAACACTATCAGGCCACAGGAAACAGTAGCGTTTAGATCACACAGATGTGTATGATAGAAATACAGTAAAGCTTCAGTGCTTCTGTTCGTTCTCTAATGATAAAACATCGAAGACGATAAGCAATATCAACAAAGGAGGAGACAACAGTTAGAGGTATGGAGGATGGAGAGAAGTATTACTGGGAGATCTCTCGGTTCTCGCCTCCTGGCTATTCCCCACCACCATACCCTCGCTCTCTCCACTTTCACTATCCCGCCCTCCCTCCCTCCCCCCATCTCCCCTCTCACTGTCTCCTCGGTTAGTGAGGGGGAAGGCATCAGAGGGGAGAGATGTGCTTATGCGGCACGTGTGTGTGTGCGTTTGTGTGTGTGTACGCGGAAGAGAGGGGGGGATAAGCCTCTGCAGTGAGACGAGCTCAATGATTATCACAGACCCACAGTCTTACCATCTCACACTCAACCTGTAGTATTCTAGCATTTATGCTGTGTGTGTGTGTGTGTGTGTGTGTGTGTGTGTGTGTGTGTGTTCAGAAAGGTCACTTTCAACAGTTAAGCTCACATAAGCTAATACACACACCACACACACACACACCCACACACACACTAATATGCAGTGGGTGATACTGTAGGTCATCCCCTAGTAGTTGTATTGATTCATTGAACCGCTGGCTCCTTGTCCTCTGGGCACTAAGACACACACAACATGGAAAACAGTGTTAGCAATTGAACAGCACAAGATTAATATGCATCTCTCCTTCACCGTTTCCTTCCTCTCTCCCTCACACTCTCATTTTCATGGCTGTCCCTGAAACCAGTAAGGAATCTCCTTCCCATCCCACACACTCAGCCATGCTCTGTTGAATGACGGGGCTAAGTGTGTGTGTGCAATGTGTGTGTGTGTGTAGCACTATGTGTGTGTAGCACTGTGCGTGTGTAGCACTATGTGTGTGTGTGCCGTGCAAATGGAGTAGCCCTGTGGCCATTGAAGCTTGGTGTAGAGCTCTTCAACTCCTCTCAGAAGGTTTCTATCGCTACAGAGACCATGTTGAGTTTTCATGTATTCCAACATAATCAACAGGAACTAGCATTGGGACTCACTCCGTGCCTGTTGACTCACTGTACATCAACAAGCCTGCAACAAGCCTGCATGTCTCCCATGGTCCACCTTTTCTCAAAAGGCTTAATTAGAATGAGTGTTCGACACACTCAATGCACACAAATCTGTGGATGGGGGACCTATGTTTCTGTTATTACACCTACTGTAATTCTATGGCTCTGTATCTATGGCTCCGTCCTCAGCTAGTTTTTATTTCCTCCTCTAGTCAATCACCCAAACCACTCTCTTTCTCACAAACACACACACTCTCTCATCAGTTTCATTAGTATTCAGTCAACACGTTGCTGTCGTTAAAGTGGTCAATTCCACCGGTCAAGCTAGAAGCCATCAGGGACGCAATCAACTCCATAATCATCTAAATTATTCCACATTATCCTGCAATTTATATTTCATATGAAATCCGACTGGATGGCTCATTACTGAAGGCCTGTATTTATGTCTGAATATTATGGGAGAAATATGAGCCAACATTGCAATCAGAGGAAGAGGTCTTGTATTCATCTGGCATAGAGAATGTGCAGCTGTTATGCAGGCCTTTGAGTAGGCCTAGTTAAAGGGAAATGGGTGTTGTGTTACAATGTTGTTGAAGTTTGTGTCAAATACACTTATGGCCAACACTTTCAATGGCCTACTCTTTCTCTCTTTCATTATATGGCTGCATCTCTCTCTCTCTCTCTCTCTCTCTCTCTCTCTCTCTCTCTCTCTCTCTCTCTCTCTCTCTCTCTCTCTCTCTCTCTCTCTCTCTCTCTCTCTCTCTCTCTCTCTCTCTCTCTCTCTCTCATCCCTTCATCTTGCTCTCTGGTCTATTCCCCAAAACCCAAAATGGTACTCTTGGATGGCCTGTGTGGGAGCAAGTGTGAGTATGCGTATATGAGAGTTTTGTGTGAGTGTGTGTGGGTTCCGCTTAGGGGTGTGGTAGTCGCACACTCAGCTCATGTTCTTTCCACTCTGTTCTCTGCTGACTGCAGAGATCCGAGCCCACAGGGTTGCATTAAGTATACATCCCACGGCCGTCTGCAGAACACAAACACACATACACACACATACATATAGAGAATGAGAAGATCTGAGGCTCTCACACAACAACAAACTGCTTGCATTGTTTTCAACAACATCATCGTTAAAACTCATCCCTCATCACGCCACACACATTAAGGCTACACAGTCACTCACTACAACACTGTATAAGCTTACACAGTAGCCTACACACAGTCACTCACTACTACTGTACTAGTCTTGGAAATCCCAGACCTAGGGAAACAGCTACATTGGTACATTGTGGGAGGCAACCCGTCTGTCTAGACTAGAGAGACTGCTACTGTACTAGCCTACTCACCGCACAGTGGATTGGATTTTCCACTGGGATTTTCCCTAAAAAAACCTGGAACACAAGTGGCATGAATCCATAGAGAATGATAGAGGGCTCTAGTGGCCAAAAGGCTGTGTTAGCATGGGCAGCGCCACTGGGGGCTTCCGCCATTTTAATGTAGTCAACTGGGTGGGACTTCATTTTACATTTTAGTCATTTAGCAGACGCTCTTATCCAGAGCGACTTACAGGAGCAATTAGGGTTAAGTGCCTTGCTCAAGGGCACATCGACAGATTTTTCACCTAGTCGGCTCGGGGATTAGAACCAGCGACCTTTCGGTTACTGGGACAACGCTCTTAACCACTAAGCTACCTGCCGCCAACTTCATTGGCTGATCCCTCCTGGTGACCCTGTTGGAGTCATGTCCAACCAGGTTATCAGGAAGGATCATCCAATTGTGAAGAAGAAAATGTACTACTTCAAAATGGAGATTGCCTCAATGGCGATTCCAATGTTGTCACAGATGCTTTAGTGGAACAGATACAAAGATGAGTCCTCTATCTAGCTCTATGCATGAATGCAACAACAAATGTGTCTGAACCCCAAATCACCCTCTTCCCCTCATCCCTCGGCCCTCCATTTGCGCGTTCATGCACGCCTCCGCCAAGTGTCCCATAGCTGAGGGAAAGAAAATGATCGAGGGTGTTAGCCCCTCCGGTACGCACTTCGACTGAGCCTGCAACTCTGCCGGCTTCATATCGAAGTGGAATCCCATAAGGCACGGTCTTCTTCTTCTTCTTCTTCTTCTTCAGTGGGGTTTAACGGCAGTTGGCATCCAATATTAACGTTGCATTACCGTCACCAACTGGACTGGAGTTTAAATCCATTATACTTTGTGATACAAAAATTTGAAAATTAAAAAAATAAATAAATTACCCCCCCGGGAGTACAGAACACTACCATTCAACACACCCTGTAACTCTTCTGCAGTAAAACCTCATAATCCCAAATACTTCTCTGCAGCTGCCACCACAACTCCTATTTTCTGTGATTTACGTTCCATTCCTGCGGTACAGTTGATAACCATGGCAATGAACGCTAAAAAGCCAACCTTATTGAAGCACATTTCATTTGTAGGCCCATCAAAGGTCAAATAGGGGGTGCTTATATTTGTCCTGTTTCACACATGTACAAGTGTGTGAGACCCTTGGAGAGTGGGGGATCTCTCACCCTTGACCCATTTCCTCTACTTTCTTCACTGCCTCAGCATGCTACACCTTCTGTACAACTCTGACCCTGGCAACCTCCACCTGCCTCTCTCGCACCGGACACTTCTGATCCCCAGCAACATGGGCACCCCTACAGTTAAGACATACCACTTCTTTCACAGATACTACACATTCCTTTGTCCCATGCACACTTCTCGCATCTAGGATTCTCCCTCCTACACACTGCTGCAACATGACTATTTTATTTTCATTTTTTATTTTACCTTTATTTAACTAGGCAAGTCAGTTAAGAACAAATTCTTATTTACAATGACGGCCTACACCGGCCAAACCCGGACCACGCTGGGCCAAGTAAACTTGGCACCTGACACACCGTAGTTGATTCGGCAATAAAGCTCTTACGGGATAACTGATATATCCTAACATGACTTTGTTGGGCAACGACTCAGCATCAAAACTCAACAGGACAGTGACTTTTCTGTTTCGCACCAAACGGTGACCGTCACAGACACTGGGAATCTTTAACTTCAGTTGATCCACCTCCACCCTTACCGCTACCCCAGTAATTATTCCTTTCAATTGCGCCCGGTTCTTGAGAGCAAAGCAAGTAACAGGTCTGGTCCCCATTCACGTGGCGCGGAGCGCCGCTCCCTCTGGGTGGAAGACACACAAAAAATCCACTTTGTGTTACCTTGACCGATTCAACAGTACCTAACTCCTTCTTTCCCTCAACCTAAAACCACATATGGGTCAGCCAAAAGGCAGGGGTCCACTTTATCCAAAAATGTCACTCCTACTGGACCAGGTCACTCCTATCATGACCATCGGTGTACGGCTCGGACTCCAAGCTCAACACCACACCTGCCACCTCAGGTAATTCATCCCCATTCCCTTCCATATCACCTCCAGCGCTCGTTCCGGAGTACAGCTCATTCTGTTTGCACTTGACACCGATCTTCATCGATACACCGTCTCTCTCGTTGTTGCTAGCTTAATCGGATTCAAACTCATCATCTTTTTCTTCACTCTCCTCATCCTCCTCTTTTTCTGTGGGGTTACTCTCCTCATCAACCTCAAGCTATTTACAGGTTCCTGAGAGGAATGATCGCGCTGAGCAGCAGGCTCACCAGACGTCTTCTTCCTAACTTCAATTCTAGCCTTCTTTATCCAACTATTATCAACAGCAGTCCATCCAGTATTCCCCTCACTCTTCCTCCCTCCGTTGCTGGCGTCATCGTCATCATACTCATCCAGACTTCACACCGCTCTCACTCGGACACCTTGTTTTTTTGACTTTCCATTGCCATTTTCAAGAACATGCTCTCCACTCCATGACCGCTCTACTGGGCACCCGATGAGCAATTTTACACAAAAGAATGGAGAGGGTGCCTAATTATATGACACATGCATTTGTTTATTTCTGATGTCCAGACTTGACACATGTAAAAGATGGAACACCTCCCAAATGAAATGTTTATGAGGTTTATATTTTGTAAAATGAGTATTTGTTCATTTGAATTTCATGCTCGTTTTATTATTTAAAAGTGGAACATGAATTGCGTCATTCAAGTCAAGAGTGTTCAGAAGTTGATGTGTTTATTGATCTCCACTCTCTGGAAGTCACCAACACGTGACAACAGAGGGCCATCAGAGCGAGTTGGTAGGGGCTAGGCGGTGGATTGGGAATCACTCAGTGCCTCTGTTCTAGGATGTGTCACGCCCGTTAACGAGCCAATCAGCTTTGGCGCTTGATGCTTTATTAGCGTCACCTGTCTTCTCATCTTCTTTATAATCGTAAATTTCGGGGATTGTATTTCTCGTTCTCCATCTGTCCAGGATCAATTTGAAGTGGAACGTCTTCGGTAAGGAACTTCATGCGACGTTATGATTTAGGCTTTGATGGCGAAATTCCTTGGTTTTAATAAATATTAGCTGACTAAACTGATAACTCCACCAGAAACGTCCTTCCCTGTGGCCTTTAGTCGGCTAAATAAATATAGGCCTTGAATAACTTATTATTTTTTTGTATCTACTCCGTTGCACATGGTTTTTAATGTGAAGGTTGTCTCCACGTGAGTGAGTCACGAGTCTATTTGTTTTCCCCAGGTAAACTCTCAAATTTGTAAAAATGCACAAACAGGAAAAACCACTGTCGACACTATGGGGTAGGTTATATTTAGCTAGAAATTGTGTACCTATAGTGCCCTTTTTTTTTTTTTTTTTATGTAGTTTTCAGAGCTGTTAGAAGGAATCAGCTTATTTTTGTATTCTGTTTTGTAGGTTGCGAACTCAGTGAGTCAAAGATGGAGGAAACATTCAAAACGGATGACACAAACTACCAACATCAACTCGCCCTGAGAACTGTAAGTCATTACTCAACATGGCGAATCTTTGACATTTTACAATCCAAAAAGTGCTGTACAAACACGTGAACTGACTTTGTTTCAGGTTGTCTTTATTGCAGCCCTGCTGAGCATGTCTGAATTACATTTGAGATCTGTTAATTTGGGTAGCACAACTGCAATCAATACAACCTGGAACGCAATTTAAATAACTTCATTGGTGCATTTTCAAATGACTGACATGTCTTTGGCAGATGTGTCTGGGCGCAGGCGCCAAGGAAGAGTTCAACATTGTGGAGTTGATTACTGGAGAACTGGCTAATGTTAAAGGTGTACCCATGGCCACCCTGCATGCCAATGGCATGCCCATGGTAAAATGTAGTCCCAATCAATTTGTTCTGTGGCAACCTGAATTTTGATTTTAAGCCTATTGCTGTGCCGATAACTTCACAATAGAAAACCAGGTTTATCAATTGAATGATTGTAAAAATAAAAAATAAAAATGCACTTCCCAATGCCCTAGTCCTACATGGCTAATTAAAGTTAACTTAAATCTGCTAATGTTGAGGGAGTAATCACCAGTGGTTACAGGCCTATCCTAGTTGGGTGCCTAGGTCAGTTTGAATAGCAACACTTATTGTCTGTATTGTTCTCTCCAGGTCAATCTCTCTGGGATTGAACTCCACCCTCCTGTCACCTTCAGGCTGAAGAGTGGAGCCGGACCTGTTTACATCTGTGGGGAACACGTCGCACGTGAGTAGGGATGCCCTAAATGATGGGTTGATGGGTGTGAAAATGAAGGCCTCTAGCCTTCCAGCTTATCATGGTCTTGAGGAGTAGCTGGTTTATTACTGTAGGATCTGGTGTTATAATAACGTTTTTCCAGGGGGTAGCTCTAGAAGAGGTTCAGACAGCCATAAATTACAGGGCTTTCTAACTGGGAGCTGTCGTTTATGTAACTTGTTGTTTTCAAGTGGAGGATGACTTCTCGGGCATGGAGAGTGATGAGGAGATGGATGAGGAGGAGGAAGATATTGAGGAGTCTCCTGTGAAGCCTGCTAAGAAAGCACCTGCCAAGAATGGAAATGCTGCAGGCAAGGTATCTTTTAGATCTGAAAAATTCTAGCACATTTTATTTTTGAATGATTTTATATTTCAGTTAACATTTTCAGACATTTGGGCACTTGGCACTGAAATACACATACTTCTAGAATGTGCTATTCTTACTCATCAGTATGTCCATTCCAAGCTTGGCGACGAGATGGTATGCACAAACTGATCAGGCTAATGTTGTTCCCCTTTTCCAGAAAAAGAAGGCAGAGGCAGCAGATGAGTAAGTGGTGTTAATCGATGCGTCTATGATGCATTTATGAAATCCATTTCCTGTAAGTGCTTTACAGAAATGTAATTGTTGCTGTATTCGGTTGCCAGAGCCCTAATTTATGCTCTCTCCTTCCAGACCTGCGTCAGATGATGAGAACCCTCCCAAAAAGGTGCTTTAATATTTACTCTGCCTTTTAATATTTATACCTTGCTATATTTACTTTCCTGTTCAATCTGAGAAACTCTGGCTTTGTCCCAAATGGTACCCTGTTCCCTATATAGTGCACTCAAGCTTCTGTCTCCTGTTAGACTCACGACTGGCCTGGTTTTAAAATGGTTGTTTCTGTGTGTTTCAGGGAAAGGGGAGAGGAAGAGGCAGGGGAAAGTAATCCCAGGTAAGTGACTACCTGGAGACTGCCTCAGGGGAGTAATACTAAGCCCTGAGTGGTCCTCCAGAAGTTGTTGGTAGAGCATGGTGCTTGCAATGCCAGGATTGTGGGTTCCATTCCTGGGACCAAATGTATGCACGCATGACTAGGTTGCTTTGGCTAAATGGCATATAGAAAATCCACTCCACTGGACAAAATATAAACGCAACATGTAAGGTGTTGGTTTTGTGAGCTGAAATACAAGATCTCTGAAATTTTCCATACGCACAATGCTTCTGTCAAATTTGTGTACATCCCTTTTAGTGAGCACTTCTCCTCCTTTGCCAAGCTAATCCATCCACCTGATGGGTGTGGCATATCAAGAAGCTGATTAAACAGCATGATCATTACAGGCGCACCTTCTGCTGGGGACAATAAAAGGCCACTAAAATGTGCAGTTCTGTTACATATCGCCAGAGATGTCTCAAGTTTTGAGGGAGCGTGCAGTTGGCATGCTAACTGCAGGAATGTCCACCAGAGCTGTTGCCAGAGAATTGAATGTTAATTTCTCTACCATAAACTGCCTTCAACTTCGTTTTAGAGAATATTGCATAATGTCCAACCAGCCTCACAACTGCAGACCACGTGTAACCATGCCAGCCCAGGACCTTCACATCTGGCTTCTTCACCTGCAGGATTGTCTGAGACCAGCCACCCGGACAGCTGATGAAAGAGTTTGTCTGTAATAAGCCCTTTTGTGGGGGAAAAACTCATTCTTATTGGCTGGGCCTGGCTCCCAAGTGGGTGGGCCTTCCATGGTTGTGCCCTTGCCCCAGAGATTAGGGCCTAATTGATTTCCTTATGAACTATAACTCAGTAAAATAGTTTATTGTTGCGTTTTTATATTTTTGTTAAGTACATGTTTTTTCAATAGTCCACGATAGTCACAAAATGTTTTGCAAGTCAGCAGGTACGTTAAGATTGGACTTTAAAGAAGCGAAGTGTCACTTGCCCCAAGGCATGTGACACTTTGGCTGTGTTCTAGATCATCAGAACTGTATGATGGGGAAAATTGTCACGGACTGAGCTAAAAATAGTGAGTCGTTATTTATGATGCAAGGTGATTTGTTCAGTCGGCAGTCGCCTGCAATGTCAAACAGGATTTTCCATGAAGCAAAGCGCTTATCTTAAACTTGACTGCTGACATGCAAAACATTTTGGGACCAACAGTGGACTAATTTTAAAATAATCTAGTTTGAGTAGATGTTTCCTTAGTCTCGCTTTACTGCTGATCTAGGATAAAGCATTGCACATAAAACCTTGGCGCCTGAGGTGTGTAGCCTGATGACTGCTGATTTGGCTTTACTGAATGACAACCATTTCTTTGGTCTGTTTCAGGTGCTGCTGCTCCAAATGTCCTGTTACAGTTTAGATTGACCAAAGGTTCTGTCAATCAATTTAGTTGTTTCTTTCTACCTGTGCATTACATGGATCAAACTATTTAAACTAAGGCTGTTTATCCTGTACACGTTGGTGCTTTGTAAATAAATTGTTTGGAAGAAATGGTCTTGTCCTGGTCATAGTGGTAGTAATCAACATGTACTGTGTATATGAAACTACATATAATTGGTTTATCACCATTAATCTACAAACCATGTTAGTCGGTCATGTTTATCTAACGTCGTCATGTCTGCTCTTCAGGTCGGAAAGTCATAGCTCTAGAAAGACGCCTGAGTTCTCCACTTGGAATTCTGAGTGACTGTTCAAACCCCCCCCCCCAGTTTTCTTGAACGCACTGAAGTCTGAGTTCAGTTTTGAACGCGGCAGAACAACCTGTCCCAAATTAACCTACACTTGATCCCTACCTCTAGGGTCAACACTTCCATTGGCTCCTGCCTTTATATCCAGCTGGACTGTAATATGCACTGAGTATACCAAACATTAGGAACACCTTCCCAATATTGACTTGCACCTGCCCTTTGCCCACGAACAGCCTCAATTCGTAGGGGCATGGACTCTACAAAGTGTCACACGTTCCACAGCGATGCTGGCCCGTGTTGGATGTCCTTAAGGTGGTGGACCATTCTTGATACGTGTGAAACCCAGCAGCGTTGCAGTTCTTGACACAAACCTGTGTGCCTGGCACCTACTACCGTGCCCCGTTCAAAGGAACTTAAAATTAAATATTTTGTCTTGCTCGTTCACTCTCAATGGCACACACAATCCATGTCTCAAGGCTTAAATCCTCCTTTAACCTGTCTCCTCCCCTTCTACACTGAAGTGGATTTAACATGACATTAGGGAACATAGCTTTCACCTTGTCAGTCTGTCATGGAAAGAGCAGTTAATGTTTTGTATACTCAGTGTAGTTCTCGGTAAGATTCTGGTGAACAGATGGATTTGGAGGATACTGGAGAGACATCACTGCAGTCTGACACCCAGTCCTAAATCACCTAGCTTACCTTGACCCCTACCTTTACCTTTCTACCTCATAAATATAATCCAACTGAACCATTAGTGCAGTTTTCTGTTAGATTCTGGACAGGAGACATCGCTGGTAGTCTGATTCTAGGGAATAAACCCTACAATACCTGTGGCACTCCAGGACCAGAGTAATTAGGGTTAAGTGCCTTGCTGAAGGGCACATCGGCTGATTTTTCACCTAGACGGCTCAGGGACTTGAACCAGCGACCTTTTGGTTACTCACCCAACGCTCTTAACTGCAAGGCTACCTGCCACCTCTACATCTGCCTTAGAACTAGTGACCAACTCAAAGCAGACCCCAGCGTTAGTTACAGTGCCTTCAGAAAAGTATTCATACCCCTCGACTTATTCCACAATTTGTTACAGCCTGAACTCAAAATGGATAAAATTGATTTTTTTTCTCACCCATCTACACACAATACCCCCAAAATTGTTGCTCATTTATTGAAAATCAAATACAGAAATATTTAATTGACATAAGTATTCACACCCCTGAGCCAATACAGTTAGAATCACATTTGGCAGCAATTACAGCTGTCTCTGAGCTTTGCACATTATTCTTAAAAAAAAAAATATTTAAGCTCTGTCAAGTTGATTGTTAATCATTGCTAGACAGCCATTTAAGTCTTGCCATAGATTTATAGGTGGTGGAACACAGTTTCGCAAATTTTTTTATTTTCATAACAGTGCTTCTAATCTAACTGATCATTGATCTTCAGTGGGCTCAATGTTTCAATTAACCACACAATCCACAACATCTTTGGCTTGAGTGTGTATATACAGTGGGGAGAACAAGTATTTGATACACTGCCGATTTTGCAGGTTTTCCTACTTACAAAGCATGTAGAGGTCTGTAATTTTTATCATAGGTACACTTCAACTGTGAGAGACGGAAACTAAAACCCAAATCCAGAAAATCACATTATGATTTTTAAGTAATTAATTAGCATTTTATTGCATGACATAAGTATTTGATCACCTACCAACCAGTAAGAATTCCGGCTCTCACAGACCTGTTAGTTTTTCTTTAAGAAGCCCTCCTGTTCTCCACTCATTACCTGTATTAACTGCACCAGTTTGAACTCGTTACCTGTATAAAAGACACCTGTGCACACACTCAATCAAACAGACTCCAACCTCTCCACAATAGCCAAGACCAGAGAGCTGTGTAAGGACATCAGGGATAAAATTGTAGACCTGCACAAGGCTGGGATGGGCCACAGGACAATAGGCAAGCAGCTTGGTGAGAAGGCAACAACTGTTGGCGCAATTATTAGAAAATGGAAGCAGTTCAAGATGACGGTCAATCACCCTCGGTCTGGGGCTCCATGCAAGATCTCACCTTGTGGGGCATCAATGATCATTAGGAAGGTGAGGGATCAGCCCAGAACTACACGGCAGGACCTGGTCAATGACCTGAAGAGAGCTGGGACCACAGTCTCAAAGAAAACCATTAGTAACACACTACGCCGTCATGGATTAAAATCCTGCAGCGCACGCAAGGTCCCCCTGCTCAAGACAGCGCATGTCCCGTCTAAAGTCTGCCAAAGACCATCTGGATGATCCAGAGGAGGAATGGGAGAAGGTCATGTGGTCTGATGAGACAAAAATATAGCTTTTTGGTCTAAACCACTCGCCGTGTTTGGAGGAAGAAGAAGGATAAGTACAACCCCAAGAACACCATCCCAACCGTGAAGCATGGAGGTTGAAACATCATTCTTTGGGGATGCTTTTCTGCAAAGGGGACAGGACGACTGCACCGTATTGAGGGGAGGATGGATGGGGCCATGTAACGCGAGATCTTGGCCAACAACCTCCTTCCCTCAGTAAGAGCATTGAAGATGGGTCGTGGCTGGGTCTTCCAGCATGACAATGACCCGAAACACACAGCCAGGGCAACTAAGGAGTGGCTCCGTAAGAAGCATCTCAAGGTCCTGGAGTGGCCTAGCCAGTCTCCAGACCTGAACCCAATAGAAAATCTTTGGAGGGAGTTGAAAGTCCGTATTGCCCAGCGACAGCCCCGAAACCTGAAGGATCTGGAGAAGGTCTGTATGGAGGAATGGGCCAAAATCCCTGCTGCAGTGTGTGCAAACCTGGTCAAGACCTACAGGAAACGTATGATCTCTGTAACTGCAAACAAAGGTTTCTGTACCAAATATTAAGTTCTGCTTTTCTGATGTATCAAATACTTATGTCATGCAATACAATGCAAATTAATTACTTAAAAATCATACAATGTGATTTTCTGGATTTTTGTTTTAGATTCCGTCTCTCACAGTTGAAGTGTACCTATGATAAAAATTACAGACCTCTACATGCTTTGTAAGTAGGAAAACCTGCAAAATCGGCAGTGTATCAAATACTTGTTCTCCCCACTGTATCTTAATTAAGTCTTCACTTAAGCGTGTGTATATATTTTTATTGACTCTGACTTCAATGTGTATACAGTGCATTCGGAAAGTATTTAGACCCCTTGACTTCTTCCACATTTTGTTATGTTACAGCCTTATTCTAAAATTGATTAAATCGTTTTTTCCCCTTTTCAATCTAAACACAATACCCCATAATGACAAAGCAAAAACTGGTTTTTAGATTCTTTTGCAAATTTATTAAAAACAAAAAAACTGAAATATCACATTTACATAAGTATTCAGACCCTTTACTCAGTACTTTGTTGAAGAACCTTTGACAGCGATTACAGTCTTGAGTCTTCTTGGGTATGACGCTACAAGCTTGGCACACCAAGCTAGGCACTCTGTCAGGTTGGATGAGGAGTGTTGCTGTACAGGTATCTCCAGAGATATTAGATCGGCTTCAAGTCTGGGCTCTGGCTGGGCCACTCAAGGACATTCAGAGACTTGTCCCGAAGACAGTCCTGCGTTGTCTTGGCTGTGTGCTTAGGTTTATTGTCCTGTTGGAAGGTGAATATTCGCCCCAGTCTGAGGTCCTGAGCGCTCTTGAGCAGGTTTTCATCAAGGATCTCTCTGTACTTTGCTCCGTTCATCTTTCCCTCGATCCTGACTAGTCTCCTAGTCCATGCCGCTGAAAAACATCCCCACAGCATGATGCTGCCACCACCATGGCTCACTGTAGGGATGGTGCCAGGTTTCCTCCAGACGTGACCCTTGGGATTCAGGCCAAAGAGTTCAATCTTGGTTTCATCAGACCAGAGAATCTTGTTTCTCATGGTCTGAGAGTCCTTTAGGTGCCTTTTGGCAAACTCCAAGCGGAGTGTCATGTGCCTTTTACTGAGGTGTGGCTTCCGTCTGGCCACTCTACCATAATGGCCTGATTGGTAGAGTGCTGCAGAGATGGTTTTCCTTCTGGAAGGTTCTGGACAATTCCTTCGACCTCATGGCTTGTTTTTTGCTTTGACATGCACTGTCAACTGTGGGACCTTTTATATAGACAGGTGTGGGCCTTTCGAAATCTTGATTGCGCTCCAATCAAGTTGTAGAAACATCTCAAGGATGATCAATGGAAACAGGATGCACCTGAGCTCAATTTCGAGTCTCATAGCAAAGGGTCTGAATACCTATGTAAATAAGGTATTTCTGTTATTTAATTTTAATAAATTAGCAAACATTTCTAAAAACCTATTTTAATTTTGTCATTGTGGGATATTGTGTATAGATTGATGAGGAAAACAATTAATTTAATCCATTTTAGGATAAGGCTATGTGTGGAAAAAGTCAATGGGTCTGAATATGCTCCGAATGTACTGTATATCTTCAGCACATCTTTAACTTAAGTGTGTATCTATCTTCATTGATTCTTTGGCACGAGTGTGTATATCTTCAATGGCTCTTTGGCTTGAGTGTGACTCCTTGCAGCTTGCATAGGGATCTCTGTGAGTGGCTTCAGTTTATCCTTCCTCACACACACATGCAGGCTGGGGAGAGAAAGCGAGGGGAAGAGGAAAGAAAACAGAGGGAGAGGGAACAGAGCAGAAGAGAGGAACGCATTAGAATACATCAAACGTTGTAGTGTTGACTGCCTTACAGTGCGTGCATGTTTCTATGCTACACCTCACCTCAGCCTCTCTCCTCTCCTCTTAGTCAACCTCACTCTTCCTCATGTCCTGACTCTTCCTCAGGTATTTCTTCATGACAGAAGCCACGTCTCCACCCTCACTTCCCTCCGCCTCCAGCCTCTCTCCCTGCAGCCCCGCACCCCCCCTACACCTCACCCCTCCTCCCTGGGAGCTCCCCCCAGACCCTGAGCTGGTGGAGCTGGAGTCGGAGCCCTTCCTGCTGCGTGTGGAGGGGGGCAGCTCCCCAAAGTGGACACTGAGTGCCCTCCGACCCCCTCTGACTGAATTGGCCAGGCTGCTGTTGGACTGGGCCCGTCGGATGGCCGGCAGAATGTCAGAGGCTGCGTCGTCACGGTTACTGTCACCTAGGAGACGGCGGTTCTGGAACACCATGGGTTCCGACCCCAGACAGCCCTCTCCACCGCCCTCGCTGACAACTCTCTCCAGCAGCCTACGTCTCATTGGCTGGGGCGAGCGCAGGGATCTGATTGGTTCTTCACAGTCTTCCTCGGGGATGGAGATAGTGGGTGGGCGACAGCAGGAAGCAGTGGGGGAGGTGAGGGGGAGAGAGGGGAGGGAGGAGAGCGAGTCGGCGGAGCTGTAGCGTTTGGCTCCGGAGTCCCTGGAGGCTGCAGATGAAGCCTGGGGTTCGCTTATAATGCGCAGGCTGGCGGCTCGGGGCAGTAGTGGGGAAGGAGGTTTGAGGATGCTGCGGGGCTCCTGAAGGTCCTTGGGGCCCAAGGAGAGGGCTGAGGCTCTGCGGCGGAGGGTTGAGTCCCCAGTGGTCTGGTAGATAGGGAGAGAAATAGTACTGCCACCCCCTTCCCCGGTCTCTGCCCTCCCTCGCCGCTTACGAAGACCCTCTAACAGCTCGGAGAGGGCGGAGGAGGAGGCCCGACCAGGGCCTGAACTATCCCCATTACCAACCCAACCCCCTGGTTCTGAACCCTCCTCATCTGGGTCCACACAGGAGCTGGGGGAGAGGAAGAGAAAGGAGAATCAAACATTTGACATATAAAAGAGGATTAGTATCTATGCAGTTACTATTGAATTGAATTATTCAAGTTGAACTGTACTAAATCAAACTGAACTGACGACTCACCGAAAGCTGTAAGTGCTCATGGTGTCTGTGACAGACTGGCGCCCCGACTGGTTGCTGATGGTACTGCTGCCACAGGGAGAGCCCCCCCTAGCCTCCCCTCGGGGAACGCCCAGCCAATGACGGATGCCCTCGCCAACATCCTCCGTGCCCAGAGATTGAGAACCAACACTAGACACACTGTCGCTGAGGAAGAGAGAAATACACACACACAGTGTCACTGAGAGGCAGAGATCACACATACTACCAAGAGAGAGAAGACACGTGACGCTACACAGCCAGTGATGCAAGACTTCTAAGCCAGGGTCAGCCACAGGACATTTCCTGTCCCTGTCTCTGTGTCCTCTCTCTCCTGCTGTGAGACTGGAGGTGGTGGCAGATTATATTGGAGACACAGTCAGGGTGTCAGACATTCACACTCAGGTCACATACTGGTACTGTATATTAACTAACTACCACCTCTCCCATCTGCCATCAGCGCCCCCAGAGAGAGGTGGGAGAGAGAGAGTGGAAGAGAGAGAGGTGGGAGAGAGAGTGGAAGAGAGAGAGGTGGAAGAGAGAGAGGTGGGAGAGAGAGTGGAAGAGAGAGAGGTGGAAGAGAGAGAGGTGGAAGAGAGAGAGAGGTGGGAGAGAGAGAGTGGAAGAGAGAGAGGTGGGAGAGAGAGTGGAAGAGAGAGAGGTGGAAGAGAGAGAGGTGGAAGAGAGAGAGAGGTGGAAGAGAGAGAGAGGTGGGAGAGAGAGATGGAAGAGAGAGAGAGGTGGGAGAGAGCGAGGTGGGAGAGAGCGAGGTGGAAGAGAGAGAGGTGGTAGAGAGAGGTGGGAGAGAGAGGTGGAAGAGAGAGAGGTGGGAGAGAGTGAGGTGGGATAGAGAGAGGTGGGAGAGAGAGAGGTGGAAGAGAGAGAGGTGGGAGAGAGAGTGGAAGAGAGAGAGAGGGGGGAGAGAGAGATGGGAGAGAGAGAGGTGGAAGAGAGAGAGGTGGGAGAGAGAGAGAGGTGGGAGAGAGAGAGGTGGGAGAGAGAGAGATGGAAGAGAGAGAGAGGTGGGAGAGAGAGGTGGGAGAGAGTGAGGTGGAAGAGAGAGGTGGAAGAGAGAGAGGTGGGAGAGAGAGGTGGAAGAGAGAGAGGTGGGAGAGAGTGAGGTGGGAGAGAGAGGTGGGAGAGAGAGAGGTGGGAGAGAGTGGTGGGAGAGAGAGGTGGGAGAGAGAGTGGTGGGAGAGAGAGGTGGAAGAGAGAGAGGTGGAAGAGAGAGGTGGAAAAGAGAGAGGTGGGAGAGAGGGGTGGGGGAGAGAGAGAGGTGAGAGAGAGGGGTGGGAGAGAGAGGGGTGGGAGAGAGAGGGGTGGGCGAGAGAGGTGGAAGAGAGAGAGAGGTGAGAGAGAGAGGTGGGAGAGAGAGGTGGAAGAGACAGAGAGGTGGGAGAGAGAGAGGTGGAAGAGAGCAGTGGAAGAGAGAGAGGTGTGAGAGAGAGAGGTGTGAGAGAGAGGTGAGAGAGAGAGGTGGAAGAGAGAGGTGGAAGAGAGAGAGGTGGGAGAGAGAGAGAGGTGGGAGAGAGAGAGGTGGAATAGAGGTAGATGGAGGGAGCGAGAATTAAAAAGTAATAGGTCAAGGAAGAGAAGTTGAAGAGAACAGAGAGAGGGATGGAGAAGCGACAGAGCAGGCGAGATTGAGAGAGGGAACGGTAAAATGATGATAGAGAGGGACAGGAGGGAGAGAGTGAGATAGAGAGAGAGAGAGAGAGCAGAACTGGCTTCTGTACTGTAAGTACCATGCTTTATTGAAGACAAGAATATCACAGCTGGTGAACTCTCAAACACACCCCTTAGAACAGAGAAAAGCTTCTTGTGTCTCTTAAACGTGCGTGCGTGTATTTCTTTGCTCCAGCCATGTGGTTCTCGAACTTGTCCACACACAGACCACAAGACAAACCAACAGGGTTTTGGAGCTAAGTGCCTCTGTAGAATGGAGCAGTCAGACTACAGCTCAGACATCTAGCCATGCACACAGCCACTCACAACAAGGCTATTCAGCTCACAACTAGCATTGCAACATGCTCTGTCTGTCCACATCATCAACAGCCCTGGGATCAAGTCAGAGAACAGACTGGTCTGAAAACACACACACACACACACACACACACACACACACACACACACACACACACACACACACACACACACACACACACACACACACACACACAGAGGGACCCAGGGTTCTTACAGGTCTCTCTTTCTAGTCAAGGATTCCACAGCCGTCGCAACACTTGGGGAGAGGGGTCAAAGGTCAGTGGTCAGATCAGTGATAATGTAACTTCCTTGTGAACACACCTGTACCTGTCCTTGACTCATTTTACATTTATATTTTAGTCATTTAGCAGACGCTCTTATCCAGAGCGACTTACAGTTAGTGAGTGCATACGTTTTTTTTATTTTCATACTGGGAATCGAACCCACAACCCTGGCGTTGCAAACGCCATGCTCTACCAAATGAGCTACACGGGACCACCTAACTCCTAACAGAGTCATTCTTCCAACACACATCATTACTTTAACCCTGCCCCTATACCTCTCTCACACCATCAAACACAGTAAGATACTAATACCTCTCATCATCATCACTCTCGTCACTAGACTCCACCTCCTCCAGTGCGGCCTGCAGATCAACAATACGGCGGATGGATGTCTCTAGATCGGCTTGTAATGTCTGTCTGACTGCACTCAGCTCCGTCACTTGCATCTCCTGAGAACAGAGAGAGAGAAAAAGAGAGATGTGTCCATAGGTGAGGTGAGAGATGTGTCCATAGGTGAGGTGACAGACATGCCACAAGGAACGCTAAGAACGTGTGTGTGTGTGTGTGTGTGTGTGTGCGTGCGTGCGTCCGTGCCAGAGGCCAACTGTAAGTTTATCCATGCTATTCAATACAGGCCAATATGGATGAGTCTTATAATAATGCCCATTTCTTATCATACCATCAGTCATATACTGTGGTACACATACCCACAAACACACACACCCGCGGGTCCTGGGCCTTCCTGTAGAGTGTGTATGTGTGTTTGTCAGGGTTCTCGAGGAGCATTTTTCCGTAGACAGAAAGAAGAGAGTGATTGATCTATTAATCTTCCCCTTTCCCTGCTCTCATCCTGTCATCTCTCTCTCCCTCTCACATACACACACACACACACAAACACTAGCTCATTCACTCAAATGTACGACACACACTAGCGCACATGACATGAAGTGTACATATGACATACACCCTTTATGACGCACACACACGTGTGGGGGGTTAGTGGTTGTCATAGAGACACGGGGAGTGGGATGGGGTGTGTGTGTGTCCTTAACCTTGAGAAGGCTATGAGGATTAATCACAGCCAGACAGTGGCACAGCTAGAGAGAGAATGCAGGGGAGACAGAGAGTGAGTGTGTGTGTTTGTATCTCGCTTTGTGTGTCTGCGTGGTTGGACATTAGGTTGTGAAAGGGCATCAGTGTTACTGACACTCAGAATACATAACAGGCACATATATACACACACATACCTATAGCCTACATACACAGAAACACACACAACACAATCACTACAGATACCGCCCTGCTCTCGTGTGTGTGTGTGTGTCATATGTCTGCGGCTACTATCCTGTTCTCTCTTTGTGAGGTGTGTATAGTGTGTGTAGCATGTATATGAGTATGTGTTTGTGTGTGTACAGTGTGTGTATGAGTGTGTGTACACTGAGTATACAAAACATTAAGGACACCTGCTCTTTCCATGACATAGACTGACCAGGTGAATCCAGGTGAAAGCTATGATCCCTTATTGATGTAACTTGTTAAATCCACTTCAATCAGTGTAGATGAAGGGGAGGAGACAGGTTAAAGAAGGATTTTTAAGCCTTGAGACGATTGAGACATGGATTGTGTATGTGTGCCATTCAAAGGGTGAATGTGTCATTCAAAGGGTGAATGGCAAGGCAAAATATTTAAGTGCCTTTGAATGGGTATGGTAGTAGGTGCCAGGCGCACCGGTTTGTGTCAAGAACTGCAACGCTGCTGGGTTTTTCACGCTCAACAGTTTCCCGTGTGTATCAAGAATGCTCCACCACCCAAAGGCAATCAAGCCAACTTGACACCACTGTGGGAAGCATTGGAGTCAACATGGGCCAGCATCCCTGTGGAATGCTTTCGACACCTTGTAGAGTCCATGTACCGACGAATTGAGGCTGTTCTGAGGGCAAAAGGGGGGGGGGGGTGGGGGGGTGCAACTCTATATTAGGAAGGTGTCCTTAATGTTTTGTACAATCAGTGTATAGTGTGTGTTACCAGCTCCATGCGTCTGCGGCTGCTGTCATGTTCTCTCTGAGCCAGGTCTTCCATCTCATGTCTCATGTCGTGGAGGCGTTGTTGGTAGTACTGACTGTTCTCTCTCTCCCTGGCCTCTGTCTCGGCACTCTGCTCCAGCTCCTCTCCCAGGCGCACCACACTGTCCCTCAGACGCAGCACCAGCACCTACAAAGAGATTTTTCTGAGAGATTATTATTTTCATTATTTATAGAATTTCAGAATTTCTGCTTTGGCAATATGTACACCATGCCAATATTGCACCATTAAATTGAATTCAATTGAGAGAAAGAGAGAGATATTAGAGTGAAAGAGAGACAGAGTAAGATAAAGTTACTGTCCATTTTGTGTTGTCGTTTTACCTCAAACCTCTTGACCTGTCCTCTCTGGAACTCCAGCTTGTTCTCCAGGTCACACACCTTGGCCTCCTGCTTACTGACGATACTACGGCCCACGGTGGACGACTCCAGGAACTGTACCCTGGCCACACTCGTTGCAAGCTGAGGGGGAGGAGAGGAACAGAGAGGAGGAGGGGCCGAAGGACAAGAGGAATGGCAGAGTGTGTTATTCAGCCAGTCTCCTATCCACAGTAACAGCATGTGTAGTTCACCATCTCCCCACATTACTCAGCTGTCAGTCCTTACCTCTTCCTGTAGTGTGTGTCTCTGTTTATTGACTTCCTCCAATTCAGCCTGCAACTCTCTGATCTGAGAGATATCACTGGAGGACTGAGAGAGAGAAAGATCATGTTTTGGTCATCTTTAATTTTAGAACCTGCAAAGTTTTTATACATGATTTTGAGCCACTATGAGGCAGAGAGGGAACCCACCTGTGCGATGAGGGCTTTGTGTTTCTTCATGAGTTCATTAAGGTCCTCCTGGTCCTCCTCTAGTCTCTTCAACAGATCTGAATTCTCATGTTGGAGCTGGGCTACCTGCTCATCCACCTACACATAGACGCACACACTTTAAAACGACTCTCTTCAATAGATTGTTGTCCTCACATATCTACAGGATCCTGTTACTGTTGGTTTCAGTAGGACTGTAAACACTTTGATGTTCAAAGTTCCCGAACACGACTGATCATTATAATATTCTAGTACCCGTTGTAGTAGGGGTGCAGCATGAGGCCTCTATCTCGCTCACCAGATGCTTGTGTTTGCAGATGTTCTCTAGTTCTATCTGAGCATTCTCCAGTTCCATGGACAGAGTCTTCTGAACACTCTCCACCTCCGCTCTCCTCGCCTCGCTCTCCTCCAACTGACAGAGAGAGATAGAGGGAGCGAGAGAAAGACAGGGAGAGGGAGTGGAAGATATTTTTGTAATTGTGAGTCTAAAACACACCTTGATTCACTTTCATAACATCATAGTGTGTGTGTTTACCTGGCAGTGCAGGCGCTCTATGTGTTCCTTGCTGCCGGGGGCCTGGCTGTGTCCAGGGTTGTCTATGGTAGACAGTAGTAGCTGAGCGTCCACCAGCAGAGCATGGGTTCTCTTCAGATCTCTCCTCAGTCTCTTCTCCACGTCAAAGTCCCTGTGGCCCACCTGGTAGAAGGATGAGATAGGGTGCAGGCAGCAGGCTGTTAGCCTGCCTGCCAGCTTAGTGGAGTCTGCCACTAGCACAGGCAGTGTAGTCAGCTCAGCTGTCCCCATTGAGACCGTGTCTGTGCCTCGATCTAGGTCGGGCAAAACTAAACATGGCGGTGTTCGCCTTAGCAATCTCACTGGAATAAAGACATCCTCCATTCCTGTCATTATTAAAAGAGATTGTGATAATATCTCACATCTCAAAATAGGACTACTTAATGTTAGATCCCTCACTTCCATGGCAGTCATAGTCAATTAATTAATCACTGATCATAACCTTGATGTGATTGGCATGACTGAAACATGGCTCAAGCCTGATGAATTTAGTGTGTTAAATTAGGCCTCTCCTCCTGGTTACACTAGTGACCATATCCCCCGCGCATCACCTCAAAGGCGGAGGTGTTGCTAACATTTACGACAGCAAATAAAAAACTAATTTCAGTCTTTTGAGCTTCTAGTCATGAAATCTATGCAGCCTACTCAATCACTTTTTATAGCTACTGTTTACAGGCCTCATGGGCCGTATACAGCGTTCCTCACTGAGTTCCCTGACTTCCTATCTGACCTTGTAGTCCTGGCAGATAATGTTCAAATTTTTGGTGACTTCAATATTCACAAGGAAAAGTCCACAAACCCACTCCAAAAGGCTTTCGGAGCCATCATCGACTCAGTGGGTTTGGTCCAACATGTCTCCGGACCTACACATTTCCATAGTCATACCCTGGATCTAGTTTTGTCCCGTGGAATAAATATTGTGGATCTCAAAGTTTTTCCTTATAATCCTGGACCAACATCTTATTACGTTAGCAATCGCAACAAATAATCTGCTCAGACCCCAACCAAGGATTATCGAAAGCTGTGCTATAGATTATTGGACAACCCGAAGATTCCTAGATGCCCTTCCAGAATCCCTCCACCTACCCAAGGACGTCAGAGAACAAAAATCAGTTAACCACCTAACCAAGAATCTAAATTGAACCTTGCATAATACCATAGATGCAGTCACATCTCTAAAAACAAAAAATATTTCTCACAAGAAATGTTCTCTGTGGTAAACAGAAAATATCAGAGAAGCAAGCTTCCACAATATTGGAACGGAAATGGCGCTCCACCATACTGGAAGTCTTCCGACTAGCTTGGAAAGCCAGTAACATGCAATATCGAAGAGCCCTCAATGCTGCTCGATCAGCATACTTTTCCAACCTAATTGAGGAGACTAAAAACAATCAAACATGTATTTTTGATACTGTCACAAAACTAACTAAAAAGCACCATTCCTCAAGAGAGGAAGGCCTTCATCTAACTAAAAAGCAGCATTCCTCAAGAGAGGATGACCTTCACTTCAGCAGTGATGAATTCATGAACTTCTTTGACGAAAAGATCATGATCATTAGAAAGCAAATTACGGACAAATTACCTGAGTCTGCACAGAACTGCCAGGACTTAGGATCAATGGAGACACTCAAGTTTTTTAATCCTGTATCTCTCGACACATTCACGAAAATAGTCATGGCCTCTTCCAGCTGCCTACTGGACCCTATTCCAACTGAACTACTGAAAGAGCTACTTCCTGTGCTTGGCCCTCCTATGTTGAACATAATAAACGGCTCCCTATCCACCGGATGTGTACCAAACTCACTAAAAGTGGCAGTAATAAAGCTTGTCATGAAAAAGCCAACCTTCACCCGGAACATTTTAAAAACTATTGGCCTACACTACCGGTCAAAAGTTTTAGAATACTGTCACGTCTCCTCCCGTTGCTCCCCTCCGGTGCTCTGATTCGCCGGTCTACTGAGCCACCAGCCTGAGCCACCAGCCTGAGCGCACCACCTCGGCAACACCGGAATGGAAACCCAACGCACCCTAATCACCTCCAGCACACCTGCACCTCATCATCTCATCACCACCCCTATTTAGCCCTGGACTGTTCTGGATGATGTTGTGTGTGATTGTTTAGCTTCATGTCGTTTACTCTATCTTTGTTATTTCTCTTGTTTATTGTTAAGTAAACCTTGACCTTGTTAATTCCTGCGTCTGCGTCCTGCCTCTTCGTATACTCAGTACGCGTCACAAACACCTACTCATTCCAGGGTTTTTCTTTATTTTTACTATTTTCTACATTGTAGAATAATAGTGAAGACATCAAAACTATGAAATAACACATAGTAGTAACCAAAAAAGTGTATATTTTAGATGTTTAGATTTTTCAAATAGCCACACTTTGCCTTGATGACAGCTTTGCACACTCTTGGCATTCTCTCAACCAGCTTCATGAGGTAGTCACATGGAATGCATTTCAATTAACAGGTGTGCCTTCTTAAAAGTTAATTTGTGGAATTTATTTCCTTCTTAATGCGTTTCAGCCAATCAGTTGTGTTGTGAAAAGGTAGGAGGGGTATACAGAAGACAGCCCTATTTGGTAAAAGACCAAGTCCATATTATGGCAAGAATAGCTCAAATAAGCAAAGACAAACGACAGTCCATCATTACTTTAAGACATGAAGGTCAGTCAATACGGAACATTTCAAGAACTTTGAAAGTTTCTTCAAGTGCAGTCGCAAAAACCATCAAGCGCTATGATGAAACTGCTGCAAAGGATAAGTTCATTAGAGTTACCTGCCTCAGAGTTCAAGTAATAGACACATCTCAACATCAACTGTTCAGAGGAGACTGTGTGAATCAGGCCTTCATGGTTGAATTGCTGCAAAGAAACCACTAATAAAGGACACCAATAATAAGAAGAGACTTGCTTGGGCCAAGAAACACGAGCAATGGACATTAGACCGGTGGAGATTTGTCCTTTGGTCTGGAGTCCAAATTGGAGATTTTTGGATCCAACCACTGTGTCTTTGTGAGACGGTGTGGGTGAACGGATGATCTCCGCATGTGTATTTCCCTCTGTAAAGCATGGAGGAGGAGGTGTTATGGCTTTGCTGGTGACATTGTCTGTGATTTATTTAGAATTCAAGGCACACTTAACCAGCATGACTACCACAGCATTCTGCAGCGATATGCCATCCCATCTGGTTTGGGCTTAGTGGGACTATCATTTGTTTTTCAACAGGACAATGACCCAACACACCTCCAGGCTGTGTAAGGGCTATTTTACCAAGAAGGAGAGTGATGGAGTGCTGCATCAGATGACCTGGCCTCAACCAAATTGAGACTAATCTCTTCAGTAGGTCCTATGATTGAGTGTAGTCTGGCCCAGGGGTGCGAAGGTGAACGACAAGTCACTGGAGTGACGAACTGCCCTTGCTATCTCTGCCTGGCTGGCTCCCCTCTCTCCACTGGTATTATCTGCCTCTGACCCTATTATGGGGCCTGAGTCACTGGCTTACTAGTGCTCTTAAATGCCGTCCCTAGGAGGGGTGCATCACGTCGTGCCAGGCTTTTTTAGCTATATTCCCTGTCTCAGCCTCCAGTATCTATGCTGCAACAGTCTATGTGCTGGGGGGCTAGGGTCAGTCTGTCCTATCTGGTAAAATGCTCCTGTCCTGTGTGAACTTAAGTCTCTCTCTCTCTCTCTCTCTCTCTCTCTCTCTCTCTCTCTCTCTCTCTCTCTCTCTCTCTCTCTCTCTCTCTCTCTCTCTCTCTCTCTCTCTCTCTCTCTCTCTCTCTCTCTCTCCAATTTGTTGCTGTGAGGGAGTTAGTGGGGCTTATGCATTGTACATGGGGAGGCAGAAACAGACTCTACATCTTCCTGGACTGACAGAGTGAGGAGGTGTTGTAGAGGCTTTCGGCTGCCTGCTATATTGGGTTTCTTTGTATTGCCTGTTGGTAGAAGTGACATGCTGAATTCATCACCCAAAGAGCATTACACTGGAAAAATCTATACTGCCCCAATGCCTGGACTGGAAAGCACACACACACACACACAAACACACACACACACAAGCACGCGCAAACGCAGTTGCGGCCCAGAGGCACGTCAATAGAAAGACCAGCATGATTCAACAGCACTTTAAGCCAATGAGATTGAGTTTGTGCAGCAGTGAGTGTGTGTTTGTGTATAAGGGTGTATGTGTGTGTGTGTATCAGCAGTCTGACCACAGTCTATCAATATGTAAATTCAGGACTGCACAGTTACTTTATCAGTGATAGCAGACCTGTCAATGCAGCATGCGGTGCTGTGTACTCTGTGGTGTTGATGAGGCCCCTGTCTATACTGAGA
Source organism: Coregonus clupeaformis (assembly GCF_020615455.1). Classification (NCBI taxonomy): domain Eukaryota; kingdom Metazoa; phylum Chordata; class Actinopteri; order Salmoniformes; family Salmonidae; genus Coregonus; species Coregonus clupeaformis. The sequence goes on from NC_059218.1 coordinate 1,276,947, forward strand.
GCTAGTAATGTGTGTGTGTGTGTGTGTGTGTGTGTGTGTGTGTGTGTGTGTGTGCCTGCATATATATGTCTCTGTGTGTGTGTGTGTATGTACTGTGTGTGTGTGTCAGTGCGCACGTGTGCGTTTGTGTGTGAGTGTTTGTTTATGCGAGTGTATGTTTGTATGAGTACAGTATGTATTGTGTGTGTGTGTGCGTACATGAGTTTGTGTGTGCATTTGTTTGTGTGTAGTTTGTGTGAGTGTGTGTGTGTACCTGGTCACAGAGTGTCGCTATCAGTCCCTCCAGGTCGTGTTTCTCGTGGACGACCATCTGTTTCTCTTCATACTCCTGTTCCAACTGCATCTCCAGCTGACGCAGCTACAAGGCAATGAAAATAACCCTATTATAATTAACACAAATGAGCAAAGGAACCAGGTGTTTTAGAGGACATCGTGTAACCATGTTCAACAGTCAAACAAAGGAACCATGTACTTTATATATTAAACACAAAAACGATGTTTTAAGTGAGAAGTAGGCATGGATCTGAAGCAGGAAAAGAAAGGAAATGTACATGCCTTCACCCATGCTCTACGAAGGTTTTCCAGGATACGGCTTTGACCTACTACAGTAGCTATGTTGGTCTATTTTAATTCAAACAATATGTAGGCAGGTTGCTTAGGATTCAAATATTCTCAAACAGCTGACACTCAGCTAACTGTTCTAACCCTAAGCAGTGGTCCCATTCTGTGGTCAGTAGCGGTGACCTACCCGTCTCTGAGAGGACTTGTGTACGTCCTCTAACTCCTCCTCTTTATCCTCCAGCTCTTTAAGATGGATCTGTTTCATTCTCTCTATCTCCATCTCAAAACGCAGGTGTAACTAGAGCGGGAGGGGTGGACAAAGAGGGAGAGAGAGCAGATAGTTGAGTTCAGACATCCTGTAAATTAGTTTGTCTGTGTGAGTGAGTGAGTGTGCTATATGTGCGTGAGTGTGTGTGTGTTTATGCATACCTGCTGTGCCTGCTGTATCTTAGCAGTGAGCTTGGTGAGCTCCTCTCCTCTCTCATTAGTCTGGGTCTCCAGGAGGCGGAGCTGCTTCTTCAGGTCCGGCAGCGAATCAGAGGCCAGGTGAAAGGGCACGCTGAGGTCACGGATCTGGGCACACAGCTCCTCCTTCTGCTGTTGCACACGTACCACCTCCACCTGGCTCTCCTACACACACATACAGAAATCAGTACATGTAACCGGTGTGAAATGGCTAGCTAGTTAGCGGTGCACGCTAGTAGCGTTTCAATCGGTGACGTCACTCGCTCGGAGACCTTGAAGTAGTTGTTTCCCTTGCTCTGCAAGGGCCGCGGCTTTTGTGGAGCGACGGGTAACGGTGCTTCGAGGGTGACTGTTGTCGATGTGTGCAGAGGGTCCCTGGTTCAAGCCCAGGTAGGGGCGAGGAGAGGGACGGAAGCAACACTGTTACATTGAAGCTGCAATGTCTCAGAGCGAGTGACGTCACTGATTGAAACGCTACTTATGCGCACCGCTAACTAGCTAGCCATTTCACACCTGTTACATGCAGACACAGCAGAAGTTAATAAGGCTGTACCTACTGTGACAACTGTGTAAAAGAAGTGGATGTGGTTTGGTGAACTTCATGCCATGTGATTAGTAACCTTGCCTGAGACCTTAAACCTTGTGTTAACACCCAGACCCTCGGCTTCAAGGGATACTTTGGGAATTCGGCAATGAGGCCCTTTATCTACTTCCCCAGAGTAGATGAACTTGTGGATACCCTTTTTTTCAATTGTATTTTTATATTTGTCCAGTATGAAGAAAATAGGTCGTTTCGCAAGCCAATGCTAATTTGTGTTAGCAGATACCCATAGACTTCCTTCATACTGGACACAGAAACATAAAAATGGGGAAGTAGATAAAGTGTCTTATTGCCAAAATACCGTAGTATCCCTTCAAGCTCAGGGGGCTTACTGGGATAACACAGTCTTGAGTCTTGCAGACAGCCTGGATTCGAAACCCTGGACGATCACACTAACTGCACCTATGTTTTTGAAGAGAGAAATGCACATACCTGTAGGGTGCGTCTCAGGGTGTATATCTGTGCCCCCAGAGCAGTGCTCTCCTGAATAGCTTTATCCTTCAGTTCCCTCTCACTGTCTGCTCTTTCTAGAGCCTGGGTCAACTCACTGTCAAACCTGGAAACATACACACACACTTTTGTTTGAATGAAGCTCCGTATACACACACACACACACACACACACACGCACATCCCACAAACACACACCTCCTCTGTTTGCGATCCAGCTCGTGAGCGCGGCCTTGCAGGCTGTCAGTGAGAACGCGGGTGTCCTGGAGGTCAGAGGTGACACGGCGAACTTGCCGCTTCAACTCTGTGGCGCTCCTCTTAGACTGCTCCAGCTGGGCCTGTAGGGAACCCACCTAACCACCAGGGGGGGATAGAGTCAGAGAGAGAAGGAGAACATTGACTGTGTGTGAACGGTGAAGTATGCTGAGAAGTAGCGTTGTGTGTGTATGAGTGCGTGTGTTTTGTACCTTTGTGTCCAGCTCGAGACGTGTCTGTCTCTCTGCCTCCAGTCTCTCCTCTGTCTGTTTGTGTCGTCTCCTGACATACTCCACCTCAGTCTGGCAACACTCTAACTGTAGCGCCATCTCACTCTCTGTAAAGGGGGATGGAAACAGAGGGTCAGTGTGTGTGTGTGTGAGTGTGTGTGTGTGTGTAGAGAAGAGTCATGAAGAATCCCAATCACAACCCCTCCCTCCAGATTCCCCACACCTGTTCCCACAACAGTCCTAAAAGGCCAATCCAAACCCCTTAACCACCAAACCTTAAATCTCCTTTACTCAACCTCCATACAAACCCTCCTCCTATGTGACTCTGCTACAAACCAAGGTTAACAAAATAAAATAAAAACCATCATAAATTATGTTTACTTTTATAAAATAAAAGAAAGAATACTTTGTGCAAAAATTACTTTTTTTGTAATTGGGTTTTCGAGCTTCTGATTCTGGCAGTTTAATGCTGCCAGTAGATGGCAATGTTTCAAATAGGCCTAGCTTGTTACTATTACTAGCTATTACCAGAGAGGATAAGGCGAAGCGGGAGGATTACCTCCGCCCAAAATCTGTCCCCGCGAGATAAGCAGACCTTTTTGCATGGAGGTCTATGAGATTGTGTCAAATTACGTAAGGATTATTTGACCAAACGGAGTAAGTTGTTACAAATATACCGATAAGTTGGCTAGAATGGTCCCACCTGATCTCGTCTCCTCCCGCCTGCCTTCCATCTTTGAGGACATGTATTTTCATTGTTAGAGGGGTTAATTGAACATCTTATCAATATAATAGATACTCTTTGCTATCACTAGCTAACAACAGGGAAGAAGGGGGCAATAAGCAGACCAGAGTGGCCCCGCCCGAACAGAAAAATTAGCCAGTGAGATGTTTTGTTCTGGGGCGGGGGCAATAAGCCGAAAACGGTTGCATTCCTCTGCTCAGACGTTGCATGCATCAATCAATGGTTGCGTGCCAAGTCATCGACTGTGTCATCGACTGACAGATTGCTATAACATATGATGTGGTTAGCTGATACTTAAAATACCTGTCCAGGTGTTGTAAGATCAGTCAGGCGTCAGCAACGTCTAAACTCTGGAATGCGGCCTAACCAAAACCTATGACCATCACCTTGTTGATGCCCCCCAGTGGCATGAAGTGACATCCCAAAAAAACACAAACTATAGGCCTACAACACATAAATGTCTCCTAACCTCCCACACATAGGCTACTTTCTGTCCCTAACACGAAAACTGGAACTAAATAATATAAAAACAAAATATAACTGTTTTTATCAAACTGAAACTAAATAAAAACTAGAAAATCAAATCTGAAAACTGAAACAAATAAAAACAAATAGAAATGAAAACGAATATAAAATCACAAAACTATAACAACCTTGTAACAAACCCTCCCCCCATGTGACTCTGTGTTGCCTTTTCTGTGTTCCATTTATTCTGCATTCTCACTGATGCATCATGATGTCAGTATAACCCAGATCAGCAGTTAGTAACATCCAGTGCAGTCAAACCTTCAGTTCAGTGTGTGTGATTTTGACCTATTGTTCAATCAAAATGAAAGGCAGTTACCTATAGTAGTTCCCCAGCTTGTCCCTGTCAATGTCCTGGACTCTCTGCTCTGGACTTTCTGTTTCTCCTCCTCCAACTGTTTCTCCAGCATCTCCATGGTGACCTTACACTGGTCCATATGAGCCTGAGAGAAGGAGGAAGAGAGAGAGAGAGAGTGAGAGAGAATGAGATAACCTCACAGTGTATAATCTGTCGTGGCCAGACTATGTAAATTACGTGAGATTTTAGTTCTGGGTTAACCGAGATTACATACTGTATTATGTGACACAATTGTAATTGTGATGTGGGCCTTGAGTATATACAGAGATAGAGAAAGATATGTCTGTTCTAATACTACCTGTATTTCCTTGTTCTCCCTGGTGAGTCGTAGTCTCTCTCCTCTCTCCATGTCCAGCGCCTGACTGACAGCTTCACCACGGAAACGCTCGTCACTTAGTTCCGACAACACCGCCGTCACCTACAGGACACGCACACATCTTCACTCGCAACCAGAACTTTACCCACTGTCTTCAAACACTATACTGTCCCCCTAAACTTTACAATGTACTAACCCTATAACTTTACACTTTACCCACCTTGGTCTCCAGGATGTCAGTGGTCTGTCTCAGTTCGTTCCTATCCCTCTCAGACTTCTCCAGCCGTCGTCTCACAGCCATGATCTCATCCTGGGAAATCAAAGTATTTTACCACATCTTCTATCTCCAAATGTCCAATGTTAAAGCAAAGCGCTTGTAACTCTGTCTTTGAGTCTATTCAAAAGGCTTTGGACACTGGATCAAGTAGTTCCTGTTTGGCTCTGAATCATGAATGAACTAATGCCGCTTTATCTCTGAATCACTGAGTAGTCTCTTAATCAACTAATACCTCTTTAGTGCTGAATCACTGAGTAGTCTCTTAATCAACTAATACCTCTTTAGCGCTGAATCACTGAGTAGTCTCTGAATTAACTCATACTTCTTTAGTTCTGAACCACTGAGTAGTCTGTGAATCGATTCCTACCTCCTTGGCTCTGAGTCTCTGGTCGTCCATGTTAACGTCCAGTAGGGGGCGTACTCTACACAGCAGTTTCCACCAGCTCCACTTGGCCACCCGTCTCAGAGTACGGATGTTACTCTGGAAACACCTCACAGCCATCTGCTGCACCTGTATGGGAACAGACAGAGATACATCTGTGTTACACCTGCATCCCACCTACTGTACCTAACCACAATTATAGGGAGACACATTATAGGGTGACACCTTTATACCAGAGTCACTGAATGTGTGTGTTACACCAGCACCTAACCTAACACATTACAGCATGTTTCACCTGGGTTAGCAGTCAGGGGTTGGAGGTCACGGGTTAGAGTCATGGGTCAGACTCACCTTCATTTTGCGGTATTGTTGTCTAGCCAGGTGTCCCATACAGGCAGCCTGTAGCTGAACCAGCCAATCACTGACCAGCTTGTCTCTCTGCTGCTCCAAGTACTTTAACACACCTCGCTTCATAAACACCTGGGGAGGGGAGAGGAGGGAGAGAGAGAATGGGGAGAGACAAAGAGAGAGGGTAGCGAGAGAGAGAGAAGGGGGAAGAGACAGAGAGAGGGAGGGAGAGAAAGAGAGGGAAGGGGAGACAGAGAGGGAGAGAGAAAGCAAGGGAGCGAAAGAGACAGAGAGAGTGGAAAAATGAAGTACTGTAACTAGCTAAACTTCAGAGACACAGTGTGTCAGAGACTGACTCTAAGGAGCTCAGTTCTGTCAGAACAGAAGCTCTCTCTCTCACCCTGCCGGCTCCCAGTACGATACTCTTCTTGTCCAGATCCAGTTCTACCAGCAGCTCCTCCACTGCCTTCCTCTCATCTGGGGTGATGAAGACTGAACCATAGCGTTTCATGACCAGAGGAGACAGAGCCTGGAAACGACACCTAAAGTCACTCAGAGTCATGTGTTCTGGATAACCTGGGAGACAAAGAGAGAGGGGAGAGAGAGAGAGATATATATATATATATATATATATATATAAATAAGAGAGAGAGAGAGAGAGAGAGAGAGAGAGAGAGAGAGAGAGAGAGAGAGAGAGAGAGAGAGAGAGAGAGAGAGAGAGAGAGAGAGAGAGAGAGAGAGAGAGAGAGAGAGAGAGAGAGAGAGAGAGAGAGATAATAGGGTGGGTTGCAGCCTTCAGAACCATAAATATACAGGTGAGCACTATGTTGCCACCAAAATTCCCTTTATCAACTTGATAACCTGTGCAGAATGGCCAACACTACTAACCTGCACTGTGCACATGTATCTGAGGGCCAATTCTAGGCTAACACTAACCTGTGCGGTAGAGCTGCAGCGCGGGGAGGATGTGTGTAGAGTGCAGCTGGACCCTGAGAGCAGGGATATCAAAACCTCCGCTACCACTGTCTGTCTTAGCACACACACACTGCATGAACACTGGCCTGGCTCGACGAATCAGATTCAATAGAGCATCCTGGATGGAGGGGGAGGGAAGGAGGGAGATGGAGAAAAACATTCTCAGACAGACACAGTAGAAGTGTGGGATTAGAAGTGTGTATTTTACAGTATTACAGTACTTACAGCATGTAGTTTGACTGATTTACTGAGAGTGTGTATTAGGGTATTTACGGCCTGTAGTTTGACTGACATACAGTGGGAGTGTGTACTGGGGTACTTATGGCCTGTAGTTTGACTGATATACAGTGGGAGTGTATACTGAGGTATTTACGGCCTGTAGTTTGACTGATATACAGTGGGAGTGTGTATTAGGGTATTTACGGCCTGTAGTTTGACTGATATACAGTGGGAGTGTGTATTAGGGTATTTACGGCCTGTAGTTTGACTGATATACAGTGGGAGTGTCTGCGTATGGCGGCCATTCCTCCACTGAATGTCTTTCTGACAGTGCCACTCCTCTGTAGTGAGCGCTGGCTGCCCCCCTCCACCCCTCCCAAACCACGACACAGAGGGGGCACAGAGGCACGGGGGCCGAACAGCATTTTCACTACCCCACTGGAGAGGAAAGGGAGCAAGAGAGGGAGAGAGAGGGAAAGGTTGAAGCCAAGATTCATTCAAAAAATGGTAAGGCACACGTCAATAATACACGTTTAGTAGATCTGAAAGAGTTGGATTGACACAATATGGTAATAGGCCAAGGAGAGGTGGATCTGAGATTGGGTAACACTTACACAGAGGAGTTCTGCAGCAGTGAGATGGCATTGAGAGCAGATGGGTTGCTCTGAACCAGGCTGAACCATCCAGTCATGTCGTATCTGACTGGGTCAGAACCCATCAGGTGGCTCACCTCACACTGCATGGGCTGCTCACACTGACGCACTGAGGAGTGAAACCAGATATTAGAATTCAACTTCTACACTACCATACAACAGAATTACATGTCCACTGCTGACACAATATCTTCTGTATCACTGAAACAGACAAAAACACGGACATACACACTCTGGCCCAAACTCGTATTTTTGCACACAGTCACACACAAACAAACACTTCACCCTTTTCTCTCTCTCTCCCCCCTCCACTCCCTCTTTCTCTTTCTCTCGCTCCCCTCACCCATCTCCCCCTGTCTCACCAGTGGAGCTGTAGTACTGGCAGACTCTCTCCAGGACAGTGTTTTCTGTTGATCCCGGAGTCACCATCTCCTCATCTAGAACCCACAGCAGTCCTCTGGGGTCTCCCTCCGCCCCTCGCACCTAACACACACACGGACATACACACCATGTCCATCTGGTGATGCCAATCTGTGCCCGGAACACTCTGGGGCACACTTGATGGCAGTGCTCCCAAAGGAGGCTGGGAGCTGTAGTCTGTTTAGACGGTCGGTCATTGACTTCTGCTGTGTATGTGTTAGGTACATGTAGCAGGGGGTTGTGTATGTATTACCTGTAAAGCAGGCTGGTCTATGGAGGACACAACCTCAGTAGGACTGGTCTCTGGAGCTTCAAAGTCTACTGGAACCTTCTCCTGGAACAACAGTACAGATTACATTACATGAGCGTGTGTGTGTGTGTGTGTGTGTGAGTGTTTAAAGGTGTGTGTGTGTGTATCTGTACCTGTGCATATCTGTCCAGTGTGTGTGTGAAAGTGTGTGTGTAGTAGTACTCCAGCAGTCTCTCTTGTAGGTAGTTGTGACAGAGTTCAGACCAGCCTGCAGCCCTCTCCTCTCCACTGTGTCTGGGGTTGCGGAGGCCTGGAGTGTCCACCACCATCACAGAGGCTAACGTCAGCTGCTGAGAGCTCAGAGCTCTGGGGAGAGACAGCAGGAAACACCCAGGCTTCAGGCCTAACACCTCACCACATATACTCAGGTCTAGATACTACACTGCATAAGGTGGCTCTACACTACAATTCTATCTGATGACTCTTGATACTCTGTGCCTGCACTTGTACTCTACTAGTCTTGAACAGGCAAAAATGTAAACGTGTGTGTGTACCTGTTGATGAGTGACACTATAGCCGTGAAGAGTTCTTCGTACAGTCCAGAAGCCATGCCATCTACACACTGAGTAGCACTCAACCTGGGACCTAGAGATAGAGATAGAGATAGAGAGAGAGAGAGAGAGAGAGAGAGAGAGAGAGAGAGAGAGAGAGAGAGAGAGAGAGAGTGGAGATGGAGATGGAGAGCAAGAGATGGAGAGAGAGAGAAAGGGATGGGTGGTTGGGAGCAGACACAGTGAGGCAGTGACACAGTGTGTGTGTGTGTGTGTGTGTGTGCATGCCTGTGTGCGAGTGCCTGTCTCCCTCTTACCATCCTCTGCATTTATAGTAGCGTGTCTCTCTCTGCCACCTCCGGTGGCTCTCTGCAGCAGCTGTCTGAGGTGGTGTTTGAACACGGCCGTGTGGAGCTCCTCCCCCTCACACCCCAACACACTGCTGGCCACCTGGGCACTGTCAAAACTCACAAACGCCCTACGCCCCACTGGGGTGAAGAGGGGATGAGGGCGGAGGAGAGGAGGAGGAGGGAGAAGAAGGGAGGGGGGTGGGGTGGGATACAAAACAGGGAGGGAAAAAGCAAAGAAGAGGAGGTTGGAAAAGAGAGAGAGAAAGTATTGGCATGGTTGTCATGTTTTCATACGTCCTACTAACAGCTACACTTCATAAAGTATCATATGGTATGGAGAGAGAGAAAGAGATGTTGGTACAGTCTATACCTTTAATGGCCCCCGCTGTTCCCAGATGGTATAACCCTGCCAGGACATGCCATATTGCTCGTTGCTCATCGGCTGAGAAACCCAGTGTTTCCATGGCAACCAGCAGCTTGGTGAAGGCCACTGACGCACGCTGCTTTTCTTCTACCTGACGGAGGGAGCGAAGGAAAGGATGGAGGAGAGGAAGATGGGCCTATTAGTTTCTGAGGTAGAGTAAGCAATATGGCCAAAAAATTCAAAAAAGGTTAGCAACACTTGCTGGTTACCTTGGTGGGAGCGACTATTCCAAAAGAGTTGGCCTCAGAGAATTGGTGCATCTGCAGCTCCGTCCTATCAGGAGGAGACCGGAAGTCATGTAAGAGTGTGTGTGTGTGCGCACGTGTGTGTGTGTGTGTGTGTGTGTGTGTGTGTGTGTGTGTGTGTGTGTACCTCATCTCTGTACTGAGTCCAGCCAGCATCTGGGAGAAGACCAGGAAGTTACTCTCTCCCTCCATCTTCTGACACACCCTCCACTTCTCTAACATCATAGTCTGGAGAAGAGGAGGAGAGAGGGATGAAGAAGGGAGGGAGAGGAGGGAAGACATTGAGACTATAATATGATACTGTACATATCATTAGAAGCAATATACTTGCATAACGGGCAACAATTTGTTTGTTTGTGTGTGTGTGTGTGTGTGTGTGTGTGTACCTGTAGGTGTCCAGCAGAGGCCAGTCCAGCGTGGTTGAAGTCCAGAGAGAGAACCATGGCGAAGCGAGACGAGGCGTCACTGTGCTGAGAGCTCACACACCCAAACGACCTCAGGATCGTAAACACTGCCTGGATACGCTCCACTGGACACACACACACACACCGAGAGATAACATTATACACACAGTGTGCTATTACTTCACACACTTCATAAACACACAAAGACTTCATATTACATTACACAACATGCACGCAACGCACACACACAAACCACTCACCACTGATGCTGTCTCCGGCGGTACCAGCCTGTTTGAGGAGTGTGTGTGTGAAAGCTTGGCAGGAGGTGGTCTTGCCCGTGCCACTGCGTCCCACCGCACACACACTCTGGTCCCTCCGCGTGCCCACCATGGAGACATACACATGCCTGACTAGAGCGGCCAGGGCAGGGGGAGCATCCCACACACTGTCCCCACGACGGGAGCGAGGGGTCTGGGGAGAGGAGACCACAACATTCCCTTATCATCTGGTTCCAATGGAACTACAGGAACATAACACCTAGTCAAGTTCTAGAGCACTAGTTCAGCTCCTATCACTGATGGACGAGAGAGTACACGCACTGGGTTTCCCGGCATGAATCACTCAGCAAGTGTACAGTGTATGTGTGTGTGTGTCTGTGTGTGTTCACCTTTCCGTGTTGGTTCAGCGGCGGCCAGAAGTTGAGCAGGTTGGGTCCAGCGTGTGTGAGTGGCAGGCTGGCTTTAGCTCGACTGGTTAAAGTGTGGAGCGCTCCACACTCATTCACACTCTGTAGGTCACTCAAGTCCTCACACAGGTCCAACTCAGACGGATTCAACTGGAGAGAGAAAGCGAGAGGGACAGAGAGAGAAAGCGGTGTCAGGGGAGAGAGAAAGTGATGGAGAGAAATGGAGTGATGGAGAGAGAACGAGAAGGGAGATAGAGAGAAATAAAGATAGAGAGGAGAGAGATAGAATGAGAGAGAGATAGAATGAGGGAGAGGGAGAGAGAGAGTACCTTCTGGATGTCATGCTCCATGACATCATGCAGTGTTCCGTCTGACTCCATTCTGACTCTCACTAGGCCTGCTGGGAGATCTGGAGTTCCCTCGTCTGGTTTCAGCTGAGTGGCTGGAACACAGAACCCACCAATCACAGACAATCTCAGTATAAACCCACCAATTGGAAAGTCTCAGGACAAATCCATTAGTCACTTGAAGCTAGAATCCTTAGTTGCTACATCCATTTGTGGACTTATCAAACTAATTATATATGCCCATTAATAACACAACTTATAAATGCCTCATGAGCTTAGCTCAACTGTCATACCCGATCAGAACCCAAAAATATAAGCTTGTTATACTCCAATGTTTGTAAACAAAGTAAATGTAAAGAAACACTGTATAGCCTCAAAACACTTTATAGCCTAGCAAACATTTAGAAAAAAAATGTGTTTGAACAGATACAATGCTATTTCACAGTAAACAAACTAACAACAGATTTTCAGCATGCTTATAGGGAAGGGCATTCAACATGTACAGCACTTACACAAATTACTGATGATTGGCTGAGAGAAATTGATAATAAAAAGACTGTGGGAGGTGTTTTGTTAGACTTCAGTGTAGCTTTTGCTGCTGGAAAAACGTGTGTGTTATGGCTGCTATATTGTGGATCGACAGTTACCTGTCCAACAGAACACAGAGGGTGTTCTTTAATGGAATCCTCTCCAACATAATACAGGTAGAGTCAGGCATTCCACAGGGCAGCTGTCTAGGCCCCTTACTTTTTTCAATCTTTCCTAATGACCTGCCACTGGCTCTGAGTAAAGCCTGTGTGTCTATGTATGCTGATGACTCAACACTATACATGTCAGCTACCACAGCAAGTGAAATCACTGCAACACTTAACAAAGAGCTGCAGTCAGTTTCAGAATGGGTGCAAGAAATAAGTCCTAAACATTTCAAAAACTAAAAGCATTGTATTTGGGGCAAAGCATTCACTAAACCCTAAACCTCAACTAAACCTTGTAAAGAATAATGTGGAAATTGAGCAAGTTGAGTAGAGTAAACTGCTTGGAGTAACCCTGGATTGTAAACTGTCATGGTCAAAACATATTGATGCAACAGTAGTTAAGATGGGGAGAGGTCTGTCTGCTCTGCGCTGCTCTGCTTTCTTAACAACGCTATCAACAAGGCAAGTCCTACAGGCCCTAGTTTTGGCGCACCTGGACTACTGCCCAGTCGTGTGGTCAGGTGGCACAAAGAGGGACTTAGGAAAATTACAATTGGCCCAGAACAGGGTAGGACGGCTGGCCCTTAAATGTACATGAAGAGCTAACATTAATAACATTCATAATATGCATGCATGTCCTGGCTCAAAGTAGAGGAGCGATTGACTTCATCACTACTTGTCATTCTGAAAAGTATTGACATGTTGAATGCACCGAGCTGTCTGTTTAATCTACTAGCACACAACTCACACCCATACATACCCCACAAGACATGCCACCAGAGGTCTTTTCACAGTCCCCAAGTCCAGAACAGACAATGGGAGGCACACGGTACTACATAGAGCCATGACTACATGGAACTCTATTCCACATCTAGTAACTCATGCAAGAAGTAAAATTAGATTTAAAAAACAGATACAAATAGAACTTAGGGAACAGTGGAGACTGTGAAGCGACACACACATGCACAGACACATGATAACATACGCACACGTACACATGGATTTTGTGTGGTAGATACAGTATGTGGTAGTAGAGTAGTGGCCTGAGGGCACACACTTAATGTCTTGTGAAATGTATTGTAATATTTTTAAAATTGTATAACTGCCTTAATTTTGCTGGAACCCAGGAAGAGTAGCTGCAGCTAATGGTGATCCATAATAAATACAAATACAAAATACAAAACATGGTTAAAACTATAATTTTGATATCATGGATGGTTAGTCCTTGCTTTGAATTTGAGAGTGGTTACATTTCTCCGGGCCCATCCAGCTTTTTACCAAAACAGAGGCGGGGTGTCCGCTTTGTTATTGTTTCAGTTAAGGATTCCAGCTTTAGAGGCACCAAAAGATGAGTTTGATGATTATCATTAACAGGGAGACATTCTTATATGTTGAATTAAGCACTGTATATTTGTCCCAACATGATTTCATGTTTCTGTGGAGAAAAACTAAGTCATAGTGGAGATTTCCTGGTTGTGGTTCTAGTCTGTATTCTCAATATTATTCTCACAGCACAACTAAACAGGGATTACCAGGGTTTATGTCTCAGGGGATTAAACTCTGATATGCATCCCTAATCTCTGATCCCCCAGTGTGAGTGTGTGTGTGCGCATGCGTGTGTGTGTGTGTGCATGTGTGTGTGTACCAGGGTTCAGAGGATGTGTGTGTGGGTATATGAAAATCAAATGGGATTAATGCTGGCTAGATGTTCTAGCCTAACGACTCACACTAAATTCTTCCACTGCTCTGTTGTTCACTACATACTTTAGTCTGAGACTGCCATCATTGAAGTTGTTTGTGGTGACGATGGGCGTTGTACAAAAAAAAGTCATCAGCGATTGGATATTCTTTAAGCAATCAGAGAATCAAAGCCAGTGAAGAATTTTCAATCCGCTGCTTTAGCCACGTGTGTTCTGGCTCCCGCAGTATTAAGGGTTGGATACAAAAGCACAGTGCTAAAGCAAGGTACTATTAATACACCAACCAATGCCACCCAACACCTCAGGACACACACAGTCTACCACATTACATTACCACCACTTACCGAGGCTAAAGCCCTCCTTGTGGACGTACCACACATTCCCAACTTCATACCACACATCCCTCACCTGGAAGAGAGAGAGAGAGAGAGAGAGAGAGAGAGAGAGCGAGAGAAAGAAAGAAAGCGGGAGAGAGAGAAGGGGGGGGGATGCACAATCATATGTACAGTTGAAGTCGGAAGTTTACATACACTTAGGTTGGAGTCATTAAATCTCGCTTTTCAACCACTCTACACATTTCTTGTTAACAAACTATCGTTTTGGCAAGTCGGTTAGGACATCTACTTTGTGCATGACACAAGTGGTCCTCAAGTAGTCCTCTGTAGCTCAGCTGGTAGAGCACGGCGCTTGTAACGCCAAGGTAGTGGGTTCGATCCCCGGGACCACCCATACACAAAAATGTATGCACGCATGACTGTAAGTCGCTTCGGATAAAAGCGTCTGCTAAATGGCATATTATATTATTATTAGTAATTTTTCCAACAATTGTTTACAGACAGATTATTTCACTTATAATTAACTGTATCACAATTCCAGCGGGTCAGAAGTTTACATACACTATGTTGACTGTGCCTTTAAACAGCTTGTAAAATTCCAGGCTTTAGAAGCTTCTGATAGGCTAATTGACATCATTTGAGTCAATTGGAGGTGTACCTGTGGATGTATTTCAAGGCCTACCTTCAAACTCAGTGCCTCTTTGCTTGACATCATGGGAAAATCAAAAGAAATCAGCCAAGACCTTAGAAAAACAATTGTAGACCTCCACAAGTCTGGTTCATCCTTGGGAGCAATTTCAAAATGCCTGAAGGTACCACGTTCATCTGTACAAACAATAGTACGCAAGTATAAACACCATGGGACCACGCAGCCGTCATACCGCTCAGGAAGGAGACGCGTTCTGTCTCCTAGAGATGAACGTACTTTGGTGCGAAAAGTGCAAATCAATCCCAGAACAACAGCAAAGGACCTTGTGAAGATGCTGGAGGAAACAGGTACAAACGTTTCTATATCCACAGTAAAACAAGTCCTATATTGACATAACCTGAAAGGCCGCTCAGCAAGGAAGAAGCCACTGCTCCAAAACCGCCATAAATAAGCAAGACTACGGTTTGCAACTGCACATGGGGACAAAGATCATACTTTTTGGAGAAATGTCCTCTGGTCTGATGAAACAAAAATAGAACTGTTTGGCCATAATGACCATCGTTATGTTTGGAGTAAAAACGGGGTCGCTTGCAAGCTGAAGAACACCATCCCAAACGTGAAGCAAGGGGGTGGCAGCATCATGCTGTGGGGGTGCTTTGCTGCAGGAGGGACTGGTGCACTTCACAAAATAGATGGCATCATGAGGAAGGAAAATTATGTGGAAATATTGAAGCAACATCTCAAGACATCAGTCAGGAAGTTAAAATTTGGTTGCAAATGGGTCTTCCAAATGGACAATGACCCCAAGCATACTTCCAAAGTTGTGGCAAAATGGCTTAAGGACAACAAAGTCAAGGTATTGGAGTGTCCATCACAAAGCCCTGACCTCAATCCTATAGAACATTTGTGGGCCGAACTGAAAAAGCGTGTGCGAGCAAGGAGGCCTACAAACCTGACTCAGTTACACCAGCTCTGTCAGGAGGAATGGGCCAAAATTCACCCAACTTATTGTGGGAAGCTTGTGGAAGGCTACCCGAAACGTTTGACCCAAGTTAAACAATTTAAATGCAATGCTACCAAATACTAATTGAGTGTATGTAAACTTCTGACCAACTGGGAATGTGATGAAAGAAATAAAAGCTGAAATAAATCATTCTCTCTACTATTATTCTGACATTTCACATTCTTAAAATAAAGTGGTAATCCTAACTGACCTAAGACAGGGAATTTTTACTAGGATTAAATGTCAGGAATTGTGAAAAACTGAGTTTAAATGTATATATATATTCCGACTTCAACTGTATTCTACGGCATGCAGTGTGTTCTTTAGAAGGTGAATGTTTCACTGTGTGTATGTTCCAGGACGGCAGGTAGCCTAGCGGTTAAGAGCTACATGAAAACAATCTGTTGATGTGGACTTGAGCAAGGCACTTAACCCTAATTGCTCTTGTAAGTCACTCTGGATAAGAGCTTCTGAAAAATGAGTAAAATGTAAGTGTGTGTGTCTGGCATGTGTGTCTATCAATGCACATGTGTGTGTGTGTAACAGGCCTGCTACACTGGAAGAGTACCTCTTGCAGGGAGTGAGAGACTGCGGCTTCATAATGTGTCTCGTGCTCTACAAAACATGGAGCTAAAAAAAACTACTTTGCGACGCCCCAGTGTAGCAGGTATGCAGGCCTAAGTGAGTTTGTGTGTGTATAGCATGTATACAGTACGTACGTATCTTATGACATGACCACGTGACATCATACCTCTTTCCTCTCATGTTCTGTTATGGCGATGTCTGCTTGTTGCCCCTCAGGCTCCTGTCTCTCCTCTATCACTCCCTCTTTCTTCTTCTCCTGTTCTTTCTGCTGATCTTTCTTTCCCTCCATCTTTGGCATCTTGACATCATTTGTTGGCTTCTTGGTATCATTTGTCACCTTTTCTTTCCCTGACTTCACTTCCTGCCCCTGCTTCAGCAGCTCTGATTTAATTTCCTGTTTCTGCTTCAGTTGTTCTGTTGTAATTTCCTGTTTCTGCTTCAGCTGCTCTGATGTAATTTCCTGTTTCTGTTTCAGTGGCTCTGGGGTCACTTCCTTTTTGGCTGTCTCCCCCAGGGGCGGGCTCTTGAGTTTGGGGGAGAGGATTCGACGGGGCGTGGAGGTCTTGAGATCTGATTGGTTGGAGTGGCGGCCTCGCTCTCCGTTGACCAACTGCTCATTTCGCAGGGCCATCTCGGCCTCTAGGATTGGTGGAGTTTGGTCCGGGAGGAGGAACTGCTGCACCAGGTTGTCACTCAGTTTACTGGGCTGGAAAGAAACAAGATGGACGTCACCACAGTATGTCAAAACATAAGGCAACGTGCTGCCTTTACTTCACCCTTGGCTGACTTGCTATCGTCCCAGGTTATGCCCACCACTATCTGTCTCTCTACCTCCACCCCTTTCTTTTTCCACATTATCCTTTTTAATCGCTTGTTCCTATATTTCTGTTTCCCTCTTTGTCTCTTCCATCCCTCTCTCTCTACCCTCTCCTTCCATTCCACTCTCTTTCACTCCTTCATCTTTCTCTTACTGCCTTCTCTTCTTTGGCCTCAGGTTCTTTTTGTTTGGTCTCCTTCTCTGTCTCTCTGACCAGCTGTTTGAGGAAGCCTCCCGGTAGGGCCGACAGAGGAGGGGGGGGAGAGGTGGGCTCTTCCTTCTTCTCCTTTATCTGTAGAGTGGAAAGGAGGGACGGAGAGGGTAAGACAGATATGACACACACAGGCCCTGTTCGAATGCAACTGTACAAATTCATCCTTCATCCTTGAAGAAGAAGGGGATGTATTTTCACTAGGGCTGTCAAACGCAAAATAAATGTCAGCGAGTTAATTGCAGGATTTGCTGTGATTAATCGCAAACTCAGAATTTGCTCAAATTGAGCTGTAATTTACAACTTTTCATACAAAAAGCATTACAAGAATATTGACGTCTTGAATCTGGTAAATTGATAAAACACACTTTCTTTAACCTCAATGCCAACTTGTTTTGACATGGCACTGTTGTTTTTAGCTGTATAGAATTGTGGATGTTTTCAGTGTATTTTAAACACTGCGATAAAAATAAAAAATTTAATCCACTAAAATGTTCTCGAGTTAACTCTGACAGCCCTAATTTTCACAGCATTTATTTGAACTGGGCCACAACCCAATGTTTACATGCAGACTCAGATTTACTGTTAGAAATAGATGCAATACAGTCTACAGCAAAGGCTCAGCGGCTATATACTGTGACAGCAGTACACAGACATATACAAATACATACACAAACACGTACAAATACAAAAACACACACAAACACAAACATACACGCACTCATGCTAGTGTGGAAGAGCAATTATCATCTACGTTTAGGACTGCAGTTCACAGAGTTTCCTCTTGTCCACTGACAGGTGTGAATTACATTTATATTTTTTATTAGGTCATTTAGCAGACGCTCTTATCCAGAGCGACTTACAGTTAGTGAGTGCATACATTTTTCATACTGGCCCCCCGTGGGAAACGAACCCACAACCCTGGCGTTGCAAGCACCATGCTCTACCAACTGAGCTACAGGGGGGCCCTGTAGCTCAGTTACTGACACATATCATATCAACTGTATGTAATAATGACTTAACTAGTGCATGACCGGTTTATTACTGGTTTATTAATAGCAGAGGTGGTATGGTCAGTTTAGATTAGACCTGCTGTTACCGTGGAGACGAGAGGACAGAAAGGTCAGTAGGACAACTCTCCTATCTCTCCTGTTCTCTGCTCAGGGGTGGTCGAAACAGATTACTCATCCATTTTAATGATAATACATCCAGTAGAATATAGGAATTAAAAAGAGATGGGTGATAGAGAGAAGAGTGAATGAAATATGAGAGAGGGAGAGAGTGTGTGGTGCTCTGGTTACTGTAGGCACACACAGGAGTGGTTGTATTTGCAGATGGAACATTCAAAGCAGTGTGGGACATACAGTAGCCTACACACAAAATGACATATCCAGAACACACACAGGCTGATCATTCTAGAATACACACAACATGAAGACTCACTAGAACACACATTAAGGGAACACACACGACTCTAGAACACACAGAGTGAGGATCATTCCAGACCATTCTAGAACAGTAATGCTTCATGCCACATCATCTCTGCACCTCCCTTCTGCTCCCAGAGCTTTAAGCGTGAGGACAGCGCCATGACAATGGCTGCTGGGGGAGGGGTCAAACAGTCAGAGGTCAGCCAGATGTGATGTCAGAGTGGGGGCGGGACAACACAGAAACAGTGATTCAACCTGAGGATGGAGAGAAACAGGAATGAGAAAAAGAAATAGGTTTCTGGTGACGTATTAACTGATGTGAACTTACAAGTTGACAACACATGAAACACCTCACGATGTGGTGGAATACATGACAGGTGGCAGATCACTCAACACCACTAAACAAACACACACAAACGAGCTGTCTCTCAGAAATATTAGTCCTTCTAGTGAAGTCATATGCACATACACACACTCAAATATCTGTACAACTGCACAACCTTTCACAAACTACTGTTTCTTCTCCCACCCAACACACTCCCAACCCGGGTCTCACGTACGGCTCTCAAGCCCTCTCCTCTCCAGTTTCAGCCTGACTCAGCTGTCCGTTCCATTGGGCTTCTCACACACACACCTCTGGGCCCCTGGCCTGTGCCCCTCAGGACCTTACAGACACACACGCTACCTCTGGGCCCCTGGCCTGTGCCCCTCAGGACCTTACAGACACACACACACACCTCTGGGCCCCTGGCCTGTGCCCCTCAGGACCTTACAGACACACACACACACCTCTGGGCCCCTGGCCTGTGCCCCTCAGGACCTTACAGACACACACACACACCTCTGGGCCCCTGGCCTGTGCCCCTCAGGACCTTACAGACACACACGCTACCTCCAGCACCTGCCTGGAACACCAGCAGACATGGACAGACGGAGACCTGTACAGAATCTCAGTTGGGTGAAGGGCAGCTCAGGTGGTGTGTGGTAGGAAGGAGAAAAGTGGTGCCTGGTTTTATGCAAGTATTGGGTCTAGGGATGGACACACACGAAGACATACCTGTTGTGGACAGTCTCGAAGCAACACAACACCAATGAAGCCTACGCCAACTAATCTCTGAGTGATGTAGGTTATGTAGGTTAGTATGACAGTCAGACCACCATCTTAATAGATATTTATACTTCAGTGTTAACCTGTTGATTCACCATAACACATTTCTGGGTGATATGTCAATCAAATCAGATCACATTTTATTTGCCACATGCGCCGAATACAACAGGTGTAGACATTACAGTGAAATGCTTACAAGCCCTTAACCAACAATGCAAAGTAAAATAGATTAAAAAAGTGTTAAGCAAATAACTAAAAAGCAGCAGTAAAATAAAATAACAGTAGGGAGGCTATATACAGGGTGGTACCAGTGCAGAGTCAATGTGTGGGGGCACTGGCTAGCCGAGGTAATTGATGTAATATGTACATGTGGGTAGAGTTAAAGTGACTATGCATAAATAATAAACAGAGTAGCAGCAGCGTAAAAGAGGGGGATGGGGTGGGGGGGATAGTAAATATTGTCCGGGTAGCCATGATTAGCTGTTCAGGAGTCGTATGGCTGTTAGAAGCTGTTGAGAAGGTAGAAGCTGTTGAGAAGCCTTTTGGACCTTGACTTGGCGCTCCGGTACCGCTTGCCGTGCGGCAGTCTATGACTAGGGTGGCTGGAGTCTTTGACAATTTTGAGGGCCTTCCTCTGACACCGCCTGGTATAGAGGTCCTGGATGGCAGGAAGCTTGGCCCCAGTGATGTACTGGGCCGTACGCACTACCCTCTGTAGTGCCTTGCGGTCGGAGGACGAGCAGTTGCCATACCAAGTGCTGATGCAACCAGTCAGGATGCTCTCGATGGTGCATCTGTAGTACTTTTTGAGGATCTGAGGACCCATGCCAAATCGTTTCAGTCTCCTGAGGGGGAATAGGCTTTGTCGTGCCCTCTTCACGACCGTCTTGGTGTGTTTGGACCATGATAGTTCGTTGGTGATGTGGACACCCAGGAACTTGAAGCTCTCAACCTGTTCCACTACAGCCCTGTCGATGAGAATGGGGGCGTGCTCAGTCCTCTTTTTTTCCCTGTAGTCCACAATCATCTCTTTTGTCTTGATCACATTGAGAGAGAGGTTGTTATCCTGGCACCGCACGGCCAGGTCTCTGACCTCCTCCCTATAGGCTGTCTCATCGTTGTCGGAGATCAGGCCTACCACTGTTGTGTCGTCGGCAAACTTAATTATGGTGTTGGAGTCGTGCCTGGCCATGCAGTCATGGGTGAGCAGGGAGTACAGGAGGGGACTGAGCACGCACCCCTGAGGGGCCCCCGTGTTGAGGATCAGCGTGGCAGATGTGTTGTTACCTACCCTTACCACCTGGGGGCGGCCCGTCAGGAAGTCCAGGATCCAGTTGCAGAGGGAGGTGTTTAGTCCCAGGATCCTTAGCTTAGTGATGAGCTTTGAGGGCACTATGGTGCTGAACGCTGAGCTGTAGTCAATGAATAGCATTCTCACGTAGGTGTTCCTCTTGTCCAGGTGGGAAAGGGCAGTGTGGAGTGCAATAGAGATTGCATCATCTGTGGATCTGTTGGGGCGGTATGCAAATTGGAGTGTGTCTAGGGTTTCTGGGATAATGGTGTTAAGCAACCGTTTAACTGTGTCAGATCTAACAGTGCCGCCATAACGCTGTGTCCATGGCATGTTCACGGGAACAGTGGCTCAACTCCAGTGGTTTCCAAACTTTTGTCTCCCACCTGAAGCAATTCTAATTTTCTTGTGACCCACCAAATCAACACAACTATGACATTACAGTAGCTACAACACTGTCAACCCAGACAGAATTGGCCATGACCTGACCCAGTCTCTGTTCTATTCTGTCTGAAACAGCAGACTAGTGGCAAAGTCACAGTCAGGCAGCTACTGTACCCCTCTCCCTTGTCCTCCCTTACCCTCTCTTTTCTCTCCCCCTCTCTTTCCCGTCCTATCCTTTTCCCTTAACCCTCTCTCCCCTATCTGTCCATCAGTCCACCCCGGGCTCTATAAATAAAGTTATGAGAACAAACTCTGGCATTTCACAGAAATACATACTAAAACACACAAACCACCTACCTTATGATGGAACTCAAAATGTACTGGTTTATAATCCCAATCCTGCGAGGCCAAAGCGAGAGGCTCACTGTCCCACCGTCAAACAGACACACACACAGACACACACATTCAGACGAGCCGAGTTGGGCACTCAGCAATGCAGTCAGAAATAGTGTGACACAGACAGCATCTCTCTCTCTCTCTCTCGTTCTCTTACTCCCACACACACACACACACACACACGAGGCAGCTTGCATGCCAACAGATTGCGCTATAAATATAGTGGGACTGGTGGGTAGGGGATACTACCCTGTTAGGAAAACAGGACGCTAGTATATGACAGGGGGGAGAATACAGTTGGGGGAAAAGCAATGAGGTAAGACAATGTTGTAGCAAACTACCATTCACCCTGTGTCTTGATTTGCCTAAGGTTTGGACTCTAGGCCTAAACAAACCAACAGATAAATAGCATGCAAAAACTGAGGCGAGAGAGGGGAAAGCTGGAATGTTTTGGAGTCTATTGGGACATGGACAAAGGAGGGATGGATTGCTGTTGATATCGGAAGACTGAAACACACACAAACCCAAAGCCCACTCCACTTCTAGCAACAGCTAGAAAAAGCCATGTATCTCTGTCTTGAGGGGTAGAAATCAGCTGCCGTTCTAACCTGACTGACAGCTACAGCTGAGAGGGGGAGGAGAAGAGGAGGAGCCTCATAGAGAAAGGAAGATGGCTGGATGGGAAGGGGGGGAGTACCAGAGGGGTGAGTGAGAAACGTAGGGGAGTGAAAGGGGGAAGAGGGTGAGAAAATAAGAGAAAATGAGAGGAGCTAGGGGAAATTAGGAGTGGAGTGAGGGGGACAGAAGAGGTGAGGAAGGGGGAGGAAAGAGGGTTGCGACCCCTGACCTATCCCAAGAAGCCCCCAGTTTATTGACTGGTCCTTTTGAATAGTCCAGCACCCCCTTGGGCAGTATACAAAACAGGTTTCAGAGGGAGGGCACATCAAGTGGGACATGGTCCAATAACCCTTTTTTGGAAACGTAGGTTTTGATATATTTTTTTTACGTTGTTTTATGGTATCAATAGTTCAGTGTCTGTGCCCCAGTGTATTTCCCCATGTTTTTAAATTAAAATGTGGAATAAAACGGGTTTGAATAAATGCATCCCTATTTCATTAGTTGGATGATATGGGAAGATAAATTGGCATTTCTAAAGAATGAACATTACATCCCCCGACCCCCATGTTTAGGTTTGAACATGAACAACATGTGAACTCATAGAAATTCAGACCTCCCTTTGATATGATGACATACTGTGTAGTGTACTAAAGTATTGGCTCAACAGGTCAACAAACCACACGTTACACAAAGTAACACAAAAAAAGTGTATTTATTTATTTCTGAACTGTTTTATATAAGCAGTCCAACACATATGTTCCTACCTGTCTTAAAAACAATATAACAAAATTAATTAAAACAAATGTAATAACAATAATCATTTAATAATATTATCAATAACAGTAATCATCATCATAACTTTAATGGTAATAGTAACCCAAAGCCAGTAGTATTTGTGTTTGTTTGTGGCACATTTAAAATAATTTGTCTGATGGGTGTGTAAACCGGAATACTCTACAGCGAGACCTCTGGCGCGAGCTCGTAGACAGAGGGTGCTATTTCCCCAAAACACACAATAAATATGAACGAGCAAGAGTCCGGTATTTAAACAAAAATAATCTGGTAATTTGCAGGTACGATAGCTAAATTCTTTATGAGCAAGATCCGAGCCAAAGTCTTCACCACAAACAGATTTACTCACTTCAAAACCCCAACGCTCACACAGCGCATCCTCATCCGAAGATCGTCTCTACATTGTTAAATCTTTTTAAATAAACCTAGAGCATTTCGGTCAATTAATACACACACACACACATATATATATATATATATACACACACATATACAGTTAAAGTTGGAGGTTTACATACACATAGGTTGGAGTCATTAAAACTCATTTTTCAACCACTCAACAAATTTCTTGTTAACAAACTATAGTTTTGGCAAGTCGGTTAGGACATCTACTTTGTGCATGACACAAGTAATATTTACAATTGTTTACAGACAGATTATTTCACTTATAATTCACTGTATCACAATTCCAGTGGGTCAGAAGTTTACATGCACTAAGTTGACTGTGCCTTTAAACAGCTTGGAAAATTCCAGAAAATGATGTCATGGCTTTAGAAGCTTCTGATAGGCTAATTGACATAATTTGAGTCTACCTGTGGATGTATTTCAAAGGCTAACTTCAAATTCAGTGCCTCTTTGCTTGACATCATGGGAAAATCAAAAGAAATCCTCAGAAAAAAAATTATGGTTCATCCTTGGGAGCAATTTCCAAACGCCTGAAGGTACCAAGTTCATCTGTAAAAACAATTGTACGCAAGTATAAACATAATGGGACCACGCAGCCATCATACCACTCAGGAAGGAGAAGCGTTCTGTCTCCTAGAGATGAACGTACTTTGGTGTGAAAAGTGCAAATCAATCCCAGAACAACAGCAAAGGACCTTGTGAAGATGCTGGAGGAAACCGGTACAAAAGTTTCTATATCCACAGTCAAACGAGTCCTATATCGACATAACCCGAAAGGCCGCTCAGCAAAGAAGCCACTGCTCGAAAACCACCATAAAAAAGTCAGACTACGGTTTGCAACTGCACATGGGGACAAAAATCGTACTTTTTGGAGAAATTTCCTCTGGTCTGATGAAACAAAAATAGAACTCTTTGGCCATAATGACCATCGTTATGTTTGGAGGAAAAAGGGGGTTGCTTGCAAGAAGAAGAACACCATCCCAACCGTGAAGGGCTGGCAGCATCATGCTGTGGGGGTGCTTTGCTGCAGGAGGGACTGGTGCACTTCACAAAATAGATGGCATCATGAGGAAGGAAAATTATGTGGAAATATTGAAGCAACATCTCGAGACATCAGTCAAGAAGTTAAAGCTTGGTCGCAAATGGGTCTTCCAAATGGACAATGACCCCAAGCATACTTCCAAAGCTGTGGCAAAATGGCTTAAGGACAACAAAGTCAAGGTATTGGAGTGGCCATCACAAAGCCCTGACCTCAATCCTATAGAACAATTGTGGGCAGAACTGAAAAAGAGTGTGCGAGCAAGGAGGCCTACAAACCTGACTCAGTTACACCAGCTCTGTCAGGAGGAATGGGCCAAAATTCACCCAACTTATTGTGGGAAGCTTGTGGAAGGCTACCCGAAACGTTTGACCCAAGTTAAACAATTCAAATGCAATGCTACCAAATACTAATTGAGTGTATGTAAACTTCTGACCAACTGGGAATGTGATGAAAGAAATAAAAGCTGAAATAAATCATTCTCTCTACTATTATTCTGACATTTCACATTCTTAAAATAAAGTGGTGATCCCAACTGACCTAAAACAGGGAATCTTTACTAGGATTAAATGTCAGGAATTGTGAAAAACTGAGTTTAAATGTATTTGGCTAAGGTGTATGTAAACTTCCAACTTCAACTGTAATATATATATATGTGTGTGTGTGTGTGTGTGTGTGTGTGTGTATATATATACATACACACTTACATTTTTTGTTAGTTTTCCGATATGCCACCCTTTTTCATTGTCTTGTTTTGTCGTTGAGCTTGTGTGTGCGCGTAGAAGATGTGTCGACAAAAACATCTCCACTAAATAAACATACTGACAAGCGATTGAATGCAACACACACACACACTCATGCATGTACGCACACACACTGAATAAACCCATTACAACCAAGCCCTGTGTGTGTGACTAGTGGAGGTGCTGAATGCCAGATTCACTCCATGCTGGGACAAACACAAACACCTCTCCTCACACTCTTCTGTTCCACATCACCAGTTTGGTCACAGTTTTGTACCCTTTAGAAATACACATTCCTCAGATTCAAGGGTTGAGAGAGTGTGTGTGTGGCCAGAGGCTGGTGCTGTGAGGGGTTCATCCCGCAGGTGTCCAAGTTAAGATAGGAGGATTCTCATTGGTCCAGAACAGTCAGCCAATCAGCGACAGGTATTTGGCACATTGAACATCTAGTAACACATTATGTTAAAAAGGTGCGACAAAGTAGTTGCAACAAAAACAAAAACCCATTCATTTGGTTTAAAAAAATAAAAGACACCCTGAAAGGTCTCTCTCTAAAACGACATCACTTCCCCCTGAATGACCTGTGTAGGCTTCTAATAATATCAACACCCCCTAACACAAAAACCCTCCTCTAACTCCCCAGCCCCACATGCAGGTCACAGCTGTGGAAATGCATGGATATCACAGACGTGGAACGTTCTACTGCATGAAAAAAAAAAAAAAACCTGAAATTAAAATTGAGTGAACAAATCGTTTCTCCACTTCCCTCTCTTTTCTACAACCAAGCTGTGCATTCATGTCCTTCAGACGTCACGACTGTAGTCACAGCAGCACAGCTGGTTCTCCTAATATATAAAGCCTAGAGAAATATCAGTCTTCATTCTGGGTCACATTCAGAAACAATCTATAGGTTCAAACCAGACTGAAGTGGACTAACAGATTTAAGTTGCGGTTGTTGTCCACTCCAAATACTAACACACCCCGCGTCACCTACCACCTCTCTCTCTGCACTGACCTACCTATACAGCCATTTGTGTGTGTGTGTGTGTGTGTGTGTGTGTAATCTACGTCTGGATGGCTGCAAGACTATGGCGTACATATTAGGACTGTCCTGACACAATCACAATTTCTCACACAGCAAAGTATTTGGCCCTCTGGGGTTCAAAAGTCACACACAGTCCCGCTCTGAGGTATGCACACTGCCAGGTGAATGAAAGCTGTCAGAGGACAGATTCGCAGAAGTGTCCATTAAAGCAAACATGTTGTAGAGCAGTACTGGAGTAAAGGACTGGAGTAGTATTCAGGAGATGCACAGAGAAAGGCTTGGGCTATATACACACTTACTGTGGACCCATAAAGACCACTAGTCAGTCAGTACATCCCCCCCCCTTCATCTCTCTCTGTTTGACGGTGTGTCCTTCATATACACCATCCCCGGTTCCCATAGTTATGGGTGCAATATGGTCCCCAGTGTATATGGTTACCAGCAGCTGTGCAGGAGCCAATCGGAGAAGTTGGTCCATGGTGACAAGAGTTCCGTGCCAGAGAGTTCTGTATCCGGGGGCGACGCCTGCTTTCAAAACAGGTCCTCCTGGGCGCTCAAGTGACTCAAGTAAATATTGACATTGGCACTTTATGCACTTCAGTGACAGAGGGATGGGAAGATGGAGGGAGGGGGAGAAGAAGAGGGTAAACGTCTCTTCAAAAGTCAAAGCAACTATCTTTCGCTCCTTTTTTTTATTCTCTGTTGAAGGAATGCAGCCTGCTGTCAACCTCTATGACCCTATGTCTGGACACTCACAGCGAACACACAGCGACAATAGCGTACACACACATACACACACGCAGTTCATTGCCATTCTCTTGGTATGTCCCAGCAGGTCTCTGCTTCTGTCCTCCTCCCATCATCTTTCTGTTTTTCTCTCCTCCGCTTAGTCTCTCCTTTCCTCCTCCTTTCCCCTCTGTATGAGCTCACAGGAGAGGAATGTTATTGGTCCAGCCCCTCTCTCCAAGCGGTGCCATTGATCCAGATACTCATCACCTGCTTTAAGTCCCGCCCCTCCACTACAGTCAGCCAATCCTGTGGAGAGTGGCCGGCAGTTATGTGTGGCTCAGGTCCAGTCTCAAGACGAGGCTGGGGGAATGAGGGATGGAGGGAGGGATGGGTGGAGAGAAGAGAAGAGGAGGAGAGGCGGGGGCAGGTGCCCTAGTCTTCACTCCCCTACTCGGGACTGGTTTTTGCTGCTCTGCCAGGTTCAGTTGGTGTGTGTGTGTGTGTGTG
The DNA here is from genome assembly GCF_020615455.1 of Coregonus clupeaformis. Classification (NCBI taxonomy): domain Eukaryota; kingdom Metazoa; phylum Chordata; class Actinopteri; order Salmoniformes; family Salmonidae; genus Coregonus; species Coregonus clupeaformis. Next base: position 1,304,464 of record NC_059218.1, read on the forward strand.
TGAGGTTAGCTGTGTGGAATGATAGTCCATTGGGGCGAGAGGAAGAGGGGTGCGTGGCATCATTCTGAAGGGTCTAGCCGGAGAGGGAGGGGAGAAAACGCTCTGGTCTTCTTTAGATACATGCACTGGTTCCCACTTTCCTATTTTCTTCTTCAATGCATGGTCCGATGATACGTTGTGACTTTCGGTGTGTGTGTGTGTGTGTGTGACAACAGAGGAGAGAAGCTGGCAGGCTTGGTCCATACACACTCCAGGGTGAGAGTGTGGGGCTTTATTGAATGTGTGTGTGAGTGTGTGTGTCTAGGGCTGGGGGACTGTGGTGGGTGGGGTCATAGGGGATGTGGTTGTAAGAGGCGGTGTGTGTGTGGGTGTGTGCGGCCTACAGGCCGTTGCTGTTGCGGTGTGTGAGAGGAGGTTTGGAGAACTCCACCACCCCAGCCCGACCCTTCCCGATGACCTTAGGGGCGCGACGCAGCAGCTTCTGGGCCTCAGTAAACGCCTCGGTCAGCTCTTTCTTCCACTGGACAAACTCTGGGTCACTCTGCAGAGAGATAATTTTTTACATTTTAGTCATTTAGCTGACGCTCTTATCCAGAGCGACTTACAGTTAGTGAGTGCAATAATTTTTCATACTGGCCCCCCGTGGGAATCGAACCCACAACCCTAGCGTTGCAAACGCCATGCTCTACCAACTGAGCTACATGGGGCCTAACATTATTACACATACACACCTTCCATTTACTAACTTACAATAGAATAATTTATAATACGTTTAAAAAAAGGGTTGCAAAATTACGATTGCTTTCCCAAAATTCCCAGGTTTTTCTGAAATCCTGGTTGGAAAATCCCTGGTATTGGGAGGCAATGAGCAGGAAATCTGGAATTCTCCATCCAGGATTTCTGGAACACTTGGGAATTTTGGGAAAGTTAACAGAATTTTGCAACCCTAAGAGACAGAGCGAGAGAGAGCCACAAACAGAAAGCACGAGAAGGGAAGGGAGGGGATGAAGAGAGAACGCTAGAGAGTTATCGAGGTTGTCATACGTACCTCACACTGCAGGACAAACTGTTTCCCTCCTTTGATGCGCAGCAGGATGCACTTCTTATCTTTTATCTGTGTCTCCTCCACCGTCACGATCTGCTCCATCGTCAGCAGGTTTTGCTGCGGAACACACACACACACACAAACCAATCAGAAACACGTCCGGGAGGTGGGGAACCAATCACAAGCGGAGAATGAGACGGACCAATCAAAACGGCGCTAGAGAGCGAGGATGCTTCTCTAAACTAAGGCTGTCTGGAAGCAAAGCTTTAGAACGGAGGACACGTTCCAATCCATCTACTGTGCCACTGCAGGAGAGGAGAAGGTGGTGGGCCAGCAGCTGTCAGGCGTACCTTTGGGTTTTTTACTGTATGTTTTAATGTTTTCATCCAGGCCTACAGAACGGAGCGAGGACAGACGGACAACCTTCATGCACTAGACAGATGGGCAATGACGAAGAACACACACGGTCTCACACACACATCCATGGACACACACACGCTTGTAAGTGGAAACGCACAGGAAGAAAAACACACCCAGAGAACCACATCCGTGAAGAACAGAAGCACACAAACTGAAATACACGCACGTAAACTCGGACCGACACCCACTTCTAGAGGACGGTGTGAGGTAGAGGTGTGTGGCTCACCCGTGACTCTCCCTCTCCCCTCCACTCCACTCGGTTGGGGAACAGGTAGAAGTATCTACGCTGCCACTGCGTCAGGAACGGGTTGCCCAGCTTCAACATGTAGCCGTGCATTATACAGTCCTTCCCCAGGGCGTAGTCTAAAAAACACACACAATAAAAATACTACAATAACACTGTTACCACAAAATAAACATGGAATCAAAGCCAGCTTCAGCAAGTACAATAAAAAAATAATAATTGTGAAGTAGAGCTGCACTATAAAAAAAATAATATATATCGTATTAATAAGTGTTTAGTTATTCAGTAAAAATATTGCATTAGGATATTTGTCCATATCGTGCAGCCCTAGTGTGATGTGTGTTATGCATGTGATTATGTGTATGCATCTCCCTCAGCCTTACCCTCTTCATGGCCCAGCTGTTTGTTCTTGGCCCTCTTGCGGGCCTCGTTCTTGTCTGTGTCAGAGTTGACGGCCTCGTACACAGTCTCAGCCACCTCCTGCTGCCAGCGCTCTGAGATGACCAGGGGGAAGTTCTTGTACAATTCCTGGTCACTGTCCAACAACTAGAGGGACAGAGAGAGAGAGAGACAGAGAGAGACAGAGAGAGACAGAGAGAGAGAGAGAGAGAGAGAGAGAGAGAGAGAGAGAGAGAGAGAGAGAGAGAGAGAGAGAGAGAGAGAGAGAGAGAGAGAGAGAGAGAGAGAGAGAGAGGATAAAGAGAGAGAAAAGGGGGAAGGGGGAGAGGGAGAGAAGGAGGGGGAGAGAGAGAGGGAGAGAGAGAAGGAGAAAGGGGCAGAGAGAGAGAAACAAAACAAAAGTCAGTGACGCAGGTATGATGTGTAAGGTTAAGTAAAGTGATTCCTCAGATGTTAACCACGTCACCAGTCGCTGTGAGATCTGCTAAGCTGGGCAGCATGACTGTAATTAAGGCAACCTGGAACGCGCCCAAAGTCCCCGGTACTGTTGTGTAATGTTAAAACTCTGTTGGAAGGACTTTCTCTGTGGGCCGCTCTGCATACTGACAGTGTCAATACTGAACACTGATGGAGCCACGTTACACCTCAGCCTCCTGTGTGTGTGTGTTCGGTGTGTGTGTACATCAGCAATAGGATGTAGGAGTGTGTAAATCCGGATTATAGGTTTAGCTTTTATATAACGCTATGTATTTTCTGTTGATACCCTTGGTGGTTTCATGAGATAAGGGCTGTGTGTGTGTGTTACCTTGATACCCTTGGTGTCCTCTTCGTCAAAGGAGCCAATGTCAAATGCATCTGCTGCATTTACCTCTCCCCTTGGAGGGATGAGAGGGGGAGAATACTGGAGGAGAGAGAGAGGAGGAGAGAGCGAGAGAGAGGACAGGAAGGAGAAGTATAAAAGGAAGAGAAAAGAAGAGGGTAAGTAAACAAAACAACAAGATTCCTTCAGCAGAGTAACCATGGCAACATATCGAGCATGAGAGAGACAGAGAGAGAGAGAGACAGAGAGAGAGAGAGACAGAGAGAGAGAGAGAGACAGAGAGACAGAGAGAGAGAGAGAGAGAGAGAGAGAGAGAGAGAGAGAGAGAGAGAGAGAGAGCGAGCAGGGGACGAATGTCCAGACTGGCAGGCTTTATAACAAACCTGTTCTCCTGATTCATCACACAAACTCTAAGGCTTACCTTCTGAAGATACACTTGCTGCCAGTCGATGCCTTTGAAGAACAGATGCTCCTTCACCTCTGGGGCGCTGTGTGTGTGTGTGTGTGTGTGTGTGTGTGTGTGTGTGAAGATGGAGAGAGAGAGGGGGGAGAGAGAGAAAAAGCCAGGTCATTCTCATGTTGGAACAGTTCCTCATCTAAACAGCAGGTGGCAGTATTTACCACAGCGAACCAAACTCCTAATGGAACTGAGCTCTACAAACTAGTTTATGGACCCTTACAAAATCCTTTCATAGTATTCACACTAGGTGTTATACCCGCCACAGAGAAGTGATGGAAAGATTGAATCAAGTAACTCATGTTTTAACTATAATGTTGCATTGGAAAACAATGGCTCTCCCAGCACATAAATACTGTCAATGAGTCTGAAGTCCAAGGTTAAAATGTCTTTACTCAGCTAAGACCTAACATTAACATCAATGAGTGAAAAACAATGGAAGGAGTAGCAGATGTGAGTGTGTACCCTCGTCCCAAGCAGCCCAGTCTCTTGGCCACGTCTCTCTGCAGCAGACCCTCCAATAGACCCTTCAACTCCACAGAGAACGAGTCTGGCAACTCCACATTCTAGAACGAGAGAGAGAGGAGAGTGAGGGGGTGATGGAGATGGAGGAAAGCCAGGGAGAGAGTAGTACCATTTCCTCTATAACAACACAAGACACTAACTTGATTTATCATGCCAATAAAGTGCATCTAATATGCATTGAAAATATAGAGGTGATCTTTAATTGTGTGATCTATAATTCTGTGTTTGTTCCATAGCATATCCCCTCCTTCCTCCACCCCCTTCCCCCTCTCTCTCCTCTGCCATAATTCTCCCCCTCATTCTTATCTAATAAAACCATTCATCAGATTTCATTAACATAACTGACTGACTTATTGAGGACAGAGAGAGAGGGGGAGAGACAGGGATTACATGGTTTACTCCGATCAAGTGGTTGGATTAAATCCTAATCCGAATGTGATCACAATTGAAGATACTTTCCTTGTTTAGCTCGCTCCTTACAGAGGGGTTGTGTGTGTGTGTTTCCTCTGCTCTGACACCACATAATATTGTGGTCTAATAGTAGGCATATTCTGGTCACGACCAAGGGTGACCAACCCTCCTCCAGGAGAGTTACTGAATGTGCAGGTTTTTGCGCCAGCCCTGCTCTAACACCCGATTCAGCTAATCATGGTCCTGAAGAGCAGCTGCAACAAAACCCTGCAGGAGCGTAGCTTCCCAAGAGGGTTGGGCAGCCCTGGTCTGGACCTCCCCTCGTAGTCTATGCTAGGAGACCCACTCTCTCTCTCTCGCTCTCTCTCTCCCTCTGTGGTGTAATCTGATGCTATTGGCAGCAGGCAGGGCGAGGGATGCAAAGTTAGGATGCAAATACCCTTGCTTTCCTGCCAGAACCTCTTCGCTCTCTTTTCTGCCCCCCCCACTCTCTCTCTCCCTTGCCTCTCACTCATTCACTGAGCATTATCAGACAAAGAGTTGGCAGGAGTTTTGGGCAACATCTGTGAAGATGATCTCCCCAGGATATGTAATAATGTTGTGTGCGCACACGCTAGTGTTTCAGTGTATTTAAGGATAAAACCTTATTATGTGTGTATATATGTGTTGTGTCAACATGGACTAACCACATGTCGTGTGCACATAAGACATGTCAGTGTGTTTTAGTGTACATTAAAACTTCTCAATGTGTGTGCACTGTAGTGTACAAAAATATATCTTATAGTGTGTGTGTGTATAAGGTGGCCTTACCATAGTGAGCGTCATGCGGTCAATCTCGTGTTTGTCTTTGGTCTTGTGCTGTCTGAAGGGACTGTGCCTAGAGAGAGAGATGGAGAGAGAAAGAGAAGCTGTTAGTGTTACTGTAGAGAGGACGGAGCTGAAAGGAGGGAAGGAGTGAGGAATACAGTGAAAGAGAGATAGATGTAATATGAGTGATGTCACACTGTGGCAACCTAGTCCTCAGCAGATCCACCTGCAACGTTGAAAAAGCAGATCACACTTGCATCATTCTCTCTCTCTCTGCCCCTCGGTCTCCTCCTCTCTTTGACCCTTCCTCTTTCCCTCTCTGACCCCCCCCACCTCTCTGTCGACTTTGAAGTGTTCAAACACAGACACACACATCAATGGAACGACAGTTCAGCCTCCCTCCCATGCACTTCACACCCCACCTAGCAACCGTTACCACCCCCCACACCCCTCAGATGTACTGGGCCCAGACCTCTGGCATTTACACACTACACATGAAACACACTGTCACACACACACACACCACATCAAACACACACACGACAGAGAAAAATTGATAGGGAGTGGGTGAGAGGGACAGACAGAAAAGGCAAAAGGGGTAACAGAGAGTGGGGGAGAGAAGAGAAAATAGAGAGAGACAGTGACAGACAGAGAGAGAATAGAGTGAGAGAATAGAGAGAGAGACAATCGAGGCTGGAAAAAGGAGGGATCAAAGGGGAAGAGCGATCAATGGAGAGAGAGAGTTTGAGAGATGAGGGGAAGCAGTAGTCTGAACCCTGGTGAGAGAGATGGAGGAATTAAAGGGATACTAGACGATTCTGGCATTTATTGTTCTACTTACCCAGAGTCAGATGAACTCGTGGATACCATTACTGTGTCTCTGCGTGCAGCATGAAGGAAGTTAGCGGTAGTTTTGCGAGCCAATGTTAACTAGCGCAAAGACTGGAAGTCTACAGGTACTGTGAGTGAGTAACCTGTTGTAGTGGATGGTGAGCGCCAAGGATAGAAAGAATGATAGAGGGGATGCAGTAGTAATGAAAGGATCAAACGATTGATGAAGGAATAGAGGTGGGGATGAAAAGAAAAGTGTGTGTGTTCTTACCCTCGGAGCAGTTTGAAGAGCATGCAGCCCAGTGAGAACCAGTCAGCGCTACTGTCGTACGCCGTACCCTTCTGAAGCACCTCCGGGGCCATGTACCCATGGGTACCACTGCAATATACCAGAACACTTTGTTAGTAACACACACTGCAGTAATGCCACACAAACACACAGGGTACGGTACTTACACGCTGGCGTGAGGTTTCTTCTTGGAGAAGTCACAGGCCAGACCCAGGTCTGAGATACGCACGTGACCATGCTCATCCAATAGGATGTTAGCAGGCTGGGGGGGCGAGAGAAAGGGGGAGTGAGAGAAGAGAGCGGGAAAGCGAGGTTATTAACATCTAACAACAAAGTAGAAAATATTTGTATAAAAACAAGGCCTTGAAATAACGCCAGGGAGAGTTAGCTCAGAGACGCCAACAAGTCCAATATCATCAGATCTAGAGTAGAGTAGCAGCACTTCTGTTTGAAACGTGATCAACTGACATGGTGAAAAGACTTAAATTGGAAGTGTCGCTGCATCTCTCTTTCTCTTCCTTTATAGGAAGTATCCTGCTTATCTTCAGCCATTTGGCCCAGACACTAGCTACTAAATCTAGAAGCACAAACACACGCGCGCCCATACACACTCGCGCGCACACCAACAAACTGTGCTTGTATAAGCTATATTTTTCCTAAGAAGAGTGCGTGTGATAGATGTGTTTATCTCTAGTTGCAAAGCTGCTATCTGATTATGTACACACGCCATACCTCAACACTGTTACTAACGGTGACCAGGCCAAACTAGAAATGTGAAATATTGATTTGTATCCGTTAACAGTTCTTAGAATGTGCTCATTGATTGGGTGTGTCGTCAATGTCCGCTCGTGACTCCTGAATACTCAATCCATGGGAATCAATAGGAGAACTCAACAACACCAGAGAGGAACACATTAAGAGAGCACATAAGAGAGAGAGAGAGAGAGAGAGAGGAAGAGCGTGAGAAAGAGCGAGGAAGAGAGAGCGAGAGAGAGGAAGAGCGAGAGAGGAAGAGCAAGAGAGATGGAGAGCGGGGGGAGGTGATAAAGGGGAGGTATGGAGTATGGTGTCCTACCTTGAGGTCTCTGTAGACTACGAAGCGGTTGTGCATGTGTTCTAGTCCCAGGATGATCTCTGCTGCGTAGAAACGCATCTCCTTCTCACTGAACACACCATGCTGAGACAGGTGGTAGTGCAGGTCCCCTCCTACACACACACACACACACACACAGTTAATACCAGTCCTCCAACACATCTTTCAGCGTGTGACAGTCGGCATGACCCAATAAAGAGTTATGACTTGATCAATACGATCTATAAAATGAACTCCTGGTGATCTACTCCGGAGGGCGAACGAGGATCCATGGAAGATTACCCCAGAGACACACACACACACACACACACTGATCTCCTACTGAACGTTTGGAGCTGTATTCTAATTGGGATGGGCCAAGTAGAAAAGTGTGAGAGTGTTAACTGCTGTCTAAATATGACCCATTGTCAGTGTGTGTGTGTGTTACTGGGTCTGGGTACCAGTCTGTTTAGCTAACATCCCACTCCTGATACTTCGTGTCATATGCTATGTTTAGCATGACAAGGAGTTGCAAGGAGTAGAATGATAAAACAGACTGTTAACCCAGACCAGTGTGCTACCACTTGCAGACTCTGAATCCATTGGAGACTGCCTGGAGCTGCAGATGTAGCCTACTTAACCATAGGACAAGCCAGAGAGCGCAGAGAGCCATCAGTGATGCCCTGTCCCATTCTGTGTGAGAGTGTACTTCACAGGCTCCTCATTTCAAAGTGGAGGAGTGCTCAGTGGGACAGACCTCTACAATGACACTCTTCATGCTGACTGGTAGAACCAGTTGTGACCTTTCACCTTCCAGAACCCGGCAGGCAAGTGGTCAAGAACCTTACCGTTCATCAGGTCCAGAATGAAGCAGAGTTTGTCTGGTGTGTGGAAAGCATACGTCATGCACACTATGAACGGACAGTCCTAGAGAGAGAGAGGGAGGGGTGGAGGGAGAGAAAGAGGGAATAGATAGATGTTTTTTTTTTATGTGCTTAGAAAATGTCAGACATAAGTCAATTTGAAAATGTTTGCGCTGTGCATGTGAATATACATATATATGCATACATACAGTGAGGGAAAAATTTATTTGATCCCCTGCTGATTTTGTACATTTGCCCACTGACAAAGAAATGATCAGTCTATAATTTTAATGGTAGGTTTATTTGAACAGTGAGAGACAGAATAACAACAAAAAAATTCAGAAAAACGCATGTCAAAAATGTTATAAATTGATTTGCATTTTAATGAGGGAAATAAGTATTTGACCCCTCGGCAAAACATTACTTAGTACTTGGTGGCAAAACCCTTGTTGGCAATCACAGAGGTCAGACGTTTCTTGTAGTTTGCCACCAGGTTTGCACACATCTCAGGAGAGATTTTGTCCCACTCCTCTTTGCAGATCTTCTCCAAGTCATTAAGGTTTCGAGGCTGACGTTTGGCAACTCGAACCTTAAGCTCCCTCCACAGATTTTCTATGGGATTAAGGTCTGGAGACTGGCTAGGCCACTCCAGGACCTTAATGTGCTTCTTCTTGAGCCACTCCTTTGTTGCCTTGGCCGTGTGTTTTGGGTCATTGTCATGCTGGAATACCCATCCACGACCCATTTTCAATGCCCTGGCTGAGGGAAGGAGGTTCTCACCCAAGATTTGACGGTACATGGCCCCGTCCATCGTCCCTTTGATGCGGTGAAGTTGTCCTGTCCCCTTAGCAGAAAAACACCCCCAAAGCATAATGTTTCCACCTCTATGTTTGACGGTGGGGATGGTGTTCTTGGGGTCATAGGCAGCATTCCTCCTCCTCCAAACACAGCGAGTTGAGTTGATGCCAAAGAGCTCCATTTTGGTCTCATCTGACCACAACACTTTCACCCAGTTCTCCTCTGAATCATTCAGATGTTCATTGGCAAACTTCAGACGGGCATGTATATGTGCTTTCTTGAGCAGGGGGACCTTGCGGGCGCTGCAGGATTTCAGTCCTTCACGGTGTAGTGTGTTACCAATAGTTTTCTTGGTGACTATGGTCCCAGCTGCCTTGAGATCATTGACAAGATCCTCCCGTGTAGTTCTGGGCTGATTCTTCACCGTTCTCATGATCATTGCAACTCCACGAGGTGAGATCTTGCATGGAGCCCCAGGCCGAGGGAGATTGACAGTTCTTTTGTGTTTCTTCCATTTGCAAATAATCGCACCAACTGTTGTCACCTTCTCACCAAGCTGCTTGGCGATGGTCTTGTAGCCCATTCCAGCCTTGTGTAGGTCTACAATCTTGTCCCTGACATCCTTGGAGAGCTCTTTGGTCTTGGCCATGGTGGAGAGTTTGGAATCTGATTGATTGATTGCTTCTGTGGACAGGTGTCTTTTATACAGGTAACAAGCTGAGATTAGGAGCACTCCCTTTAAGAGTGTGCTCCTAATCTCAGCTCGTTACCTGTATAAAAGACACCTGGGAGCCAGAAATCTTTCTGATTGAGAGGGGGTAAAATACTTATTTCCCTAATTAAAATGCAAATCAATTTATAACATTTTAGACATGCGTTTTTCTGGATTTTTTTGTTGTTATTCTGTCTCTCACTGTTCAAATAAACCTACCATTAAAATTATAGACTGATAATTTCTTTTTTAGTGGGCAAACGTACAAAATCAGCAGGGGATCAAATACTTTTTCCCCCCTCATACATACATACATACATACATACATACATACATACATACATACAGTACCAGTCAAAAGTTTGGACACACCTACTCATTCAAGGGTTTTTCTTTATTTTTACTATTTTCTACATTGTAGAATAATAGTGAAGACATCAAAACTATGGAATCATGTAGCAACCAAAAAAGTGTTATACAAATCAAAATATTTGAGATTTGAGAAATAGCCACCCTTTGCCTTGATGACAGCTTTGCGCACTCTTGGCATTCTCTCAACCAGCTTCACCTGGAATGCTTTTCCAACAGCCTTGAAGGAGTTCCCACATATGCTTAGCACTTGTTGGCTGCTTTTCCTTCACTCTGCGGTCCGACTTATCCCAAAACATCTCAATTGGGTTGAGGTCGAGGGATTGTGGAGGCAAGGTCATCTGATGCAGCACTCCATCACTCTCCTTCTTGGTAAAATAGCCCTTACACAGCCTGGAGGTGTGTTGGGTCATTGTCCTGTTGAAAAACAAATGATAGTCCCACTAAGCCCAAACCAGATGGGATGGCACATCGCTGCGGTAGCCATTCTGGTTAAGTGTGCCTTGAATTCTAAATAAATCACAGACAGTGTCACCAGCAAAGCACCCCCACACTATAACACCTCCTCCTCCATGCTTTAAGGTGGGAACTACACATGCGGAGATCATCTGTTCACCCACACCGCGTCTCACAAAGACACGGTGGATGGAACCAAAATATTCCAATTTGGACTCCAGACCAAAGGACACATTTCCACCGGTCTAATGTCCATTGCTCATGTTTCTTGGCCCAAGCAGGTCTCTTCTTCTTATTGGTGTCCTTTAGTAGTGATTTCTTTGTAGAAATTCGACCATGAAGGCCTGATTCACACAGTCTCCTCTGAACAGTTGATGTTGAGATGTGTCTGTGACTTGAACTGTGTGAAGCATTTATTTGGGCTGCAATTTCTGAGGCTGGTGAACACTAATTAATTTATCCTCTGTAGCAGAGGTAACTCTGGGTCTTCCATTCCTGTGGTGGTCCTCATGACAGCCAGTTTCATCATAGCGCTTGATGGTTTTTGCGGCTGCACTTGAAGAAACTTTCAAAGTTCTTGAAATGTTCCATATTGACGGACCTTCATGTCTTAAAGTAATGATGGACTGTCGTTTCTCTTTGCTTATTTGAGCTGCTCTTGCCATAATATGGACTTGGTCTTTTACCAAATAGGGCTATCTTCTGTATACCCCCCCCACCTTGTCACAACACAACTGATTGGCTCAAACACATTAAGAAGGAAAGAAATTCCACAAATTAACTTTTAACAAGGCACACCTGTTAATTGAAATGCATTCCAGGTGACTACCTCATGAAGCTAGTTGAGAGAATGCCAAGCGTGTACAAAGCTGTCATCAAGGCAAAGGGTGGCTATTTGAAGAATCTCAAATATAAAATATATTTTGATTTGTTTAACACTTTTTTGGTTCTACATGATTCCATGTGTGTTATTTCATAGTTTTGATGTCTTCACTATTATTCTACAATGTAAAAAATAAGGAAAGATCCTTGAATGAGTAGGTGTGTCCAAACCTTTGACTGGTACTGTTAATATATAGACAGAGTTTCAACATAAAGCTTTGTGTGAGTGCGTCTGTGCTAAGATAGAGTCAGACCGGTAGATCTGAAAATGATACTCCCCTGTACCGTGTATGTGAACATACATGTATACTGTATATACAGACAGCTTCTGGACTGAAACGTGTTTGTGTGTGTGCTTAGATAGTGTCAGACATAGGTCAATCTGAAAATGATACTCCTTTGCGCTGTGTATTTGAATATACCTATACTGTATATGTATACACAGAGCCTTGACGGAAAGGTTTGTGTGTGCGGAACGTACCCCTGTGCTGACAAGTGACAGCATAATTCTCTCGTTCAGAGCCAGAGTTTCTCCCTGCTTCATCTTGATCCTCTTCTTATCCAAACACTTCATGGCATACCTGATACAAACGCACACACACAATCATGAACATGTTTTTTGACCTTCCTGTTGGATATTTGATCTCTTCTTGTACTTTTTTCCTCTCCTCATGTATTGTCCGGTGGATGTTCATTTTCTCCACTTTTACATCCATCTTTCCTTGTACGCATTTATGTTGCTGCGTTACTCACATCTTGCCGGTGTCAGCCTTCCTGCAGCCGTACACCTCCCCGAAACCCCCCCGACCGATGATACGATGGACACTGAAGTCATTCATTGTCAACTGGAGAGAGAGCGAGAGAGATGAAGAGGGAGAGAGAGAGAGAGCGAGGGGGGGTGAGGTTACACTTCAGACTGTAGCTTATCATGAAGGTTCATGGAAAGGTTTTTCATCAGGACGCTTACAGGAGTAACACACACACACACACACTGAATAATACACAGCAATGTTACTCACATGGATGTTCAGCTCCACATTCTTCCACTGGCAGAAACGAGTGAACTTGTCACTGATGAGAGAGAGAAAAAGAGGAGAGATTAAGAGAAAGAGAGAGTGGTTAGCCTAGAGGTGGGAGAGGTAGACGAGTAACTGGCCTATAGACCGTGGGAGTGTGGAGAAACTCATTTCCGTTTCGACACAAATGGATACTAAAGTACTTTTCTCCTAAATCTGGAGCTAATGAAGAAACGAATTATTCTGGGCATTATCCACCACCTTCCCTTCCCCCCCCCCGCCTCACCTCTCTATGAACCTCTGGAAGATCATCCCTCGCAGGCTGTCACAGATCTCCACTATGTACGGCTGAACACAAACAGGAGTTAGTGAGTGAGTGTGTGTGTGTGTGTGTGAGAGAGAGAGTGTGTGTGTGTGCGACACCCGGTATTGTAGCAGGGATGCAAACTGGTGAGGGCCCCAAAAACATCTTTACACATGGAAACGCGAGAAAAATCCATGTGAAGTGCAAGAACATTTGCTTATTTTCAGAGAATAACAAGTACATTATACACACTTGAAAATAGAAATTCAGCTGCCCCTTTAAGAGCGGGAGATTGCCGTGGTAACGGCGGAGAATCTCCGAGGTCTCTTGGCTAGCAGTTGCATCAAACGTAAACTAACATTGAAAAATAACCTAGTGTGAACAAAACTATGTAAACAGCCAAGAAACGAGGACAAAGTCACACTTTAGCAGACTTTCGGGTAAATTCCACCAATTTCTATGCATGTGCGCTTCTAAAAAGTGAATCTTTCAGTTTCAGCACTTCTCACATTGCGCACAGCCCCCCAGTTTGTACCGTGGAGAGATGACAGAGCCTGCCCACGAAGCACTCACTCTGATATGACATCCCATCCTAACTTTTTTTCTTCAGATCTACACGTTTCACGTGGATGGCCTATTTTGTAACCAAAACGGCAAATATTGCTGAAAAGTTTGCATCCCTGATATGGGGCTGCACAGACACACAAACGGGAGTTAGTTAGTGTGTTCCTCACCTGGAAGAGAGAGGGAGGCACCTGCTTCTTGGCCAGGTGAGTCTGAACGTGATCCACTGCTTTCTTAGAGAAGGGCTGAGAGAGAGAAAAACAGAGGGAAAGGGAGAATCAACAAGAGTATGGGGGGTGGAGGAGAGGGAGAGAAAGAGGAGGGTCATGAAACAAATATAGCGGTGTGACAATAAATGACTAATTCCCAGTGCAGTTTGGCATGTAAACTGTTTTAGTTCAGTTGGGGTTTTCCATTGTGTGTATTCATGTAAACTTCCTCCCTGAGAGGAACATAACACATTTCAGGGTGACGTGGGTTTGACAGTGTTAGGCGAGTTCGTTACACTGTGTTGGTGTATGTCCCATGTTGACAACGTGTCCTTACATGTGAGCAGGAGAGGAGTTCCTTCATGATGTATCCGTCATAGATCTGTCTGCTACGGCACAACCTTTCCTCTTCAGAGTCCAACTTCTCATAGTCCTTAATCTGACACACACAGGGGGTTAACACACACACACACACTTCCTCTGAAACACACCATGGAATTAGCCTAATCTCAAATGTCTCACACGCCCACAAATCCAACGGACACACACTAGACTCCTGCTCTCTGACCAGCGTGAGTGAGTGAGTGTGTGAGAGAGAGCGAGGAGCGAGAGTAGAGGCAGACAGATTGAACGATAGACACTATGTACAAAAGTATGTGGACACAAATTAGTGGATTCGGCTATTTCAGCCACACCCGTTGCTGACAGGTGTATAAAATCGAGCACACAGCCATGCAATCTCCATAGACAAACATTGGCAGTAGAATGGCCTTACTGAAGAGCTCAGTGACTTTCAACGTGGCACCGTCATAGGATGCCACCTTCCCAACAAGTCAGTGCGTCAAATTTCTGCCCTGCTAGAGCTGCCCCGGTCAACTGTAAGTGCTGTTACTGTGAAGTGGAAACATCAAAAGAGCATTAACGGCTCAGCCACGAAGTGGTAGGCCACACAAGCTCACAGAACAGGACCGCAGAGTGCTTAAGTGCGTAAAAATCGTCACTCCTCTGTTGCAACACTCACTACCGAGTTCCAAACTCCCTCTGCAAGCAACGTCAGCACAATATCTGTTCATCGGGAGCTTCATGAAATGGGTTTCCATGGCAGAGCAGCCGCACACAAGCGTAAGACCACCATGCGCAATGCCAAGCGTCGGCTGGAGTGGTGTATAGCTAGCCGCCATTGGACTCTCGAGCAGTGGAAATGCGTTCTCTGGAGTGGTGAATCACGCTTCACCATATGGCAGTCCAGCAGACAAATCTGGGTTTGGCGGATGCCAGGGGAACGCTACCTGCCCAAATGCATAGTGCCAACTGTAACGTTTGGTGGAGGAGGAATATTGGTCTGGGGCTGTTTTTCATGGTTCGGGCAAGGCCCCTTAGTTCCAGTGAAGGGAAATCTTAACGCTACAGCATACAATGAGATTCTAGACAATTCTGTGCTTTCAACTTTGTGGCAGCAGTTTGGGGAAGGCCCGTTCCTGTTTCAGCATGACAATGTCCCCGTGCACAAAGCGAGGTCCATACAACATTTTTTGTCGAGATCGGTGTGGAAGAACGCAACTGGCCTGCACAGTGCTCTGACCTCAACCCCATCGAACACCTTTGGGATGAATTGGAACGCTGACTGCGAGCCAGGCCTAATCGCCCAAATCAGTGCCCGACCTCACTAATGCTCGTGGCTGAATGGAAGCAAGTCCCGCAGCAATGTTCCAACATCTAGTGGAAAGCCTTCCCAGAAGAGTGGAGGCTGATAAAGCCGCAAAGGGAGGACCAACTCCATATTAATGCCCATGATATTGGAATGAGATGTTCGACGAGCAGGTGTCCACATACTTTTGGTCATGTAGAGTATGTTTCTTACCTCTTCGTAGAACTTGAGCTGTGGTACGGCCTCGTCGATTTCAGTCAAACAGAAATCCTTGAACAGCAGAAAACCTGAAACAGAGAAACACACACCGTCAGCGAGAATACACACACACCTACACTGGGTTGTTTCTTTGACAATAGGATATCAATTATACAATTCTGGATTTTTAGTGTGTGTATGTGTGTGTGTGTGTGTGTGTGTGTGTGTGTTCATGTGCTTTGAACTAACTGTAGGAGTTGACCTCCGCATGCACGCACACACCCTTTTCCTTCGAGACTTAGGCCTGTAGTGGATTCGCCTTAATAAGAGAACATGGCTCTACTCATCTCATTGAGCCAATTCCCTATCACAGAGTCTGTAATGTGCCTCAAATGGACCACAATGACAGGGAGTGACAGTGTCATCATCTACATTTTAGTCATTTAGCAGACGCTCTTATCCAGAGCGACTTACAGTTAGCGCATACATAATTTTTTTATTTTTCATACTGGCCCCCCGTGGGAATCGAACTCACAACCCTGGCGTTGCAAACGCCATGCTCTACCAACTGAGCTACATTCCCTCCCCTACCCTGGACAATGCTGGGCCAATTGTGCGCCGCCCCATGGGTCTCCCGGTCGCGGCCGGCTACGACAGAGCCGTCTCATCTCACACATCTACTGTCTGCATATTATCTACATATCACTGACACTAAAAAACACACACACACACACACACCATCTGGAACCAATCTGAACAGCTCGCAGAAACTAGCCCTGGGGTTGCCATGGTAACCAACTCGTTGCCTTCACAGTACGTGTCTCCGTCTCTCCCTGTGGCATTAGCCAATTAGCATTACTGCTGCTAAAATAGACAGCTAACGAGATGACACAGGAACAACCTTGCAGAGACAAAACAACACATATGCGGTCGGGCACACCCCTCTGAGAAGAAAACAACAAGCACCCCCCAGTGGTAGAACTAGTAGTATGGGTTTACAGACGGTAATAACAAGTTTCCCTAAAAACACAGGGAGCAGAGCAATACAGATCAAGTCAATGACGCACTATAAGATGAAATCTGATAAATTGATTGACTAGGCCTTATCATCCACCAGGAAGCACAGGTGACAATGACCAGGTGGAAAACCCTGCCTAGGCAGAAACCTTGGCTACTAGCGGTTAGGGGAGAGGAGAAGGAAAGGTAGAGGAGGACGTTAGGAAGGAGGCTGGTAGATGAGAGAAGAGAAGGGAGCAGGGAAAAGAGAGGATGTTAGATTGTTAATTGGCATTCTCATTGGCATTCTTCTCTTCCCTACGATTGTGGGACTATCACTCTACACAGCAACAACACAACAGTCAACGCTGGCCTGCCTAACACAGGAAGACAAGGTTATTTAAAGCATGGGGTCATCTCACATTAACACCACACACACAGAGTACACTCACACACATACACACTATGCAGGCACACAAATACACTTCGGCTAACACACACAGAAGACCGAGTGTGCTGCGGTTAAAGAGATTCTTGGGTACTTTTGTATACTTTTTTAGCCAGTAGTTCTGAAAGTAGTGTTCACGAGCCAAAAGTGGTCCCCGAAAATAGCGCATTACGTCACATATGTTAACCGAGCTGTCATGAGCAGTGTCTCTTCACAACCTCTCAGAGAGAAAGAGGGCAAGAGAGAAAAAGGGGGGAGTGGAGAATGATGCACTGTTTACTACCTCAGAACGGAGAGAACTGCACCTCATCTCTTTTCATTTGTCTCATTGTTTCAGTTAAAAGGCACTGTCTGAAGAGACACCATTTGATTAGCTAGCTACACAGGCTCATGTTATTAGACACACAAACCCATTTAAAAAGGAGGTGTTGTGGCAGATGCCATTTGATGCTGAGCTATAGCAGCATAAGACAGTGAGATTGTCCAGGCAGAGAGGTGACTGGATTGATGTACATTGTGATGAGTGAATCATCAGATTTCCCTCTGAAGTACATGTACATAAGGCCTTGACACAGAGCTAAAACCCTCCCCACCACTACATACTTCCTTGTGTGTTTGTGAGTGTGGGTCTTCTTTCTGCAATGGCATCTCTATCTGACCAGCGCTACTTACACACACACACACAGACACACACAGAGAGAGAGAGAGAGAGAAAAACAAACTAATTTCTTCTCTCCCCTTCCCCCTCTCCTTTATCTGTTCTCCAGACCCTACGCATCATTTCCTCTCCAGGCCAAGCCCCCCCCCTCCCCGTCCTCCTCTGTTCCTGTCAGAGTGGCACACAGACAGACAGACAGACAGACAGACAGACACACACCAGGGAACAAGAATTTTGCCTTACTGCGACCTCTACACACACTCGCACAAACACTTACACACTCGCACAAACTCACATCAGGATTAGTGTGTGCAGAGAGGATCCTTGTTTGCAGAGAGGGCGTTTGTGCATGCAACGCACGCGCTCACACACACACGGGCGTGGTGGGTGTTCTTCAGTGGAATAAGGGTGGAAGAGAGATTTTCTGTCACTGGAGTCAGGGATTAACTTTAAATCCCTTCAGCACTCACTAGCTAATTCAACAAATGGCCTCACAGAGAACACACACCAAACACGCACACATCAAACACCCGCACACACACTCCTAGGATGAAACATATGCTTCTCTGTGCTTTGTGTCATTACTGGAATCACCTGAACTGGCTAAATATAACCTGCTGATTAAGTCTTCCTAACGCACAGACACACCTCTCCTCCATCCATCTCCACTCGTTCACCCCAGTCCTTTGATGTAGGAGGCTTAATTTATCTTTCTTTCTCACTCCTGTCTTTCTCCTGTCTCTCTCCCCCTGGCTCTCTTGCTCTTCCGGCTCACAATGTCTTTCCTTCAATATATCCATGTAGACAACCCCCCCATCCTCTCGCTCTGTTCTGTCCTTCCATCTCTCTTATCACTATTCAGGAAGTGTTCAATCATAACAAAAATAATAAACCGCCCCCACACACACACACACACACACACACACGTATTTAAGCAGGAAAAACACTTGTCCACATTTACGCTCAAGAGAAACAAACCTGCTCAGGGCTCCAGACTGCCACCATTTAGACACATTGTGACCCTTTGACTTGCTCCAAAATGTATTGGTTGCATCAGTGCGAGCTGCACATTCTACATGGTCACCACACTCCAAAAGGCCTCTTTTTTTTAGGAGGCTAAAACCATGACTTGGTCAAACAGTAATGTGCATTATCCTTATGATTCCTGTAATGAAAGTGTCTGCCCTGCACTGTGTCGTCTGTTTTGCTGGGGCCTGGTTCTGTGATGAGCGAGCCATTCCAACCTCGGTCTAGCTAATGTGTTGAGTTTCCACTTACTCAGGTGGTGAATTAGCCCCAAATAAATAAGCCAATGATATTAGTGCACATAAAGATGTAGGCAAATTCATCTCTATAGAACAAAATACCATTTTCTTTTAGCATTCTGGAGCCCTATTTTAACAGTCAAATATAACAATAGCAAAATTCATGACAATCACTTGATTAGGTTGCACATAAAAACTATTGAATAATGCATTCCTGCATGGACATGTTCGATAAAACAACGCATTTCTTGAATACCATCTCAGTAGTCGATTACACCTCTTAATAAAGTACTTTCAATGACTTTATAAGATGATTACTTATTTTTTCCTATTCCATGAGGCTGCAAAATAAATGGTGCTACCAAATCATGGGCTGATGCCACCAACGGAAAAGATTAGTGGGCACCAGGGGAAAAGGTTAGTCTGCAGCAAGGTGGGAAATTACCTTTTTGGTCCACCAGCCTGGCAGGCAGATAAAAATTATAATAACATTAACCAGCCTAATTTTTTTACCAGCCAAATTGTTTTCCCCCGCCATAATTACACACAAAAAAAGGATGAGCATGCTTTGTTTTTCTAAAACAAGAAATGTCTCACTAGTAAGAAGTAACGTGTACTCCGAGCATGTGCTGACCAACTGGCAAGTGTCTTCACTGACATCACTGACATTTTCAACATGTCCCTGACCGAGTCTGTAATACCAACATGTTTCAAGCAGACCACCATAGTCCCCGTGCCCAAGAACTCTAAGATAACCTGCCTAAATGACTACCGACCCGTGGCACTGACGTCTGTAGCCATGAAGTGCTTTGAAAGACTGGTCATGGCTCACATCAACAGCATAATCCCAGAAACCCTAGACCCACTCCAATTTGCATACCGCCCCAACAGATCCACAGATGATGCAATCTCTATCGCACTCCACACTGCCCTTTCCCACCTGGACAAGAGGAACACCTACGTGAGAATGCTATTCATTGACTACAGCTCAGCATTCAACACCATAGTGCCCTCTAAGCTCATCACTAAGCTAAGGATCCTGGGACTAAACACCTCCCTCTGCAACTGGATCCTGGACTTCCTGACGGGCCGCCCCCAGGTGGTAAGGGTAGGTAACAACACATCTGCCACACTGATCCTCAACACGGGGGCCCCCTCAGGGGTGCGTGCTCAGTCCCCTCCTGTACTCTCTGTTCACCCATGACTGCATGGCCAGGCACGACTCCAACACCATCATTAAGTTTGCCGACGACACAACAGTGGTAGGCCTGATCACCGACAACGATGAGACAGCCTATAGGGAGGAGGTCAGAGATCTGGCCGTGTGGTGCCAGGACAACAACCTCTCCCTCAACGTGACCAAGACAAAGGAGATGATTGTGGACTACAGGAAAAAAAAAGAGGACTGAGCACGCCCCCCATTCTCATCGACGGGGCTGTAGTGGAACAGGTTGAGAGCTTCAAGTTCCTTGGTGTCCACATCACCAACGAACTATCATGGTCCAAGCACACCAAGACAGTCGTGAAGAGGGCACGACAAAGCCTATTCCCCCTCAGGAGACTAAAAAGATTTGGCATGGGTCCTCAGATCCTCAAAAATTCTACAGCTGCACCATCGAGAGCATCCTGACTGGTTGCATCACCGCCTGGTATGGCAACTGCTTGGCCTCTGACCGCAAGGCACTACAGAGGGTAGTGCGTACGGCCCAGTACATCACTGGGGCAAAGCTCCCTGCCATCCAAGACCTCTATACCAGGCGGTGTCAGAGGAAGGCCCTCAAAATTGTCAAAGACTCCAGCCACCCTAGTCATAGACTGTTCTCTCTGCTACCGCACGGCAAGCGGTACCGGAGTGCCAAGTCTAGGTCCAAAAGGCTTCTCAACAGCTTCTACCCACAAGCCATAAGACTCCTGAACAGCTAATCATGGCTACCCGGACTATTTGCACTGCCCCCCCACCCCATCCTTTTTACGCTGCTGCTACTCTGTTAAGTATTTATGCATAGTCACTTTAACTCTACCCACATGTACATATTACCTCAACTACCTCAACTAGCCGGTGCCCCCGCACATTGACTCTGCACCGTTACCCCCCTGTATATATAGCCTCCCTACTGTCACTTTATTTTACTTCTGCTCTTTGTTTTTCTCAACACTTTTTTTTTTTTGTTGTTGTTTTATTCTTACTTTTTTTGTTTAAAATAAACGCACTGTTGGTTAAGGGCTGTAAGTAAGCATTTCACTGTAATGTCTGCACTTGTTGTATTCGGCGCATGTGACCAATAAAATTTGATTTGATTTGATTTGATAATGGGATATATTGCTACATTTAATTACATTTTTATGACCTGTGTCTTTTAACCAATGTATGTTAAAATAAATAATTTTGATACAATAGTAAAAACAGATAAAACAGTTCTACAACATCAAGAATCAACAAAGTGCCTACCCTGCCACAAAATGCTAAGTGATACAGCGTATTTATTATTATAGTTCAGGGCTCTACGCGGAATTTTTTTTTTACAAGGACTACAACGCTGTGTGTGACCGGCTGGTGAAAAATACATTCTTACCTGCCAATGACAAAATCTACCCGCATTTGGCAGGTGTTAATTTCCAACCCTGCTACTTTAGAGCAGACAAACACATTATGAGGTGTTAGCAGCACTTAAGTACTATCGATATTTCAACTCGACCAACTTCCTGTCAACACGAGCTACTTCAGTCTGCACACAAACACACGTCAGTTTATTTTAGATCTAATTGTCATCACTCTGGCCCACACTCTTTCTCCCTCCCCCTCCCCACTTTCGCTTCCTCTCACAGGCACACACACTCTTAAATATCAGATGCAGTCAAACGTCCCTCCTGCAGTTTCATTATGAGCCTGTGAAGTAGGGTTGGGCGGTATCCAGATTATCATATTGACCTAACACCCCGGGATTTATGGTATTACCGGCTTAGTACACAAGGGGGGAACCAAATAACGCAAAAAAAGCTCATTGGGCGTTTATTACCAGAATACTAACAAATTAGCACAAGTAATAGAGAATTTCCATGGAGGCTGCTAGCTAAATACGCTAACGAGGACAAACGAAATTTAAACGAATTGCAAAGACAGGCAATCCAGCTCATAAAGTTATACATATATACATAGCCGCGGGAAGTAGGGGTGCTGAAGCACCCCCTGAAACAAATAATTTATATACAAAACCAGTCAAAAGTTTGGACACACCTACTCATTCAAGGGTTTTTCTTTCTTTCTTTTTTACTATTTTCTACATTGTAGAATAATAGTGAAGACATCAAAACTATGAAATAACACATATGGAATCATGTAGTAACCAAAAAAGTGTTAAACAAATCAAACTATATTTTATATTTGAGATTCTTAAAATTGCCACCATTTGCCTTTATGACAGCTGGACGGTTCTCCCATCTCCACAGAGGAGCTCTGTCAGAGTGACCATCGGGTTCTTGGTCACCTCTTGGTCAAGGCCCTTCTCCCCCGATTTCTCAGTTTGGCCGGGGGCCGTCCAGATGTAGGATGAGTCTTGGTGGTTCCAAACTTCTTCCATTTAAGAATGATGGAGGCAACTGTTCTTGGGGACCTTCAATGCTGCAGAAATGTTTTGGTACCCTTCCCCAGATCTGTGCCTCGACACAATCCTGTCTCGGAGCTCTACAGACAATTCCTTTGACCTCATGGCTTGGTTTTTTGCTCTGACATGCACTGTCAACAGTGGGACCTTATATAGACAGGCGTGTGCCAATTGATTTTAACATCAAGGACGATCAATGGAAACAGAATGCACTTGAGCTCAATTTCGAGTCTCATAGCAAAGGGTCTGAATACTTATGTAAATAAGGTATTTATTTTTTGTAATCTTACAACCTGTTTACGCTTTGACATTATGGGGTATTGTGTGTAGATTGCTGAGGACATTTTCTAATTTAATCCATTTTAGAATAAGGCTGTAACGTAACAAAATGTGGAAAACGTAAAGGGGTCTGAATACTTTCCGATAGCACTGTATGTGTCTACTAAACTGGAAAAGGAATGAATAGAAAATTTCAGATTTCACATAGAAATAAGTTGCATTTGCAAAGTATTTCAAGAAACTGGAAAACATATCAAGCAAGTATTTTTATATGCCAAGTATTATCAGATTAACTGTTTAGTACAGATAACTATCAGACTCGTTACAAATGCTGGTAAAGACTCAAATACATTACGTTTAAATTTGACAAAAGTAGTGCCCTGGGCCTTTACTAGTTCTGTATTAGCAGACCATTATAGATGTCTTCAGTGTGGACAACAACAACAACAAAATCTGCATCCCACCCCCGGTCTGCAATAATAAAAAAAAAAAATTATCGCAGCACCGAACTACTTGGCTATGCATATATAGGTAGGATCTACCGAATGTCATTTTTGGTGAGTTTGGACATTTACAAGCGTATGTGAACGAGAGACAATGTGCAAATGAACAACGTTTGACGCAAAGTTTAACAGTACTGGCTCTCCAGCAACATGTCTACAAGCTGTGTCTGTGAGGAGTCTGGAGTCGCTAGGGCAAAAGTTCTGCCTGTTCTACTCAGAGAAGAGAGGAGTGGCAGCTGTACAAATAACTCATCTGAAGGGCTTTGACTAATTAAACATGGCAGAAAGCTAACACAAAATGATGCCCTGTCACCTTATTAATTGAGCCACTTACTTAGATAGCAAGTTAAACTTAGGGCGCGTGTTAATGCAGAATTCTGCGTATTTCACGCAGGAAAAAAAGATAAAATGCATAAGAAATATCTTGCTGCGTTCTGTAAACACATCTAAAATGCTTCTTATTGTAATTTCTGCTCGGCATCAGACTAATTTTGTGCTACAGTTGCACTTCTAAAATGGGATGAGAATTCACTAACGGGCATTCTATCAGCAGACAACACTCTGACTGATGTCTAGCTTATTTCCTTGGTGTAGCCAGTCTATTTTTCTCTGGAAAAATGCAAGATTAACTTTAAGCAAAACATTAGGAAATGTGTCTGGCTACATTCTTTCTATGATAGGCCTAAACATTGGAAATATGATGGCCGTGCATCCTTTTCGCAAAAAAAGACCTTGCTTTTTTATTGTAAGCTCATTTACTTGTGTGGCTGCCAGCCAAATAGCATGGCACTTCTGTTTTCATCTGATGAAAATGAAGGCATTTTGTGCCAAATGTGTTGCAGTAATGCATATTCTACGAAGAAAAACTATAGTCGCATGTCCCTGATCACTCTACTGAAGGAATAAAACACGACTTAAAACATCTGTCAATACACAGCTGGACTCACCAGCTCCCGCCTTCTCCCGTTGTGCAGTTTACAAACACATGACTGGCCCAACTTTTCTAGGGAACTAAGTAACATAATGTAAAACGTGACAGGTTAAATGAAGAATGCAATCTGCTTCATCTCCGAACGCATTGCACAAATTGACTGCAGGTATTTACTGAAATTGCTACAACTATTAAAACGTATTGAAAAACTTAAAAAGAAAAGAGAGACCAGAATACTGAGTGTGTTTGCGGAGTGCTTGCAGGGCTGTAGCTAAAGCTCAAACACACTCTCTTTATCTATGCTCTTCTTCACAGTAAAGGTCAGTCTATGAATAATGCATCACACACACTGGTTTGTCTTATACCACACATTGGCCATCAATCAGGAACGAACGAACGAACATGTGCACACTCACACTACCTGAAAGTATAAAGGACACTGATGTCTACAATAACCTTTCTCACACTACACTTTTCAGCCTTTCCACTGATCTGACCCACTTTCCTTTTTTCTACAGCTCTCTCTGCCCGTTTCTACACCCTCCATCTCCTGATATAGAGAGGCAGGGCTGGCCAGGGCTTGCAGATGTGTCCTACACAAGGTCATGAGATTAGCTCGACGTGAAAACTCACACACTGCCAAAATCCTCACACTGCTCCAAATCACTCACACTCTCACTCTCAGAGACACACATTATGCACGCACGCACACGAACAAACACAGCCCTACCGACACACCATCGGTCACAATCAAATGCAGACACACAATTAGATTGACCAAAAACATTAACAGCCGTAAAACATCAAACAGATTAGGCTTACAGTGACAGCAGGCTACACACACACACACACACAGGCTCCAAGTCAGTCTGGGAAACACATTGCACAACTAGTCCAGAGTTTATAAACACACACGTGCCTAGAAGCTGGGGGTGGGGAAGAAAGAGAGAGAGAGAAAGAGAGAGGGGAGTGGGGGTATATGGAGAGAAGAGAAACCGGGGGAGGAGAGAACAGAGGCTGGATGTTGTCGTTTAGGGAGAGTAGCAGTAAGACAGAGCAAACACTGCTCTGTCAAACTCACATACTCTGGTACCAGTCACTGCCCCCTTGCTCTGATGGCCCAAAAGGTTGTTGTGTGTGAGATCGACCAGCCAATTAATGCACCCAGTTCCTCAGCAATTAGACCCGTCTGCTGGAGCACCAATCAATAAGCCACACACACACAACTGCCAACTCGTTGATACACACACCACTGTGTCGCCCCCTGCCATCCCTACACAGACATCAGCATACACATGAGCTGACACACTAACAAGATAAACAACAGTGATCGTCATTGTTATTATCATACCAGCGAGCATGCAGGTCACTCTGAAGGCTCTGCCCTGGCTGGCTCTACACTGGCCATCACCACACGCATACATACACATGACAGTAGTAAAGAGAGATGGAGGGTACTCTCCTACTCAAGCGAGAAGGGGGCGAGGAGACATTGTGAGGAGATACGGCGAGGAAGGGGGGAGATTCTCAAATGGTTTTGCCAACTCCTCCGTCCTCTCCTCGCCTCATTTTGAAAAAGGTCAAAAAGGTGAAGAGAGGGTGGAGGAGAGGAAACAAAGGTACTTCTATGAAATGAGAAATATTACATTAAAGGATAAGTAGCGTATCGTTTTTAAATGTGTGCATGCTTTTCTCCTCAGAGAAAACAACAGCTGATTCAAGGGGGTGTGAAGGATTTCAGCAGAGGAGACTCAGAGGATGCACTTGTGCTTCCTCTGCGGGAGAACGCAATCGAGGACAGAGGCAGACTCCTCCGTTCACCTAATAACGAACTGACACTCTCCTCGATCACTCGACCACTTTTCGGTTTCTGGGTCACGGAGGAGAGAGAACAGAGTCGTCGAGGAGAGGACGGTCTTTTGCCCAAATAAGAATCTCCCAGGGTATGAGCCATTGTGAGGAATTCATGACACAAGTGTAGGGGAGACAAGAGGTGAGATAAGGAGAGACAACGCGAGGAGATCTGGATAGGAAGGTCTGAGACATGGGCAGGAGAAGAGATGAGAAGGCCACTGTAGACTATTGACACTGCCCCACCCGACACACCCCACGATGGCCTCGGGCAGCCCCAGTGCATTCTGGGTTGGGGAACCGTCTAGCGTCTGGCCTTCAGCGCTCTCGTCTAAGGTCCCCTTCTCCATTTCCTCTCCTCCTCATCGGCTTTTTTTATTCCCCCTTTAATCAATTTCATTTCTCCCGATTGTTGAGCAAACACTGGAGTTCCGCCGAGTTCCCATGGCAACCGGCAGTTGCTAGGCAACACACAACTCTCACATCATCCATTCCAGAACTCTGACAGACGGAGAGAGAGAGAGAGAGAGAGAGAGAGAGAGAGAGAGAGAGAGAGAGAGAGAGAGAGAGAGAGAGAGAGAGAGAGAGAGAGAGAGAGAGAGGGGGGACAAGAGCGCGAGAGTGAAAGAAACAGAGGGGGAAATTAAATATTCAGACAGAAGGAGAAAGAGAGGAGGTGATGGAGTGAAAGAGAGAGCTATGGGGGTCTCTAGAACACAAATAAGGAGCCAGCCTTCCACCCAGATAACCAACCAGAGCTCAGTGTTCCAGTCGCCAGAGAGCCAATCACATTTGGCCATCTTGGACAATAGACACTGTACATCAGCTCTGTGCCCCCAGCCTGTACCGATGTAAACAAAGTCTTACACACCCATATGACAGCTAACGTGTGTGTGAGCGCATCTGAGAAGGAAAGAGCCTCTCTCACCTCTCAGCCCCTCACAGGCACTCCGTACACACACTCTGGTGTCACCTGCTAGGAGGAAAGGGGGGAGGGAGTAGACTGGAGGACAGAGAGGGGAGGATGGAAGAAAAAGATGGAGGGAGAGGTGGAAGGAGGGAGAGATCTCTGTACGGCAGTGCAGTGCAGCATCAAGACATCACAGTAGGCCGACCCAGTGAGAGTCAGACAGTGGGGTGAGCAGAGACGAGAGAGAGAGAGAAAAATAGAGCAGCCACAGCAGAGGGAGACAGCAGAGCCTAGAGACTGCGAGAGAGAGAGAGAGAGAGAGAGCGAGAAGGGGCTGGACGTCTGTGACGGTGCCTCCTAACCTTCCCACATGCTCTGGTACTGACATGTGTAGTCATGGTCTAACACACACAACCTAGGCCTTAGGGACACACAGATGGACACATACGTGAGCGCGTTGATGTGTGTCTTCAGCCCGTACACAGCCCAGAGAAACACAGCTAAAAAGGAGAGAGGGAGAGAGAGAGCAATATTATCCCGCCACCCACCCCTCTTCTCTGTAAAACCAATACGATGAGAGTGCACCTTGCTCACCATGACAAGAGCATGCATACACACACACACACACGGCTGTGTAGAATCTATATCAGTAACCAAATGCCTGTCAACATGGCTGGGTACAATCTACACTTATCAGCTGTTTCCCACAATGTCCAACCACAGCCCAACTTGTATCAGCAGCCTCACAAAATACAAAAACTAAATCGCCATAAACAGATGGCAGCAATCCAGTGTCAATGTTGTTGTTAGGCAAGTTGGTGGTGTGTGTTGTGATTAGGTTAAGGTTCAGGTTGATGTGGTGGTGGTCGAGCAGACAGAATACCTCCGTGTCAGAGAGCAACAGGATAACAGTGGCAGTAGGCGCTACAGCCCATGACCACCACACACACCACACATTTGACATTCAAATTCAAAGCAAAAGGTGGCCAACGCAGAGGTTACATAAAGATCATTAGAACTGTCGGCTACAAGCATGTGACGATACACAAGGCAACACGTCGAAACACATTGAAGAACTACGATACAGGTAGCGAGAGACAGTGAGACAGAGAGAGACAGTGAGACAGAGAGAGAGACAGTGAGACAGAGAAAGACAGAGAGACAGTGAGACAGAGAGACACAGAGAGACAGTGAGAGAGAGAGACAGAGAGACAGTGAGAGAGAGAGACAGTGAGAGACAGAGAGAGACAGAGAGACAGTGAGAGACAGAGAGACAGTGAGAGACAGAGAGAGACAGAGAGACAGAGAGACAGTGAGACAGAGAGACAGAGAGACAGAGAGACAGAGAGACAGAGAGACAGAGAGAGACAGAGAGAGTGAGTGAGAATTAGCGCAGCAGTCTCTGAGGGGAGGTGAGACAGAGCAGAGCAGCAGTAAGTAAAGCTAGTGAAAGCCTGCAGGGCTCTGGTCCCCTGGTACAGACAGCTGCTACTGGCTCACAGTGATACTAGTGGAGACCAAGCAAAGGCTAGCTGACAGGTGGCTGAAACTTGGTCCTGGCTACAAGCACGGATTCAGTTTACAAAGTGGGTTTTGGGTCACAGGAAAAGTTCCAAAAGCTTGTGTCCCAGTGCTTTAGGTAGGCCACAGGGAAGAACAGTTTAGTTCCCACTGATCACCAGTAGTATCTGTAAGCATTTGTAGAGCAGGAACAGGGTTAGCCAATCAGCAGCCTCATACAGACGGCAGAGGTCAGCTCGAATAGGGAAGTAGAGTGTTGTCAGGCAAGACAGGACCGGTGTCATCCTTTCGCCCACACACACACCACAAACAACCACACACACTAACTCAATCACCACACTGACAAAGCACAAACCTATCCCAAGTCAACAGCTCCCAGCATACATTCCTTTTGTGTGTGTGTGTGTGTGTGTCTGCGACATGGTGCTATGATTCTCGTGGTTGTTTGCTTAGTGAAAGGACAATAATGTCCATTATCACACAGACTACTCACCAATCTTCTGGTTGAAGATTTTGTCGAACGTTAGCTCATCTCTCTCCTCCAGGTACTTCTGCATCACACTGCGAATACTGCTCAAGAGAGGGGTGAGAAAGGAGAATAGGATGTTAGAAACGTACTTACTTACTCCTCTTCATCCCCTATGGGACACAAGGCTCAAATGAGCTCCACAATGTTCGAAAACTATAGCATATTTAAAAAAGGGACACGCACATAGATAGGGCATTGATACAATCACATAGTATGGACTCCCCACTCCACAACATCTTTCTATTCCTCCCGGCCCTCTCTTCTCCTCTCTCCACCTTCATCTCTCCTGTCCTCTCATCCTTTCATCTCGCTTCCCTGCTCCCCTCCACCATCCCTGCCCTGGTATGGGCCTCTCCCTGCCACCTGTCCCTGTCTGCCTGCCTACCTGTCCCCTGACAGGATGGTGGGGAGCAGCCGAACGAGGAGGCGGCGGTGGGAGGACAGGAGCAGCTTGCCCTCGGAGAGGGTGTTAATGAGAGGAGGGCAGGGGAGAATTAATCAATTAGCGCCCCCTCCACGGGCCCATTAGCGTACACAGAGGAGAGAGGAGGGGAAAGTTACCACACACACAGCTGCAGGAGAGTATAACACTTTCCACATGGCAGCACATTGGCCAGACAGACACCTTACCTAAGACAGGCGAGAGAGGGAGAGATCTTAGATGGGTCTATTACTGCCAGTGGCACGGGCAAGAGAGAGAGAGGGCGGGCGAGAGAGAGAGAGGGGGCGAGAGAGAGAGAGGGCAAGAGAGAGAGAGGGCAAGAGAGAGAGGGCGGGCAAGAGAGAGGGGGCGGGCGAGAGAGAGAGAGAGGGGGCGGGCGAGAGAGAGAGAGGGCGGGCGAGAGAGTGAGAGAGGGCGGGCGAGAGAGAGAGAAAGGCAGGCGCGAGAGAGAGAGGGCGGGCGAGAGAGAGAGAGGGCGGGCGAGAGAGAGAGGGCGGGCGAGAGAGAGAGGGTGGGCGAGAGAGAGAGGGCGGGCGAGAGAGAGAGAGGGCGGGCGAGAGAGAGAGAGGGCAGGCGAGAGAGAGGGAGGGCGGGCGAGAGAGAGAGAGAGAGGGCGGGCGAGAGAGAGAGAGAGAGAGAGGGCGGGCGAGAGAGAGAGAGGGGGCGAGAGAGAGAGAGGGCAAGAGAGAGAGGGCGGGCAAGAGAGAGGGGGCGGGCGAGAGAGAGAGAGAGGGGGCGGGCGAGAGAGAGAGAGGGCGGGCGAGAGAGTGAGAGAGGGCGGGCGAGAGAGAGAGAGAAGGCAGGCGCGAGAGAGAGAGAAGGCAGGCGAGAGAGAGAGAGGGCGGGCGAGAGAGAGAGAGAGGGCGGGCGAGAGAGAGAGGGCGGGCGAGAGAGAGAGGGTGGGCGAGAGAGAGAGGGCAGGCGAGAGAGAGAGAGGGCAGGCGAGAGAGAGGGAGGGCGGGCGAGAGAGAGAGAGAGAGGGCGGGCGAGAGAGAGAGAGAGAGAGAGAGAGGGCGGGCGAGAGAGAGAGGGCGGGCGAGAGAGAGAGGGCGGGCGAGAGAGAGAGGGCGGGCGAGAGAGAGAGCGAGAGGGCGGGCGAGAGAGAGAGGGCGGGCGAGAGAGACAATCACACACTGATACGGCTGATATGATCCAGAACCACAACAAATGTTTTTGTTTTTTATCTTGTTTAATCTCAATCTATTGACAAACCGTTTAGTGATAACCAGCTTCTGTTGTTCATTGTATTGTTGATTAATTATGTTCTCTCAGCAAAGCACTTCAACGGCAGACCCACTAGAGTTGGGCGGGCAGGAGGCCAGGCACACACACACAGCCCAGTTTATTCGCGATTCCCTCGTGGATCATTGTTCCCCTGATATCATTAGTGTGGTTTGAATGGTTCTGCTGTATTGGGCTGGCTGACCCAGACCTGGCAGGTTCGGATAGCACTGAATAACAACAGAAAAGGATAACTCTAGAATATGCTAACTAGCGCGTCATAACAAGTTGCTAGCTCCAAGTTTAACAGTGGTTGAATATAGCGGAGACGCTAACTATTTTACTATAGGTTTAGTTAGCACAGCGGCAGATGCTACCGCCAATGCTAACTAAACATTTAGTAAAATAGTGGCTGATGCTTAGCTAGTGAAAATGCTAACTGCTAGTTTATAACATATTAGTTGATGCTAGCACCAATGCTAACTAACCTGTAGTAAAACAGTGTCTGATGCTCACGAAGACGCTAAGCTAACTACCAATTTATAACACAGTGACTGATGCTAGTACAGCACCAATGCACCTGCAGTAAAACCAGTGGAGGAATTGAACAAATAGTAGCTGTAGTAACAGAGCTGGTCCTGGATCTGTGCCTTAGGAGGGCCAAATTGTACCCAGTCCAGTGCCAGTAATAGCTCTCCTCTGCTCTGTCTAACTGAGCCACAGGAACCAGGATACAGGAAGTAGACTCTTCCTCATTCACTGGAGGCCAGGGGTGAGTCATAGGCCTGCCTGCCTGCTGCAGAAACAACTAGTCCAGTTAACCCCTAGTCCCTGGTGGACATGACTTGTATACATCTGATTGGATAAATAAGCAATTTGTAGCAAATTCCTCTGAGTAGGCAATCAGGGGAAAAGGTGGGGTTACTATGATATCGTAACAATCCAATGATGAAGTACCTTGGCCATAGGGAGTAGGGGCTGTTTCTGGACAGAGCCATAGAGAAGACAACACACTGGCCCATCAGAATCCACTCAGCTGCACTGGTCAATCCCAATCCACTCTCTGCTACAAGAGCCAATAACAATCCACCGACTCTGCTACACTGGTGTGCACTTACTAATAGTTCAATAATTCCCTTCAAGGATTGAAACGGATAGGACTTGTATACCTTTGATTATTGAGTTGGAGAGGAGAGGAAGCTTCACACTCCCCACCCGAATCGGAATCTGCCTCCTGCAACTACCCCACATTCCTCCTCCCTCTCAGTTATCCTTCTAGGTGATTCCCTCTCTTCCCACCGCCTCCTACTGCACAACACACATAATCTCTTGTCTCTCCCTGATCTCGCTCAAACAATACAGCGCCCGTCCCACTACCCCTCCCCCCATCCCTTTATCCTCTCTATCGGTTCCAGTGCTGCCCAGCAGGCAAAGCCTGGAGAATGTAGCAGCACTGCGCTATCTCCACAACGGCACACACACTACCCCAAATACACACTACCCCAAATACACACACAAACAACTTAAGACTACATATAAGCACAGCCCCAAGTACACACACACATACAAAGCTGAAATACACACACAAATCCAAATATCACACACACACACACACACACACACAGCGAGCTCAAAGTACAAACAGGCTTTATTTATTTACCTCACTGTTTTAAACTGCCTTTCCAAGACAGGGTCTGTCTGTGGTCCTCTGTAGCTCAATTGGTAGAGCATGGCGCTTGTAACGCCAGGGTAGTGTGTTCGATCCCTGGGACCACCCATACGTAAAAATGTATGCACACATGACTAAGTCGCTTTGGATAAAAGCGTCTGCTAAATGGCATATTATTTATTATTATTTAAGACATTTAAAAAGCTCACATCAACGCTGGCTCTCAGCACTCTTCCTCTTTCCCCCTCTCCGTCTCTCGGTCTCTCCCTCTTGTCGGATTATCATCATAGCCAATTTCAGGAGAGCACACACATTATCCCAGTGATAATCTTTTAAATCCTTATCAAATTAAAAACAAATAATTTCCATAAAGCCATCTCAACCCGGACAGGGAACAGACAGGTCAGATCTAATAAGTGTTTCTGGGACGGTGGGTTGGCAGAGTAGGCTAAAACAGTCAGTGTCCACTTTAGCCGCTTATGTTTGGAAGAACTAGCCTATGTCACAGCCCACCACAGTAGTGATGTTGCTGACCCTGGCCTGATGGTATTAATGCTTTCTCTCAATCTGCTGTATTAATTCCTGCTGTGCTGTATGGTAATCCTGGCTTTAGTACACACACCGAGACAGAGAGAGAGACAGCGCGAGAGAGAGACTAAAGCAGCCTAATCATAAAGAGCAGGCCATGTATAGCTTACTACTTCAGCCGTTGTTAAAGTAAACCCCACTATCACCCCCATTACATGCTCTTTTATTACAGAAGAATAGCATCTTATCTCTTCTGCCCTGTAAACAAATACCTAATGGACGATTAGCAATCAAATTCCCATCTACACCTAAGCTCAATGCACACACCATCACACACCTGCCTAGGAAGCAATAGGCGAAGTACACAGAGATTGGCCTTTGAAGAGCAACCTCTTCCAAAGCTTATTAGATTTATATTTACATTTACGTCATTTAGCAGACACTCTTATCCAGAGCGACTTACAGTTAGTTCATACATTATTTAATTTTTTCATACTGGCCCCCCGTGGGAATCGAACCCACAACCCTGGCGTTGCAAACACCATGCTCTACCAACTGAGCTACCTCCCTGCCGGCCATTCCCTCCCCTACCCTGGACGACGCTGGGCCAATTGTGCACCGCCCCATGGGTCTCCCGGTCGCGGCCGGCTACGACAGAGCCTGGATTCGAACCAGGATCTCTAGTGGCACAGCTAGCACTGCGATGCAGTGCCTTAGACCACTGCGCCACTCGGGAGATTAGATGAGGCGATCTTTTCCATTTGAGATTGACGCCTGCACACTTCTCCTAATGTGTGTAGTGGGATCCACACCATAGACCCAGCTGACAAATGAGGAATCAAGCCATCTGAATAACGATGCTTTCGGAGTAGGGGCAGTCCCTTTAATGTTGGGGCAGTAAACTTGCTCTCTACAGGGGGAAACCAAATGCAGGCCTACACCGACTCTGTTTCACTTTTACAACATAGCTAGCTAACTAGCTCAGAGCCTGATAGAGCCGGGACTGTGAGAGGATGAGGAAGTCACAGAAGCCTGACTATGACTGGATAGAACACAGACACTTTCAGAGAAGTAGCCTCGCTAAATTGTAAACGCAGACACTAACAGAATTAGCCAGCTAATCGTTTCTCAGCCAGAACTAGCACATCTTTTTCTGAACAGCTAAGTGTTCCTGCCGAGCAGTAACACACCTGATTCTCCTAATCAAAGCCTTGGTTGAAGACTACGATGATTCGTTTATAACATGAATCAGGTGCGTTACTGCTCTGCTGGAGCAAAATCCTGCACCACCCACACCAACCATTGTGGAAAAGACTCTGGCCTCAATAGGAGATCAGTGTAGAAAAGTTAAGAACAGACTACATTTGGTCTAGGCTGCAGTTTGGACCGGTTCATTGACAACATCGAAAGCAAACAACAAATCAACAAGTGGCTTTGCCAAAGGCCATGTATGGTTCAGCCTGCCCTGAACAAACACAGTGGGGTCTGCAAACAATGTCATCCCTTAGTAGGCCAACTTCGGCCGAGTTCGGGATTTGATTTCATCAATAGATGTGACTAAACACATCACATATTGAATTTCACTAAAAAAGGGATTTTATGTTTAGGACCAGTTTTCTGCACCTAGATTAAGCCTACTTGTAGACTCAAAAAAGGGCTCTACGCTGACATTTTTTCCCAAGGAGCACATGTGCTCCTAATTTAAAAAATGTAGGAGCACCTAAATAAATTGAGGCTCACAATGAAAGTATTTGAGGATATTATTTGACGCTATATCGTATCGTTTTGACAATTACATTTACATTTTAGTCATTTAGCAGACGCTCTTATCCAGAGTGCATACATAATTTTTTTATTTTTCATACTGGCCCCCCGTGGGAATCGAACCCACAACCCTGGCGTTGCAAACGCCATGCTCTACCAACTGAGCTACATCCCTGCCGGCCATTCCCTCCCCTACCCTGGACGACGCTGGGCCAATTGTGCACCGCCCCATGGGTCTCCTGGTCGCGGCCGGCTACGACAGAGCCTGGATTCGAACCAGGATCTCTAGTGGCACAGCTAGCACTGTGATGCAGTGCCTTAGACCACTGCGCCACTCGGGAGACAATATTGCAAAAGTATTTTTGCACTCGTTTGCTGTACCTGCACCAAAACTCCAGTATTTGTCCTTCATAGCTTGTTCTCCATCTTTTTAAATAGGGAGCCAATTTGTTTTCAGCACTTACAGTGAGGGAAAAAAGTATTTGATCCCCTGCTGATTTTGTACGTTTGCCCGCTGACAAAGAAATGATCAGTATATAATTTTAATGGTAGGTTTAATTGAACAGTGAGAGACAGAATAACAACAAAAAAATCCAGAAAAACGCATGTCAAAAATGTTATAAATTGATTTGCATTTTAATGAGGGAAATAAGTATGACCCCCTCTCAATCAGAAAGATTTCTGGCTCCCAGGTGTCTATTAAAGGGAGTGCTCCTAATCTCAGCTTGTTACCTGTATAAAAAACACCTGTCCACAGAAGCAAATCAATCAATCAGATTCCAAACTCTCCACCATGGCCAAGACCAAAGAGCTCTCCAAGGATGTCAGGGACAAGATTGTAGACCTACACAAGGCTGGAATGGGCTACAAGACCATCGCCAAGCAGCTTGGTGAGAAGGTGACAACAGTTGGTGCGATTATTCGTAAATGGAAGAAACACAAAATAACTGTCAATCTACCTCGGCCTGGGGCTCCATGCAAGATCTCACCTCGTGGAGTTGCAATGATCATGAGAACGGTGAAGAATCAGCCCAGAACTACACGGAAGGATCTTGTCAATGATCTCAAGGCAGCTGGGACTATAGTCACCAAGAAAACCATTGTTAACACACTACGCCGTGAAGGACTGAAATCTTGCAGTGCCCGCAAGGTCCCCCTGCTTAAGAAAGCACATATACAATGCCCAGGAGAACTGGGTGAAAGTGTTGTGGTTAGATGAGACCAAAATCAAACTCTTTAGCATCAACTCAACTCCCCGTGTTTGGAGGAGGAGGAATGCAGCCTATGACCCCAAGAACATCATCCCCACCGTCAAACATGGAGGTGGAAACATTATGCTTTGGGGGTGTTTTTCTGCTAAGGGGACAGGACAACTTCACCACATCAAAGGGACGATGGATGGGGCCATGTACCGTCAAATCTTGGGTGAGAACCTCCTTCCCTCAGCCAGGGCATTGAAAATGGGTCATGGATGGGTATTCCAGCATGACAATGACCCAAGACACACGGCCAAGGCAACAAAGGAGAGGCTCAAGAAGAAGCACATTAAGGTCCTGGAGTGGCCTAGCCAGTCTCCAGACCTTAATCCCATAGAAAATCTGTGGAGGGAGCTGATTGTCCGAGTTGCCAAATGTCAGGCTCGAAACCTTAATGACTTGGAGAAGATCTGCAAAGAGGAGTGGGACAAAACCCCTCCTGAGATGTGTGCAAACCTGGTGGCCAACTACAAGAAACGTCTGACCTCTGTGATTGCCAACAAGGGTTTTGCAGAGGGGTCAAATACTTATTTCCCTCATTAAAATACAAATCAATTTATAACATTTTTGACATGCGTTTTTCTGGATTTTTTTGTTGTTATTCTGTCTCTCACTGTTCAAATAAACCTACCATTAAAATTATAGACTGATCATGTCTTTGTCAGTGGGCAAACGTACAAAATCAGCAGGGGATCAAATACTTTTTTCCCTCACTGTATGTCCTTGACTGATCAAAACGTGTTGTTTTGTCATGGCTCTCTCGTCCCTCTGCAGCAGACATACGGTGAAAAACATGTTTGGAACATCGAATTGCAATAAAATCACAGTATCGAATCGCAATACATATAGAATTGTGAAAATCGCTATACATATCGTATCGGCACCTATGTATCATGATAATATTGTTTTGTGAAGTCCCTGGCAATTCCCAGCCCTAGTGTTTTAATGATAATAAATGACCAAAAGTTCATGAATAATAGGTTTTTGGGGAGTTCCATGCTCAATCAAGTACAATGTACCCCTCAAATATTTGAGTCATCCTTTCCAGGCGGGAGATTTCCGTGGTACCGGTGAAACTCGCATGCCTGTGAGTGCCACGTCTCTTTGCTAGCACTTGCAGCACACTTAAACTAACATTGAAAACAACCTAGCCTGTGAACAAAACAACATAATAGCAAAGAAACATGAGGGGAAAAGTCACACTTTAGTAGACTTTTGGGTAAATGCCTGTGCCGTGGGCTTCTAAAAATGAATATTTCAGCACGTCACTTACACAGCGCACAGCTCCCCAGGCACTGTTGCTGCACAAGGTGGGATATGGGATTCGTATTTCTTTGTGCGATATACCAGAGTATGAAACAAAACTGCAGAAATAGCTACAGCAATTTATTTTGCTATACATTTTACTCGCATATGTACTCATACTTGACTTTTGCAGTTCGCGCGCATCTATTTGTAGTCGCAAATGCGAAATAAAATGTTTGCACTGTAGAGCCCTGCAAAAGAGTGATCAATGGAGAACCTCTGTTGGAAGTGCTAAGACCAAGACTACGCTTATTCTGAGGTCGGGAAACCGGTCCCAATGTGTTGCTGATCTGATCTCTTGAGGTGGTCAGCCAGTGGTGAGGAAGTCTGTCTGCACTACAGCTCCCATTAGGCAGTGGGGTGCTGCTGCACAAACACCAGGGGTGTATTCATTAAGTCTTGCAACGGAAACCGTTTACTGTTTAAGAACCAAAACAGAAGTAAACAGAGCAAACGGAACGAAACGGGGAGGGACCTACCTGCATTTGTCCAATAGAAACGGTTGTTTTCGTTGGAAAACATTTTCCATTTTGCAACAGACAAAACGTTCTGCAACAGAAGCAGCGTAATGAATACATGTATTCATTCGTGGCAGACTTTTGCAAAACATTTCTATGTTTCTATTTGACAAATTCCGGTAGGTCACAACCCGTTTCGTTCCATTTGCTTCTTATTGGTTCCTAGAGTAAATGGTGTCCGTTGCAAGACGTTCCACAAAATACAAAACATTTTGCAACGGAATCCGACTAATGAATACACCCCAGGGTGCAAAACGTTCAGATATAAATATATTATGGACAGACGTCAAGCCCATCTCCAACTTGTAGAATAACGAATAGGCCTAAAGCTCTTTTCATGATAGTTCTATCTGCAACGTTCATAAACACGTCCCTTTTTCAGGACCCTGTCTTTCAAAGATAATTTGTAAAAATCTAAATAACTTCACAGATCTTCATTGTAAAGGGTTTAAACACTGTTTCCCATGCTTGTTCAATGAACCATAAACAATTAATGAACATGCACCTGTGGAACGGTTGTTAAGACACTAACAGCTTACAGACGGTAGGCAATTAAGGTCACAGTTATGAAAACGTAGGGCACTAAAGAGGCCTTTCTACTGACTCTGAAAAACACCAAAAGAAAGATTCCCAGGGTCCCTGCTCATCTGCGTGAACATGCCTTAGGCATACTGCAAGGAGGCATGAGGACTGCAGATGTGGCCAGGGCAATAAATTGCAATGTCCGTACTGTGAAACGCCTAAGACAGCGCTACAGGGAGACAGGACGGACAGCTGATCGTCCTCGCAGTAGCAGACCACGTGTAACAACACCTGCACAGGATCGGTACATCCGAACATCACACCTGTGGGACAGGTACAGGATTGCAACAACAACTGCCTGAGTTACACCAGGAACGCACAATCCCACCATCAGTGCTCAGACTGTCCGCAATAGGCAGAGAGAAGCTGGACTGAGGGCTTGTAGGCCTGTTGT
Source organism: Coregonus clupeaformis (assembly GCF_020615455.1). NCBI lineage: Eukaryota > Metazoa > Chordata > Actinopteri > Salmoniformes > Salmonidae > Coregonus > Coregonus clupeaformis. The sequence goes on from NC_059218.1 coordinate 1,342,975, forward strand.
AAGGCAGGTCCTCACCAGACATCACCGGCAACAACGTCGCCTATGGGCACAAACCCACCGTCGCTGGACCAGACAGGACTGGCAAAAAGTGCTCTTCACTGACGACTCACGGTTTTGTCTCACCAGGGGTGATGGTCGGATTCGCGTTTATTGTCGAATGAATGAACGTTACACCGAGGCCTGTACTCTGGAGCGGGATCGATTTGGAGGTGGAGGGTCCATCATGGTCTGGGGCGGTGTGTCACAGCACCATCGGACTGAGCTTGTTGTCATTGCAGCCAATCTCAACGCTGTGCGTTACAGGGAAGACATCCTCCTCCCTCATGTGGTACCCTTCCTGCAGGCTCATCCTGTCATGACCCTCCAGCATGACAATGCCACCAGCCAATCTGCTCGTTCTGTGCGTGATTTCCTACAAGACAGGAATGTCAGTGTTCTGCCATGGCCAGCGAAGAGCCCGGATCTCAATCCCATTGAGCACACCTGGGACCTGTTGGTTCGGAGGGTAAGGGCTAGGGCCATTCCCCCCAGAAATGTCCGGGAACTTGCAGGTGCCTTGGTGGAAGAGTGGGGTAACATCTCACAGCAAGAACTGACAAATCTGGTGCAGTCCATGAGGAGGAGATGCACTGCAGTACTTAATGCAGCTGGTGGCCACACCAGATACTGACTGTTACTTTTGATTTTGACCACCCCTTTGTTCAGGGACACATTATTCAATTTATGTTAGTCACATGTCTGTGGAACTTGTTCAGTTTATGTCTCAGTTGTTGAATCTTGTTATGTTCATACAAATATTTACACATGCTAAGTTTGCTGAAAATAAACGCAGTTGACAGTGAGAAGACGTTTCTTTTTTTGCTGAGTTTATATAGACACTGTATTTTGTAGATTAGAAATGATCTGTTGGGTAGAATAGTGAATCATGTCAGCTCTATACTTAACGTCTCTAAGCTATTTGATTAACAATAGGCTACCTGCCATTTTATAAAACTTTCAGCACATCATTAAGGATCACTCGGATTAAAGCAAATTTATAACATTATCAGAAACAACTTTGAGGAAGAGATTGGATCTATGTTCCTTGCTCACCATGACGCTACATATTACAGCAGAGAAAAGTCCATAAAGCAAGCAATAGATGAAGAGATAGCATAACATACTGTGCTTCTGAAGCTTTGAGGACTAAGGGATTTAAACCTAGATGTTCCAGCCTAGACTACAAGTCAGACACTTGTTAACATTATCACACGTTCATCATGTCCATCCTCTTTTAGCTGTTCAATTCACATTTACATAAACACCCTGAGAAATAGATGGTGAGAATGCCACCGATGTCCACTCTTCATCAACAAAACGAGACATCCCTTATAGTCTGACCTCCTACTGTAACAGACTAGACACTCAAACCCTGACCTTAACTGACAAGAAATTAAATGTACAGCTAATAAGCGAAACTGGTGTGTGCAGGTTTGTCAGAGGAAGCTGTAGCCCAATCTGAAAAGGTCAAATTGGTTTTCAGTTATAGTAAGGCATTTTATTTGTATAGTAGGTTTTTTTCTCAAATATAATAACTTGGTGGGTGCTCATATTTGTCCTGTTTCACAAGTGTGTATTAATAAGCATGTGTGATTTGGAAATGTGTTTTTTTAATATCCCAATACTCCCTCGGAGAGTGGGTCACGGCCAGGGTCATTTTTTATTTTTTTATTTATTTTACCTTTATTTAACTAGGCAAGTCAGTTAAGAACAAATTCTTATTTACAATGACGGCGTACACCGGCCAAACCCGGACGACGCTGGGCCAATTGTGCGCCGCCCTATGGGACTCCCAATCACGGCCGGTTGTGATACAGCCTGGAATCGAACCAGGGGGTCTGTAGTGACGCCTCAAGCACTGAGATGCAGTGCCTTAGACCGCTGCGCCACTCGGGAGCCCATACCCATACCCAAAGTGCTTATAGCAAACAGTTTAGCATGAATAGTATCTAAAGGTCACAGACAACAGGGCCTTTCCACACTACTATACACCTAACGGGAGATAATATCTTTGTCTGGGCTGCACAGCAGTTAGCTCCAACAATACTAACTGACAGAATGTGTTGCTATGGCGGCATCAAAAGGTCTTGCCTTGCAAACACCACACTCCAAAACGCACCATTTCCATCACCTCACATTTGCCTACAACATCCCAATGGTAGCTGCCTGCCGGTAGGCCTGTATTTGTTATTCAAAACCTGTTAATAAATTGTTGTCATAAAGACCAGTGATTGACTGGGTAGATTCAGGCAATTGAAGGGGAGAGATACACAGATGGAGCTGGATGGATGTAGTCGGATTAAATCAGGCTGTAATACACCATTAATTGTTATATACAGCCTGAAACTAATCCCTGCAAAATAGTGTAAATGTTGCTTACATGCCAGAATGTTGAATAAAATACATTTAAAAGATGCACTATGCAGAAATTGCTTTGCCATTCCCTGGTTGCTAAAATTCTAATAGTTTACCTATTTTCACTTTATGTGACAAAACATGCAAGTATAGTGTAGAGAATCATTGTACCATCTAAACCGCTGTGAAATATATTTTCCATAACTATTGTATTTTAAGATGTTTGTAGCTGGTGTACGAAACCGAAAGTAAAAGAGCCAAAAATGAAACTTAAGAACAGGAAGCATAAAAATAGTGCACATAGTACAGATCTACCGCTTCTTAGACTTGCTTTCAATGAGTGACATATCTATAATTCACATTTCTATGTGAATTTGGTTGGGTCGGCCCAAAAAGTTACATATTGCAGCTTTAAAAAGCTTACTCTACCTGTTGTCTGTGCGGTTTGTCCTTCAGCTGTTCTCGAGATAAAATATCAACAGGAAAGTATTGTTTACCTGACTTTTTAGAGAGCTGGTAGGTATATGGTTCTGTTCACCACCAAGGTAAAGTTAGTTTTATGTTGGATTTCATTTTTTATCTCGTCAATAGCTATTGAATCAAGCATGCAATGACAATGAAAATGGTATATTCTGAATCAGGGGGAAATGAGGAACAACTGACATATTTATAGTGTGTGACTTGTTTTCTTCTTCTCTGGATTTCCTTTTATATCCAAAGTAAAATAAGCATAGCTGTGGATTGTTCTCCATCCTGCCCTGATTCGGAATATACCATTTTAATTGTCATCCTTGGTTCAATAGCTATTGAGAGAAAACCAAATATATCCAATATAAAACTAACTTTACCTTGGTGCCGAACAGAACCATATACAGTGGGGAGAACACGTTTTTGATACACTTACAAAGCATGTAGAGGTCTGTAATTTTTATCATAGGTACACTTCAACTGTGAGAGACGGAATCTAAAACAAAAATCCAGAAAATCACATTGTATGATTTTTAAGTAATTAATTTGCATTTTATTGCATGACATAAGTATTTGATCACCTACCAACCAGTAAGAATTCCGGCTCTCACAGACCTGTTAGTTCAAATTCTTATTTACAATGACGGCCTACCCCGGCCAAACCCAGGGCTAATGAGCTCTGCCCCGAAACAAAGCCAATAATAATACCCAGTGAGCAATTTACCTTTTTCGTATTCTAAATCTTTAATTATTTCTTATTGTTGTTGCATTGTCGAGAATGAACCTGCAAGTACGCATTTCATTGGACAGTGTATTTAGAATCCTGTATGTATGACAAATAAACTTGAAACAGGGTGATTTGCTGTTCATCTTGGTATGTTAATTTTCCCATACATTTTTATTTCTTTTTTTGCAGACACTATTATCCAGTGACTTGCTCAACTAAGGTAGATAAACAACAACATATCAGTCATATCAAGTAAAACCTTTCTGTAAACTTTACTAAGAATGTTGTTGCTGTTAGGCCCGGCTACTTGCAAATGTATATTAAAATACAAAATACATGTATTTTAATTAAATACATTACAAAATAAAAGTATTTTGTTGCTTATTTTGATACACTGATCTTTATGGTATTTTGTCATTTTTGCCTATCCCTGATTACAGCCCGACTAATCAGACTAGGATGGATGCAGAAGACCCCTCCTGCTCCCTCCATCGATTGATCTCTTCTAATATTTCACCTCATCATTCCATCATAAACAGATAGGCCTAACAGATTAATGTATCAGACGAAAAAAATTGCATATTATTTAAAGAAGCCAAAAAATATATAGAAAAAATAAGATTCTGCTAACAGATGGTAGCAGGTGGGAAATTAACTTTTTGATGCCGTAATTTTACCAGCCACTCAAATGTTTGAAATATAATTAGAATTAACATAAATCACAGAAAACACGGTACACCCCACCCCGCTTTCACCACTGTAGCCTTGAGATTCTCTCTTCCAGAGCTGACATACACATATTTTTAATTTACATGTCGGCTTTGGATAAAATAAACTGCTCACAAAACGCGATGTGGCTGGTAAGAATAGACATTCTACCAGACAATGGCAAAATGTGACTGGTGGCTGGTGTTAACTTCCCACCCTGGGTGGTGGATGGGTTGTTTTGGTAATAGCTGGAATGACTCTTGGTCTGGTCTTCAGAACCCATCGTTAATAAGCATCATTAAAATGATATAATTCTAGATGCCATTATGTCAGATGCAAATTGAACTAAAGTGGATTTGAGGAATGGGGCCTCAGACAGTTGGGACCCTGAAGCCTGAGACAGCTGACAAATTGATTCCTATTAGCGAACTACTGCAACTGACTGACAGATTTGAATTAGACAGGGTTTTCATCTCCCTACACATACATACGAACACCAATTTGACTGACAAACATTGACTGACCGAGGCACAATTTATGGTGGATGAGCAGTTATGTACCTGGGTTCAGCCAGTATGATTTTCTTGCTCGCCCGGGCCGCTGGAGTAGATTTGCTCTTCTCCATCGCCATCAAATAGCTGACATCGGCGAGAACTGCTTCGAGGTCCGCCATCTTCAACCCTGGGTCGATACAACACCTGCCGTGGGAACGTTTTTTAGGAAAGACAAAGCGAATGTCCACTGAATCTAGCTAGATCCAACCAGGGCGACCAAGACAGCTATGCGGATGACAGGGGCGACCATCGAATGGAGCGTGCCGTTTTCTTCCTCTAGGTTTGGCACACACGGTCTCTCAAAACAACCATTGTGACAGAAAAAAATGTAAATCGGAGAGGAGATTGATAGCTCACTAGATGACTAGTTTATTGATAGCTCACTCATCTGGGTATTTTTTTATTCTTCCATCAATAAGGTTCCGTGATGTGCAAATGTTTGGTGGTTTCATGGACTCCGAATATAAGCAGTTAGAAATAATGGCATTTATGGCCAGACAAGATTGATTCGATATTTTCGTTCCTGTCCCCCCCCCCACCCCCACCCCCATAAGCACTTCACTTATTTAGATGGACCACCTGCTAGATTTGGCTAACTAGTAAGCCAGCTAGTTAGCTAATAACTGTCAAACCCCACTGATCCTGGGTGATTTGTTTCATCTTCTTGTCAAGCTAAAAAATGTAAATATTGCGGTACGTCTGACTCCACCAAGACCTATGTTTCAAGCTTCCTAACTGCGTCTTGTCGCCTATGCTTTAAAATAAAACAACTTTATGCGTCAACAAAGATGGGTTGCATCAAATCTATCGAAATGGCATCCGATGAAGACATCCTGTAAAAACGATGACAAGGGTAGAAAGCTAAAATAACAAGTGCCTGTATCCCAAAAAATTGGACCACGAATGAATAGTCCAGATACCGAATAAGGTAGGTTCACACGTATTCACCAAAATGAAGAATCAAAACAATTGTCTCGCATTGTCAGCGTTGCTTTTATATCGTCAGTTGTTGGCTTCCTGTCTGGCTACAATTTTTTAGGACATCAATCGTAGAACGTCGCCACATAGATGCAGGTTGCTGGCTGAATATCCAGGCCAGCATGCAAAAAACAATGCTGTAACAATTAGCTAGATATCCGACGAAAATCAATCTAGCTAACAAGAAAACAACAATATGTTATTGGCACTACAGTAACGTTAACTAGACGCAATATTTAAACATAAATTAAGCCACGACATCAGCCAGCTAGATTCTCCATTTGACTAGGGAGAATTGTTAGCTACGACCAACTGCTGTGCAAAACATTGCTACTTGGTAGCGAGTTAGTTACAGTAGCTTGCAAGTAGCTAAACCAGTAGCCAGTTGAATTTCAACTAACTAGCTAACGTTAGCTAACCTACTTAGCTAGTTAGCGCTAGCTAACAACCGCTTTATCGCACTGACACGAAACCCACTCCACCAGTTTAGCTATCTCAACTAACGAATCTTGATCTTCAGGCAAATCCACGTCATTTCAAAAGAGACCGACGAAACCGCACAGAATTAGCCATAATAATTCACCCCAGTGTTGTGGACTCTGGCATGGATACACCAGTGGCTAGCTAACTGTTATGATGGGGGAGGGGGCGTTGGAAGGAGGAAATTGGCTAGCTAACGTTAGCTTGATAAACGTCCACGGTCTCTCACGACTGTCTTCAACTGGAAGTTGAGTGTTTTCTGGGCGACCAACAACTTGCTAGCTAGCCAACCAACCAACATACAATGGAAGCTAAACTAACAACCTAAGTGCATATAATTTCGTCTTCTAATATCAGCTGCCTGTCAGTGTCTTCCTCGGTAAAGTGTTGTGACCATACGTTTCTTTTCCTCCTTGTTGCGCGCTCCTCAAGACACTTTGCTCTTGCTACAGTAGCCCGAAGGAATCCGCACGAGCCGCTGAGACCTGTGCATTCGACAGAATCTGACGACGCGGAAGAATGTTTGATATCCTGTTTGTTTACGTTCCTCAAAGAGGCACAGATTTCTTCTTGTTATCCCTTTTGAGTCCGAGTAGGGACAGTATACTTTACTCCATTTCGTTGGCTGAGTCTCCTGTGTGCAGCTGTGTAGTGGGTTTGTGTCCCCCAGTGGATTGCGTATTCTCAGAAACAAGCTAGCTTCTGTGAAAGCCCCACTTCCTCACACTGCGACTGAGAAGCCTGGAAAACATGTAATGGAACCAGACCACTCATGGACGCGGAACTACATTATTATAAATGCCCTATTGATTTTAATAAAATAAAAACCATTATATAAAATGAGCACTATTCTGTTTAACAAAAAAATTATATTTGTAACACTGTTCAAATGAGGGCGGTAGGCAATATTCCTAATATTCAGTATGCATATGAATTGACCAGTAGGCCTTCAATTATGTGACACACTATTAATAAAATAATAATTGCTGACGAATTTTGTTGGGCTTTACAACCTATACAACGGTGATTTATTTTTGGAGAAGCATTTTACAAATGGGAAGCAAATACATTTGATGATAGCGCTGCAAAATTCGCCTCCAATGCCCATCCCAAATGGTCAGCCGAGCTTCCACCTGACTCTTATCATAGCCTGTCGCCCGAAGGCCACTTTGTCTCATAATATCATCAGTATGAGGTGTGTGATTCTACCTCGCAATGTACGTCATCACACCATTATATTTGATTTAACTAAGCAATATTTTATTATTATATTTTGTCAATAGATTGATCTTCCTTTTTTTGTTGTTGTGATTACTGGCATGGAGACGTAGCGCCACCTTCCGGCCAGTGAATGTAATGTTTTCAGAAGCGCTCCAGTCTAAAATGTCTCAATAGACCTGCGTTTGTTTATTTGTTTGTCTTTAGCTATGTTTCTAGTAGTACAATTTCACCTACAGTTAAGATACATTCAGAGAGGCACAAGCATGGACGGGAGGTCAGTGAGGTTTTAGAAATACAGTTTATTCAGCATTGGGTAGCAGTGGGGGTAAGCTTGGGATAACGGGTGCAAGGTTACTGCTGAATGCGGCGGATGGACTGGATCTGAGGGGTCTGGGAGTGGGAGCCGAACTCCTTGAAGTGCTTGTACTCGCCCATGTGACGGTCACACTCCATGATGTACTGGTAGCCACGGTATCCGGGGTACTGGTAGCACACAAAACTGTTAGGTAGAGAGACAGAGAGAGATTTCAGAGTCAGTTGGCGGTAATGGCTACTATGAGGCTAAGGGAGTGGTAAAACATTAGATTGGAGAGAGGATGAAAGAGAGAGCGAGGCAGATTGGAGTGAGAGCTCAAGGAGTGAGTGAAGTAGAGGGAGGGAGAGAGAGAGGTCGGTTGACTGTGGTAAGGGCTGGCTACTCACGCTCCGGACTGGATCTTGAGGGAGCCGACCTCGTTGTTGCACCAGCCCATGGCCTGGAGGGAGGGGTAGTCGTCGCTCAGCTCGCCCTTACGACCCAGGAAGTTCTCGCGCTCATAAATGGTCATTCGGCACTCCCTGTGGTTCTGGAGGGGAGAAGACGGGGGGAGAGGATGTCAGTTAGTCAGTCAAGAGGAAGAGTGTGGAATAGATAGTGGTAGAGACAGATAGGAATAGATAGAAAGAGGAAGAGAGTGGTAGCTTGGTTACTCACAGCGCAGGCAATGGGCCTGAAGGAGGTCATCCTCTCAATGTGATAGGCGTTGCTACCTCCGAAGGCGTCGCACTGGGGGTACTCTCCTCTCTCCAGCACAAACTGCTGGCCCTGGTAGGAAGCATGCTCATAGCCAACCCAACTATAGGAGCGAGAGGGAGAAAGGGAAGAAGTAAGAGATCGCCCTTTTCCCTTAGCTTCTCTGAGCAATAGTTCTAAAGTCTGAAACCATAGAGTGCAAGGTCTGTGTGAGCGTTTCTGCAGGTGTGGATTTGAAGTGGGGATTTGTGTGTAAGTACTCACGCTCCACTTTCCACCCTGAGGGAGCGCACAGTCTCGAAACCGAACTCCATCACATTGCAGCACTCTGAGGTAAACTCATGGCGACGGCCCTGGAAGCACTCCTCGTCGAAGACAATGATCTGAGAGGGACACAGAGAGAGAGAGAGAGAGACACACATGAGTTACATACTGTATCTATCTATTTACCTGGACAGGTTAAAGCTGAGGTTTGTGTGCAGCACTGGAGGCTGCTGAGGGGAGGAGGGTTCATAATAACGTCTGGAATGGAATAAATGTCATGTGTTTGATGTGTTCGATACGTTCCATCAACTCCGTTTCAGACATTACTATGAGCCCGTCCTCTCCAATTAAAGGTGCCACCACCCCCTGTAGTGTGCAGTCAGAAGTGTCTCTACAACTCCCTCTTTAGAGCTAATATGGTCTGTGATTTGTCTAAATTTGTGCAGGGTGTAATCTGTTCAGCTGGAACAGAAAGAGTGTGTCTAGACCCAACCCTGCTGTTGACAGAACAGGCTCCTGTGATAAACGGTGTGTCCTGAGCTCAGGTTGTCACATTGATCCTAGAGGCCTGTTTCTCACACAACTCTCTGGTTAAAGAGTTTTCCTGGACCCACAGACTAAGCTCAAATACTTAACAAATTCATCCTTCCTTCCCCTCTTGCTTCCTTGAGGTAATTACTGATCTGCCATGGTTGGATAGGTGGAAGTAAGAATTTCACTACATTGCTTTTAGATCATGGACACATTTATTTTTTAAAGTATTGAAACAGGTCCACAGCAGTCCTTTATATGATGCATGGAGCTGTGCTGTCATCCGCACACTCAGTAAGCCAGTCTTTTTTATTTATGTAATTTTTTTAGCGGGTAGATCAGCTTAATATTGCAGATAGATTGTAACTTCCATCAATGTAATTGTCTGCATCACTTCCAATCCCCCATGTTTATATATATATATATATATATATATATATATATATATATATATATATATATATATATATATATACATATATAAATACACACAGTAAGCCAGTCTTACATACCTTCCAGTGGCCAGAGAACTTGGTGCAATGATGAGTCATCTTATTGTCTGGAATGAGAGAGGACAGATAGCAGGACTGTTATAAACAATACTACTTTTACAAAGAGTAGAATGTTACATTTGGGCAATGTGCAACTCGTGATGCTAGTTAGACTGCTGAAAGTGTCTTTCCCACACATTCATACTCACACAGACACACACTGACCATACACACACACTCTTTCTTCTCATATAAGCACACACACTGCCCCAGACATGTAACAAAGTTCGGCAACAAAGTTTGCCCACATCAAAAATACTGAGCATCAAACAAATATACATGTAAATAAAAAATAAAAAAAATACATATATAAAACAGAGGTATGCAAAGTAGCTGGTGGAGGGAGAAAATGGAGCAGCATTGTGCTTCAAACCCCAGAATAGATTCCAGTGGCAGGTTGGTATAGCAGGACTCCCTCCCTGTGTAATAAACTATCCATATTGTACCACCGCAGCATTGCTATTCTACGCTACATGGCATGCTTTTATGTACTGAAAAGGCCTGTACAGCTCGAATGCTCCAGAATGTGAAAAGGCTGGTTTAGCTCTGTATGCAGGGCTAAAAGTCTTGGTTTAGCTATGTGTTGTTCAGGGCTGAAACGCCTGTGAGGATAGTATCCCAGCGAGGCTAAAATCATGCGCTTATGAGCGACTGGCCTGAATAGCAGGATTGAAAGCATCAGCAGCTATTTACAGATCCGGTACTGGAATGAGGAAAGTCCAACAGGCCAGGGGCCACATCTAGGATATTCGTCTTTATGACTCCTTTTCCCTATTTTTTTCTGTCCCCTTCTCTCTATTATCCCCTTTTTTTCTTCCTCTTTTTCCTCCTCTCTCAATCTCCTTTTCTTTCTCCATCCCTTGTCGGCCCCTGGTCCCTGTTCCTGTGGCCCAGAGTTATGCCCCTGGGCCTGCCTGGCTGCCGTGTGAAGTGGTGGGGGGCAGACCGAGTCAGTATGGGGCCTGCTATCCTACACTAGGTACTCTGCCCTGCTCTGTCTGCCTGCCTGCCTGGCTGGCTGGGTGGATGATCAGGCTGGTGCTATGGTTCTCTGGGTGGGACAGAGAGACTCACCTTGCTTTGATGCCCTTGGCTGTCCTGGAATGAGAGTGAGAGGACTCACGCGCCCCCACCCTTTTAAAGCCTCCCCTGGCAAAGGGCCACGCTGAAAGCCCCAGCTCAGCAGCGGGGAGGGGCCTCTCTTTGTCCCATTGACAAAAGCAGGGTTAATCTATAGAGGGACAGAAGTGCAGACACCACACTATCACCCAGGGCAGGGACCAGGGATAGGGAGAAGAGGAGGAGAGAAGAGACAAGTGCAGGGCACTTAGAGAGAATGTCAAGGGGCGACGAGAGGAGGAAGGGGATGCCCTCAAAAAGCCACGTACAGTAGCCTACACTGTTGATTTCTCTCTCTCTCGCTCTCTCTCTACCTCTTCCTCACTATCTCTCCCTTTCACTTCTTTGTTATTTCTATCGTTCACAATCACATCTCATGTTTTCTTATGGGTATGTAAATTAACGAGCTATATCCCAAAAGGCTAATGGATGACCCTCTCCTCTCTGTTGACAAGTATGTCATGTCCTTTACTCACCTGTAGGGGGAGACCTGTCTGTCTCCCTGTCTGCTCACCTGTCTGTCTCCCTGTCTGTCTCCCTGTCTGCTCACCTGTCTGTCTCCCTGTCTGCTCACCTGTCTGTCTCCCTGTCTGTCACACCCTGGTTCACCTCACCTCATCTGCTCTGCTACAATCACTGTCCCCTATTTCCCCTAAAGGATTGATAAAGTATTGTATCTATCTGTCTGTCTGACGTAAAAGTTAAACTTGTGCATGGAAGACTTTTAGATTGTTGATGACTAAGTTGTTGTTATTCTGTTAGTCCCACAATGTGACACAGCATGTGGTGTGTATCTTATTTATCCATATCATTATTCATAGTTCATCTGCAGTATGATCAGGGCATGCTCCCATGTTTCATAACACGCAGAGAGAGAGAGAGAGAGAGAGAGAGAGAGAGAGAGAGGGGGGGGAACAGTGAGAGAGAGAGAGAGAGAGAGAGAGAGAGAGAGAGAGAGAGGGGGGGGAACAGTGAGTGAGAGAGAGAGAGAGAGCGAGAGAGAGCGAGAGAGAGAGAGAGAGAGAGAGAGAGAGAGAGAGAGAGAGAAATAAGCCGAGCCAAGAAATGTGACAGAGGACTGAGATGGAGGAGTGTCAGCAGTAGACAAGCTTTAACATGAAACACTCAGACGGGTTACACTTCAACAGTGGAACGAACTGCTTATAAAAAAAACAGGTGGTTATGAACTATTATAGTTGGTTAACTATTAGGCTAACCAAATGGCTATGTAATTTCTACTTAAACTGTGTGTCCTTTTTCAAAGGGAATATTCTTGTATTTATTAACTTTCCTAAATATATTTATCAAAAACGTTAACCTACACAACTGAATCATGAAAAGTATAAATCATACCTTTTACATATAGTACCAGTCAACAGTCAAAAGTTTGGACACACCTACTCATTCAAGGGTTTTTCTTTATTTTTACTATTTTCTACATTGTTGAATAATAGTGAAGACATCAAAACTATGAAATAACACATATGGTATCATGTAGTAACCAAAAAAGTGTTAAACAAATCAAAATGTATTTTATATTTTAGATTATTCAAAGTAGCCACCCTTTCCCTTGATGACAGCTTTGCACACTCTTAGCATTCTCTCAACCAGCTTTACCTGGAATGTTTTTCCAACAGTCTTGAAGGAGTTCCCACATGTGCTGAGCACTTGTTGGCTGCTTTTCCTTCACTCTGCGGTCCGACTCATCCCAAACCATCTCAATTGGGTTGAGGTCGGGTGATTGTGGAGGCCAGGTCATCTGATGCAGCACTCCATCACTCTCCTTCTTGGTAAAATAGCCCTTACACAGCCTGGAGGTGTGTTGGGTCATTGTCCTGTTGAAAAACAAGTGATAGTCCCACTAAGCGCAAACCAGATGGGATGGCATATCACTGCAGAATGCTGTGGTAACCATGCTGGTTAAGTGTGCCTTGAATTCTAAATAAATCACCAACAGTGTCACCAGCAAAGCACCCCCACACCATCACACCTCCTCCAACATGCTTCATGGTGGGAACCATACATGCAGAGATAATCCGTTCACCTACTCTGCGTCTCACAAAGACACAAAGGTTGGAACCAATAATCTCAAATTTGGACTCATCAGACCAAAAAAGGACAGATTTCCACCGGTCTAATGTCTCTTCTTCTTATTGGTGTCCTTTAGTAGTGGTTTCTTTGCAGAAATTCAAACCATAAAGACCTGATTCATGCAGTCTCCTCTGAACAGTTGATGTTGAGATTTTTCTGTTACTTGAACTCTGTGAAGCATTTATTTGGGCTGCAATCTGAGGCTGGAAACTCTAATTAACTTATCCTCTGCAGCAGAGGTAACTCTGGATCTTCCTTTCCTGTGGCGGTCCTCATGAGAGCCAGTTTCATCATAGCACTTGATAGTTTTTGCGACTGCACTTGAAGAAACTTTAAAAGTTCTTGAAATTTCCGGATTGACTGACCGTCATGTCTTAAAGCAATGATGGACTGTCGTTTCTCTTTGCTTATTTTAGTGGTTCTTGCCATAATATGGCTATCTTCTATATACCACCCCTACCTTGTCACAACACAACTGATTGGCTCAAACACATTAATTCCACATATTAACTTTTAACAAGGCACACCTGTTAATTGAAATGCATTCCAGGTGACTACCTCATGAAGCTTTGAGAGAATGCAAAGAGTGTGCAAAGCTGTCATCAAGGCAAAGGGTGGCTACTTTGAAGAATCTCAAATTTAAAATATATTTTGATTTGTTTAACACTTTTTTGGTTACTACATGATTCCATATGTGTTATTTCATAGTTTTGATGTCTTCACTATTATTCTACAATGTAGAAAATAGTAAAAATTAAAAAAAAACCTTGAATGAGTAGGTGTGTCCAAACTTTTGACTGGTACTGTATGTATTTATTTAATTAGATGTTTAACAAACTGTGATATAGTGTTGTAGGTCAGTACAAACAAAAAGAAAAGAAGAAAACAATTACTCAAAAAAACTTCACAGCACTAAAAGAAGGTTGCTTACAATCATTTATTGTTGTTTTGTTTTGACATGTTTTGACAAACTATGTTATAATGTGTAAGCTGTTTATAAAGCATTAGCCATAGCTGTAGTATTGGCCATAGCTTTAGCATAGCTATGGTTTTGGTGTTAGCCAGATAGCTGTAGCATTAGCTCACACCACTGTGTGTTGAGCGAGCACAGCGCTGCGCTGGCTGTTGTAACAGTAGAGTGTCTGTGTGTGTTAACAGTAGAGTGTCTGTGTGTGTTAACAGTAGAGTGACTGTGTGTGTTAACAGTAGAGTGACTGTTTGTGTTAACAGTAGAGTGACTGTGTGTGTTAACAGTAGAGTGACTTCCCAGTCAACCATTAGTCAACAGAGAAAGGAGCAGAGACTGGACTGTCACTAGCCTACCTCTCTCTGACTGGAGCCTGTGGAAAGCTGGTATCTATGGCTGTCTTTACAGCCAGACCAATTCAAAAAATGTTGTTCTCTAATTGGTCATTTGACCAATCAGATCAATTGGGAAAAAGATCAGAATTGGACTGCCTTTGTAAACACAGCCTATGTTACCTATTCTACACTGGCCTGCATAGAATGAAGATAACATAACAGAAGAATGACTGAATTATAAATTATATAGATGGATTTCCTAGACATTGATAGGTGACAGGGTTTCCATGTAAAATTGGTCTATGTATTTTTGCAATTTATCTGTTGAGATCATCATCTGCCATTATTTTATACACTTTTTTGTACCCTTCCTCAACCAACCTTGACTCAACCAGCTAGTTTTGGACTCTGTATCTCAGGGGGACAATTGTCCCTGACTGCACAACTCTGGAAGGCTGGCTGTAGAGAGGGAGACCAGGATTTACTAACCTCATCGTAGACTACTAACATCTGAAATCAATCTATTTGTATCTATCTATCTATCTATCTATCTATCTATCTATCTATCTATCTATCTATCTATCTATCTATCTATCTATCTATCTATCTATCTATCTATCTATCTATCTATCTATCTATCTATCTATCTATCTATCTATCTATCTATCTATCTATCTATCTATCTATCTATCAATCAATCTGAATCAATCAATCAATCAAATGAACAATCAATCAAGGATCATGATGCACACATCAATATTTAAAAGTAATCTAGCAACATGACTACATGATCATTGATCCTGACCTACAGTATACAGTGGAGAGACCTGTACTTGATTGGACAATGGATGGAGAAAATGAACACTTGTCATAAAGACCTGTGGTGAGAGAGGGTAGAGAGGGGGGTTGAGAGAGAAGGGGAGATGGGGGGTAGGGAGAGATGGAAGGAGAGTAGAGAGAGACAAAAGGATAAAGGATGACATTCTCCTACAGGTTATTTATACTCTATTATTCTGCCTCTTCCCTTTCGTCATGACCCTCCTTTACCACACTTTTATGTGCTTTATAATGCTGTGATACTGTCTGTATATTAGCATTATATCTATGTAAAACAAGTGTGCATGTGTGTGGGAGACAAAAAGACAGAGTCTGTGTGAGATTTTATCACCTAGTTACACGTCCTTTTCATCTTCTTTGATAATAATAATACATTAGGATCATTATCATTTGAAAAAGATGAATAGGGATCATAACTTGTTTTATTGATTGCACTCAACTAACCAGAAGAAGAAGAAGAAGAAGAAGAAGAAGAAGAAGAAGAAGAAGAAGATCACAAAAAAATCAGTCCTGGCAAAATCAGTCCTGACTAATCGTACTTGAATGGAAATAAATTGCAATCCCACCTTTTGTTAATCAACTTTTAAAATGTTATGTCATTTGAAGCATAAGTCTATCTCTTTTCAAAACTAAGCTAAGTGCTGGTACAGTTTTACCTGTTAGAGTTAGAGAAAGATACAGAGAGAGACAGTGTGTGTGTGTGTGTGTGTGTGTGTGTGTGTGTGTGTGCGTGTGTGTGTGCATGCAAGCACCTGTGTATGTGTTAGAGGATTAACTACTTGCGCCCTCCAGGTCTATGCATTCCTGTGCCCTATATGCTGCTATAGCTTACAGGCCCAGCGCACTAACAGAGGGGGAAAGTGCCATTGTCAGGGCTTTCCATTGACAGTAAAGTGCTTACAGGCAGCGCGGGGGGCAGAGGGGGGTTCTGGTTGATGCGATGACCCAGGGCGCTTTGGTCCAGACCAACTCTGATGACGCTGGTGTTTCTATTGTCCACCGAGCCACTGCGTTCGGCCTTTGCCAGGGTATAAAAGCTAGGGCTCTGCGCTGAGGGGGCCAGCACGATCCAGCCTAACCCACACGGCACAGCAAGCTGTACACGCAGGTAAGGACACACCCCACACACACACGCTCTGAAAACAGAAGTCGATCCACAGCAGCAAACAGCACACAGGGGCCCACTCCTCTCAGCCTACCATGCCTGGGTGTGTCACCCCTAGGCGGGGCAGAGCCCCTAACAGAGGCCCAGGCCTCAGGGCCTACATGAGGCACTCAGACCCCAGGCTGGATTGGTACAATGGATGGTTATTTTCTCATTGGAGATTCTAATTCATCCTATGGAAGTGTGTGGCCGCTGTGTCCTGCCTCAGTTAGTTACAAAACTAAACAAAAAATAGTAACACATACAAAAACAACACACATTCACTCTGTAGTGGGAACATGGATGCCACACGTTTACCAGACTTGTGTTTTGATCTTTTTTTCTCCCTGTCCCTCTTTCTCTCAATCGATCTCTCTACTTCCCACTCCATTCTCCCTTTCCCTTTCCTCCTCTCGCTCTCTCTTTCCCTTCTTCCTCTCTTTTACTCTCTCTGCCTGCTCTATCTTCTTTCCTCTGACATTCCTCTCCTCTCCCTCTCCTCTCTCATCCCTCCATCCTCTCCTCGTCCCCTCTCTTCCCCCACTTCTCTCTCCCTCTACCCCGTATCCCTCCATCCTTTCCTTCTCCCTCCATCCATCCATCCCTCCCTCCCCCCCTCTCTCTGTCAGAATTCTCCTGATCCCTCACCATGTCTCAGACCGCCAAGTCCGCCTCCAGCCAGGGCACTGATGTCAAGGACAAGGGAGCCCCTGCCCCCGCTGCCACCATCAAGGCCACTAAGACCGGAGAACCCAGCATTGGAAACTTCAGAGTGAGTCAACACACCTCCATTATATATACACAAACCACTTGGCACAGGAGCTGGATTCAAATTGTAACTGCAGAAAAAAAGAGAATTGTCCACCCATTGTGTGGGAGCAGCAAACAGTCTAAAGTTAGCCATTTGCCTTTAACTTTTATCTGAGCAGGGTTAATTGACTATGGATAGAACATTATACAGGAAGTTTGTTGTGATTGGTAAATGTTGCAACTAAGTCAGTGGGTCTTAAGATGACCCCAGAGATCTTACAGCCTTCACAGCAGTACATGTGGCTTTGGGTTTAGTGGAAGGAAGCTTCTGTACAGGTAGTCAGAGCCATGAAGAACTTCAGAGCTTTCTAACTGATTGATGAATTGACTGTAGTTACCAGACACAAACGGTAAAGGGCTCTGAGACCTAGTTCCATACCTTCAGTAGTAAAAGGCACCAAATTCATTCTAATTCTATGGTAAAAGGGTCAACATAGAATACAATATTTGTGGAAGAAGGACAGTATCTCACCCTTGACCTCTTCCATTGATAATGTAATCTAACCTCTGACCACTGCCCCCTGTAGATCATGCTGTTCGACCAGGAGAACTTCCAGGGCAGAATGATGGAGATCCAGAACGAGTGCATGAACGTGTGTGAACGCGGCATGGACAGAGTGCGCAGTATCATCGTCGAGTGCGGCCCGTAAGTGGACACACACACCTGCACCTACAGGGCAAGATTACACACAAAGCAATCAACTCTCCATTCTAGTCCAAAACACAGGAAGACAAACTCAGACTTGGACTCAGAGTCCAAACATTTGAGCCCAAACACTGATGCTGTAATTTTTCACAACTCTTCACGTTCATTTCATTTTTACCCGTCTTCTAATCTCCCCCCGCTGTGTCTCCCCCTGTGTCCCCCCTGTGTCTCCCCCTGTGTCCCCCCTGTGTCTCCCCCTGTCCCTGGCGGCCACCCCTCTCCAGCTTTGTTGCCTATGAGCAGACTAACTTCCGTGGGGAGATGTTCATCCTGGAGAAGGGAGAGTATCCTCGCTGGGACACCTGGAGCAACTCCTACCGTAGTGACTGCCTCATGTCCCTCAGGCCCGTCCGCATGGTGAGGAACACACACATTCCAAAACACACACACACACTATCACATTTTCATACATACTCTCTCTCACACACATTCCAAAGATGACAGTGACAAATGAGTTCGCTAAAGCGAAAACATCTGGTGACTAGGGCTAATACAGAAGCTAGTGAAAATGCCCTCTAACCTTTACCCTGACACTCTCTCTCCTTCCTTCCCCCCTCTTTCCCTCCCTACCTCCTTCCCTCCACAGGACAGCATGGAGCACAAGATCTGTCTGTTTGAGCTCTCCGACTTCAAGGGCAATAAGATGGAGATCCAGGAGGATGACGTGCCCACCCTGTGGGCGCATGGCTTCACCGACAGAGTGGGCAGCGTGAGGGTGCCCGGCGGAGTGTGAGTACACACACACACACACACACACGCACACTCCCACACACACTCGTCCTTACGCACAAACACCAAAAATCTATTTTTATGGATCCCAGGACTGAAAAAAAGAACTGAAAAATCATAATCTATATCTAAGATAAAACCCATATCTGTAGAAGCTAGAAATAGAGTAGCAATATATTAGCAGTATAGTGACCTATGTATGGCCCAGAGCCTGAGGCAGAGTTGCAGGTTCCTGCCTAGTGACAACATGAGGCCTTGTGGGAAGTGTCACTGTATAAAGTGAAGTATTCAGGCAGGCACAGGGAGGAGGACTGAGTTGTTTGTGTGTCATAGAACGTCAAGGGTACATTTATAACTGTTGCTCACTTTAAGTGGAAACACAGACCTCCTATATGACTTATGTTGTCTCTAATAACAGCTTAAAAATAACTATCAATCTAAATGTAACAAAAATGACCCTCTCTCTCTCTCTCTCCTTTCCTCCTCTCTCCAGGTGGGTGGGTTACCAGTACCCCGGATACAGAGGCTACCAGTACCTATTTGAGTGTGGTGACTATAGACACTACAACGAGTTCTGTGCCTTCCAGCCCCAGATCCAGTCCATGCGTCGCGTCAGGGATATGCAGTTCCACCAGCGCGGTTGCTTCAACCTCACCTCCGCCAGCAAGTGAGCGACCTCTGGTGGATGCACGCTGTAACTGCAGCCAGCCAGCCAGTCCTCCCTCACTCAACCCGCCCATCCGGCGCTTTTTATTTCTCCAACCCTATCCCTCCTATCCTTCCCTTCACCCACCCTCATCCCTCTATCCTAAAGGGATAGAACGACAGCATCGTACCGACCGGAACAACCTAAATGACTTTTTATGATGCCAAATAATAAACGTTTTGAAAAACCTGAATTCCTTTCGGCTGGACTACATTATTCAAAGCCTTGTGTCCGCTGTGACAACATTATTACCACAGCATTTTGTGCTTCACTGTCCTTTTCTCTCTGTGTGATATTCACTGTTTCTTTCTCTCTCTTCCCCATTGTCTGTCTGAATGCATTCTCCCTATTTGTCTTTCTCTCTCGCTGTCTCCCTCCTTCACTCTGCCTTTCTCTCTTCCTTCTGTTCTTCTCTCCTCCATCTGGCCTGTTGGACTGAGAAAGGACCATCTGATTAATCAGGGGTTAAAGGTTGAACACAGCCCCTCTCGCCCACTGACAGACAGCACAGTGGAAATGATTTTACCTAACAATGAGGATGCATGTAGATAAAGCTTGTATAAGGTTATTCAACGGGACCTTGAAAGTGGCTTCATATCTAGAGCAATAAAGTAGATGTTATGGTCACTGAAAGGTAAGGGTTATATAGCTTACTTCAATGATGTTCAGTTTACGACCAAAGAAAAAGATGTAGGCCTAGTTAATAAGTAAATCATCATACGAAAATTGGCAAATAACTAAATGAGTTCGATCATTGTAGGCTACATAAGCATTGCTAAACTATCAGACACTAAACACCATACATTACATTATAGTCATTTAGCAGACGCTCTTATCCAGAGCGACTTACAGTTAGCGAGTGCATACATATTTTTTTTTCGTACTGGTCCCACGTGGGAATCGAACCCACAACCCTGGCGTTGCAAGCGCCATGCTATACCAACTGAGCTACACGTTGGTTGTTAGCTACATCTGCTGTCTTGCTGGTTCGTTCCATGGTTGCAAAGATTATGGATTATTTTATGATGTCCCACTCAGGCCTTTTACCATTGAAAATTAAATGGTCAGTTCCGGTCTGCTAAACTGGGTTCTCCCATAGGCTAGGTCGAAAAAGTACAGGGTTAAGACAAAGTAATAATAATAAATATAATAATAATATGCCATTTAGCAGACGCTTTTATCCAAAGCACCTTACAGTCATGCGTGCATACATTTTTGTGTATGGGTGGTCCCGGGGATCGAACCCACTACCTTGGCGTTACAAGCGCCGTGCTCTACCAGCTGAGCTACAGAGGACCCATGCATGATTCCATGCGTTCGAAAATAAACAAATTGATGTTTGCAAAGAGTTATGGGATATTAGAATCCCATTGTCTAAACCTTTGTCATCTTCAACCTAGCCCATAGGCACTAATGCATTAGCAGCTGGGTCTGGTCAGGGCCAATGTGGTTTCTGTCTGAAGGTTCCGAGAGCCCACTTTCTCCTCCATAGCCGTTGCTAAGTAATAATTGACGCTTCCGCGTTGTGCTGTTTATTTCTGATAGTTTTCAAAACCTATGAAGATGTACAGTCAGTGAAAGCAGATATGCAATTTGTTGACACCACAACAGTACAGACTTGGATACACATTATCCCGAATGCTAATCAATAAAAACGTCTATTAAATTTGCTGCTGTGTTTTTCTTGTTCACAGCGGGTCATTTCCTAGGGATTTTTCGGAGGCGCTCTGGTATTGTATCACCAAAATGTTATACTTGGCTGAACTCTATATGGCTATGGCTCTGGCTCTGGTCTGCTTAGTTCATTGACTCTATATGAACCAGAAAAAAATAGGGAGTGGGATGTCTCGCTTCCTCTTCCGTCTCTGTATGGTTGCACAAGCAGCAAACTGAGCAGTCAACATGGCAGCACTTTTCAAAGCTAGAAAAGGTCAGTATACAATCAATACACAAACTATTGACGTGCTCTTTTGTCTCTCAATTACAAAGGGTTTTTGTACTTGCTTTGTTGGTGTGTTGATCCTTCGACAATAAAATAGACTTGGGACAGTCGTGCCGGGGTGCTAAGATTTGTAAGCTCAATGTTCTATCTGTCCTAGTAGCTACTTTAGCTCGCTAGCACCAATGCGAAGTAACGACAGCTAGCTGCATATTGAGTGTTTAGTTAGCTTCTAAGCCACCTCTAAAATAAACCCAGTTATGCATTGCTAGAATGCTGCCTTTACAGTGGTGGTCAATAATAACTTCCAAGGCAACTTCAATGGGGTTAAGGACTGCAGCCATAACGTAAGCATCATTGACATTGTTTATCATTAACAGAAACCCTGTTTTCACTGGCTGCGTGGGTGGTTATCTATGTAGCAAATACACATATGGGCATTATACCGTAGTAAATGTATTCACATTTATAGCTTTCTGTCTTTACCCCCCCCAGCCCTTGGCCTGTATGTCAGTGGCTGTAGATCTCTGTCCTCGCTAGCTGAGCTACCAGAGATGCATCAGATGATGAGACAGACCTGTAGAGACTATGCAGACAGAGAGCTGGCTCCTATAGCTGGCAAACTAGACAAGGAACACCTCTTTCCTGCCCAACAGGTACACACACACATACACACACACTGGCTTGCTCACACACACACACACACACACACACAACCACCTAATAGGTACACACACACACCACTAAACAGGAGGTACACATATACACACACACACACACACACCACTAAACAGGAGGTACACATATGCACACACACCACTAAACAGGAGGTACACATATACACACACACACACACACACACACACCACTAAACAGGAGGTACACATATATACACACACACTCACACCACTAAACAGGAGGTACACATATACACACACACACTCACACACACACACCACTAAACAGGAGGTACACATATACACACACACACTCACACACACACCCTCCAACGCAATGGTATTCAAACTTTTTCAGCGGGGACCCCATTTATTTCGCCAGAATTTCTGGCGACCCCACTCCAAATCTAATGGCACAACAAATACCCTAAAATTCATTACATTTTCATCTCTCTTATCAAAATGAAAATAAACTAATACATACATTTACTCAATAACATTTTACTTGTCAAAATATCTTTCTAAAAAATGTTTGTATATTGTCCCATACTATAATCTGTACTCATAATTGTTGAATACAACTGCTCTAATGCATCCACCTGTGTATCCCTACAGGTCCGAGAGCTGGGTGCTATGGGGGTGATGGCTGTGGAGGTTCCTGAGGAGCTGGGAGGAGCAGGTATGGACTACCTGGCCTACGCTCTGGCCGTGGAGGAGATCAGTAGGGGATGCGGCAGCACTGGATGTGTGGTCTCGGTCAACAACGTACGTAAGAGTGTGTGTGTGTGTGTGAAAGAGACTGTTTTATATTGCCACTGTATCTTGCACTGATTCTAAAGTTGTGTGTGTGTGTGTGTGTGTGTAGTCTTTGTACATAGGGCCGATATTGAAGTTTGGAACACAGGAGCAGAAGGACCAGTGGATCACTCCTTTCACAACCGGAGAGAAAGTCGGCTGCTTCGCTCTGAGTGAACCAGGTTCACACACATACACACTAACACCTTTGCCCCAGAACCCTCCCTCACTTCTACATTCCAACCTGGGGAAATGGGTGGTTGTTCATTGTTGATGTCACTTCTATCCTCTCCTCTCCTTCTCTCTCTCTCTTCTCTTCTTTCTCTCTCTTCTCTTCTCTCTCTCTCTTCTCTTCTCTCTTCTCTCTCTCTGTGTAGGTAATGGTAGTGATGCAGGGGCAGCGTCTACGTTAGCCAGACAGGAGGGAGAGGAGTGGGTACTGAACGGGACTAAAGCCTGGATCACCAACAGCTGGGATGCCTCAGCTACTGTCGTATTCGCTACCACTGACAAGTCACTCAAACACAAGGTTAGATACACCATTGTTGGAGTCAAGCCATAGTTAAACCCCTCTAGTCCTTCTCCCCCCTCTATCTATCTCTCTCTCAATATTTTATTACTTTATCAATGTAACTCATACATGCAATTCATCTTGTTGCTGCTATTTGTGGTTCCGACAATACAAATCATTCTCCTTTCCCTCCCTCAGTGTAATATTCCCTCCCTCCCTCTGTAGGGTATCAGTGCATTCCTGGTGCCCATGCCTCACCCTGGCCTTTCCCTGGGGAAGAAGGAGGACAAACTGGGCATCAGAGCAACCTCCACGGCCAACCTCATCCTTGAGGACTGTAGGATACCTCTGGGAAACATGCTGGGGCCACGAGGGTCTGGCTTCAAGATAGCCATGGTGGGTTTGTAGGGTGGAGTGGGGTGTTGCTTATGTGTGTGTGTGAGGGGATGGGTGTACGTTTTGTGGTCCATGTCTGTGCGTGTGTGTGTACTGACCCCCCCTCCCCTCTCTCCCATAGCAAACCCTGGACAGTGGGCGTATAGGGATAGCATCCCAGGCTCTGGGTATTGCTCAGGCTGCTCTAGACTGTGCTGCGGACTACGCTCTCAAACGCACCGCCTTCGGAGCTCCCATTGGCAAGCTGCAGGCCGTACAGGTGTGTGTGTGTGTGTGGAAGTTTGTGTTTTAATGTTAAGGTGTGTGTGGAAGTGTCTGTTATCAAAGGTGTGTGTATCTCAATGCTTCAGTTCAAGCTGGCGGACATGGCTGTAGCTGTTGAAAGCGCTCGTCTCCTCACTTGGAAGGCTGCAATGCTAAAAGACGGCAAGAAACCCTTCTCCAAGGTACACCACACACCCCACAACACACACACACACACACACCATCCACTCTGTCACACTACATAACGTTGGACTTCCTCCTTCATGTCCCCACAGGAAGCAGCGATGGCCAAACTATCAGCGTCTGAGGCGGCTACCTTCTGCGGCCACCAGGTACGCATCATAGAGCCTGTCATGTCATGTTTGCTAGAAATAGTGCCTGAATCAATCAATGAATCAATAATGTATTTTACAGAATTCACGGAAATCTCTGATTCTAAACCATTCTAATGTTCTTTACCTTCTGTGGAACTAAAAGTCGATCCAGGTTCTTGGGGGAATGGGTTACGTGACAGACATGCCAGCGGAGAGGCACTACCGCGACGCGCGAATCACTGAGATCTACGAGGGCACCAGTGAGATCCAGAGACTGGTGATAGCCGGCCAGCTGCTGAAGGAGTATGTGTCATAGAGACTTGCGGACTGCTCCCCAAATGGCAGTCTATTCCCTACATAGTGCACTATTTCTGGACCCCAATGGCCAAAAGTGGTGCACTATATAGGGAATAGGGTGCAATTTCAGATTGGCCCATAACAGCCTCTACACCCAGGACTGCGTTCAGGACTGCAGTGTTCAACAGTGTTGAACAGTGTCATCAGCGGCAGTCAGCTACTGAACTGAAGGAATGTCAAACATGGAGACAGACTCGCACAGCTCTGGGTAGAAGTTACCCTTGACCACAGATCTAGGATCAGATTGCCAAACTAATGCCCAAATCCTAACCTCAATTGTTATGGAGAGAATATTTGTCCCTGGACCAGTGGATAGAGGCACCTTGTACCTACCACTCCAAAGGGAGAAGACCAGGCCTGCGTTCAGGACTGCAGTGTTCAGCAATGTTGTGAAACACTGCAACATGCATCCCACCTCCATTGAATCCTGTATTACTTCAACTTTGTAACGATTGCAAAACAATCCAAGACTGTTTCTGGTTTGAAGCCATTTGTAACTGTTGATATCAACATGGCGATATATATCATCCTTTCTGCCTTAGAACTTCTTAATATTATCTGCTTTAAACTGATGGTATCTGGTAATATAATATAAGCTAGCAGACTCGCATTCTCATTGTGACCATCTGTGTGAGTTGCAGTGCCTACTAAAGCCACAGGAGGGTAGCAGTGTTTGGACTGCCCTGTCCTGCCTTCACTTCAAACAACAAGGGGGATCACAACGTTTGAACACATGTAACATGCATCCCTCCTTATTCTCTGCCTTGTAAATATTCACTGATCTAAAAGAGTTGTGTAGTCATAAACAAGAATTCCACGGCATACTGTAGTGGCCCCGTGTAGCTCAGTTGGTAGAGCATGGCGCTTGCAACGCCAGGGTTGTGGGTTCGTTTCCCACGGGGGGCCAGTATGAAAAAATGTATGCACTCACTAACTGTAAGTCGCTCTGGAAAAGAGCGTCTGCCAAATGACTAAAATGTAAATGTAGTTGGCTAACGTCGTACCCAGGCTAGGTTGGTGGATGAGACTAGTAGTTAGCCATCACCATGTTGAAATAGGATCAATAATTACTTCAAGCAGGGGGGAGAGATACATTTTGAAGTAATTAAACAGGGTTACACGCCTCTGTTCCTGTCTGTGCCTGGTCTGATGCTGCTCTCCAGGCTGTACATAAGCGTACAACTGGGAAGTGGTTTAATGGTTTAACATGTTTTTGTCTCTATGGCCATCAGTTATTAGGGTTATTGCATTGAATGTTAATGAATCAATCTCAGTTTTGATATAAAGAGTGCTCTGTTCAGAACTGAATGTCACCACTATAGAGAACCTATGTCTGTCAGAGTTTCAGAGATCTAAATGATCAAATGTTGGGTTGTGTAGCAAATTGATATTTTTTTTACCATGCCCTACACAGCCCAAGTTTGTGCCTCAACATAAACAGCTGTTGTACATATTTTATTATAATTGATGGTACATAATGAAATCAAAAACAAGATCACAAGATTACTCCCTTACATCTTTTCATGTTAAATAGTGATGCTCTGAGGCTGTTTTGTGACATGGCAACATTTCATTATTAACAGGCGGCCAGTGGCACCTTAATTGGGGAGGACGGGCTGGGACTGAATGAATGAATAAAATGGTATCGAACACATGGTTTTCATGTGGTTGATACCATTCCATTCACGCCATTCCAGCCATTATTATGAGCCGTCCTCCCATCAGCAGCCTCGTGCCAAAGGGCCGGTTTCACAGACCCAGGTTAAGCATAGTCTAACGCAATCACACACGTTTCTCATCAATTGCTTTTAATTTGCCATGCACTTAATTTGTACAATCATTTTAAATCATGTAGCTGTCATTTAACTCTTAACAATCATTTAAATCATCAGCCAGAGTAGGAGTTAATTTGACTCCATCAGGACAGACATGGGAAATCAATTAGAATCAGAATTTTGTAACCTAACAGATCCAGGGGCCAGTTTCAAGATAGGATGGAATTTAGGTTTACGAGTGTTTTAACAATGCATTTCTTCTACATCAGCCGAAGATGTAACGTGCGATTCCCAAAACATCGCGCAAAGAGAACGTTTGCTAAGTGTGTCATTGAGGCATGTGCCGATACTGATAGGATCGAAAGAAAGACAGCGCTGCTCTCGGATCAGCTTTCTCCATTGAAATCTTACCTTAACATTAGAATTATTCCACAACACTGATGACGGATCAGCTACTAAAAATATATCATCACCTATGGCAGCAACTATTGAGGCGGGTTATTCTAATGCTTACCCTATAATAATGCACTAAATCAAGATTTGCGCAAAATCACCCTGATTAACTCTTTAGTATTATCCCAGTTTACCTATTTGCTTATGGTCTTGCCTACGCCTAGCGAACAGTTTTTTAAATTATATGAGAAAAAAATATTCAATTTTATTTGGAACGGCAAGCCAGACAAAATTAAAAGAGCATATTTATATAATGAATATGAATTCGGAGGACAGAAATTATTAAATATTAAAGCATTAGACCTATCACTAAAAGCTTCAGTCATACAAAAGGTATACTTAAATCCGAACTGGTTCTCAAGCAAATTAGTAAGATTGTCTCACCCAATGTTCAAGAAAGGCATTTTTCCCTTTATTCAGATTACAACCTCTCACTTTCAGTTATTTGAAAAGGAAATAATCTCCCAAATGTCACTATTTCTAAAACAAGCCATAGAAAGTTGGTTGCAATTTCAATTTAATCCTCCAGAAACGACAGAACAAATAATGCAACAAATATTGTGGTTAAATTCAAATATACTAATTGACAAAAAACCTTTATTTTTTGACAGAATGTTTAAAAAAGGTATAATCTTTGTAAATGATATCATCGGTAGGACTGGTGGAGTTATGTCGCACATGCAGCTAACAAAAACATATGGAAATGTCTGCTCTACCCAAAATTACAACCAAATAATTGCAGCCTTACCGCAAAAGTGGAAGAGGAAAGTGGAAGGGGGAGAAAGTAAGGAACTTGTCTGTCGGCCTTGCATTAAAGAACATAATTGGTTAAGGAAAACTGTGATAAATAAAAAAGTATATCAGTTTCACTTAAGGACCAAAGGATTGACAGCTGTCCCATATAGATTGCAAAATAGTTGGGAAGAGATCTTTGACGTACCGATCCCATGGCATAGTGTTTATGAACTGACACCCAAAACGACACCGGATTCAAAAATTAGAATCTTTCAATTTAAATTATTATATTAAATTCTTGCTACCAATAGAATGTTATTTATATGGGGGATACAATCTTCCCAGCTCTGCAGGTTTTGCTGTGAAGATACAGAATCATTAGATCATTTGTTTTGGTTCTGTCCATTTGTAGCTTGTTTTTGGACACAGGTCCAGGAATGGCTAAAGGATTGCAATATTTACCTGGAGCTAACCTTGCAGATAGCATTACTGGGTGATCTGAAAAGTCATAGTCAATCAATCAATAATATAATAATACTTTTAGCAAAAATGTTTATTTTTAATTCACAATCTGTAGAAGCAATGAGAATAGAAAGGTTCAGAATTTTTGTAAAACATCACAGTACGGTCAAAATATATATGGCAAATAGAAATCCTATATGGATGGTGTTAAGAGATAGATGGGAGGTATTGAATTGAGTTGAAGGATGGGACTAATAACAAATAACAACAAATAATAACAAAGATAGCTAATAATGTAAGCATACTGTGTCCATAATAAGTATATAGGTTGTATGTTGGGAGCTTTTGGGAAGGAGCACAGTTAGAAAGATATGGCATATAGAAGCAAACCGGATGGACACCATGAAAATGATCGGAGAGGTTGAGAGTAGAAGAAGTTCAGGAGCAAAAAAATAATTAAAAAAATAAAAATAAAAATATATATATATATATATAATATAATTATTGTAAAATTAACTCTGTCCATAAGGTGTAGATAGTAAGTATAGACCGGAAGTAGAGGCCTGGGCATTGTTGTTCACTAATTTACTCCAAGTAGGGAAAGGATGGTGGGGTTGAAAAGTAATAAAGGGGAGTATATACAGGTAAAAGTCAGTAAATTAGAATATTTTGAAAAACTTGATTTATTTCAGTAATTGCATTCAAAAGGTGTAACTTGTACATTATATTTATTCATTGCACACAGACTGATGCATTCAAATGTTTATTTCATTTAATTTTGATGATTTGAAGTGGCAACAAATGAAAATCCAAAATTCCGTGTGTCACAAAATTAGAATATTACTTAAGGCTAATACAAAAAAGGGATTTTTTAGAAATGTTGGCCAACTGAAAAGTATGAAAATGAAAAATATGAGCATGTACAATACTCAATACTTGGTTGGAGCTCCTTTTGCCTCAATTACTGCATTAATGCGGCGTGGCATGGAGTCGATGAGTTTCTGGCACTGCTCAGGTGTTATGAGAGCCCAGGTTGCTCTGATAGTGGCCTTCAACTCTTCTGCGTTGTTGGGTCTGGCATTCTGCATCTTCCTTTTTCACAATACCCCACAGATTTTCTATGGGGCTAAGGTCAGGGAGTTGGCTGGCCAATTTAGAACAGAAATACCATGGTCCGTAAACCAGGCACGGGTAGATTTTGCGCTGTGTGCAGGCGCCAAGTCCTGTTGGAACCTGAAATCTCCATCTCCATAGAGCAGGTCAGCAGCAGGAAGCATGAAGTGCTCTAAAACTTGCTGGTAGACGGCTGCGTTGACCCTGGATCTCAGGAAACAGAGTGGACCGACACCAGCAGATGACATGGCACCCCAAACCATCACTGATGGTGGAAACTTTACACTAGACTTCAGGCAACGTGGATCCTGTGCCTCTCCTGTCTTCCTCCAGACTCTGGGACCTCGATTTCCAAAGGAAATGCAAAATTTGCTTTCGTCAGAAAACATGACTTTAGACCACTCAGCAGCAGTCCAGCTCTTTTTTTCCTTAGCCCAGGTGAGACGCTTTTCGCGCTGTTTCTTGGTCAACAGTGGCTTGACACGAGGTATGCGGCAGTTGAAACCCATGTCTTTCAAGCGTCTCTTGGTGGTGGATCTTGAAGCCCTGACTCCAGCAGCTGTCCACTCCTTGTGAATCTCCCCCACATTTTTGAATGGGTTTTTTTCACAATCTTGACTAGGGCGCGGTGATCCCTATCGCTTGTACACTTTTTTCTGACCACAGTTTTTCCTTCCCTTTGCCTCTCTATTAATGTGTTTGGACACAGAGCTCTGAGAACAGCCAGCCTCTTCTGCAATAACCTTTTGTGTCTTTCCCTCCTTGTGCAATGTGTCGATGGTCGCCTTTTGGACAGCTGTCAAATCTGAAGTCTTCCCCATGTTTGTGTAGGCTTCAGAACTGGACTGAGAGACCATTTAAAGCCCTTTGCAGGTGTTTTGAGTTAATCAGCTGATTA
Organism: Coregonus clupeaformis; assembly: GCF_020615455.1. Classification (NCBI taxonomy): domain Eukaryota; kingdom Metazoa; phylum Chordata; class Actinopteri; order Salmoniformes; family Salmonidae; genus Coregonus; species Coregonus clupeaformis. The sequence goes on from NC_059218.1 coordinate 1,372,996, forward strand.
GTTTGTGGCACCAGGTGTCTTCAAAATGTAACCCTTACACAATATTCTAATTTTGTGACACACGGAATTTTGGATTTTCATTTGTTGCCACTTCAAATCATCAAAATTAAATGAAATAAACATTTGAATGCATCAGTCTGTGTGCAATGAATAAATATAATGTACAAGTTACACCTTTTGAATGCAATTACTGAAATAAATCAAGTTTTTCAAAATATTCTAATTTACTGACTTTTACCTGTATATATATATAAAACATGGGGGATTGGAAGTGATGCAGACAATTACATTGATAGAAGATACAATCTATCTGCAATATTAAGCTGATCCATTCCCCCTAGAAGAAAGAAAAAAAAAATATTAATAAAAAAAATAAAAAATAAGATATGGCATATAGAAGCAAACCGGATGGACATCATGAAATTGATCGGAGAGGTTGAGGGTAAAGGGAGTTCAGGAGTAAAAACAAACAAAATAGAAGTATTGTAAAATTGACTGTGTCCATAAAATGTATATAGTATGTAAAAGCTGGAAGTAGAGGCCTAAGCATTGTTGTTCACTAGTTTACTCCAATTAGGGAAGGGGTAGTGGGGTTGGAAAGTAATAAAGGGAAATATATATTTTTTAAGGATATGTATGTGTATTTATATGTATGTATGTATTTATATGTATATATGTATTTATGTATATGTATTGTGACGTCACGAGAGGCTACACAGCTTTCAGCGGGATTGCTCAAGTAGTGCAAGGAGACCAGGTTCAACCAAAACAAGGATTTTATTAAAGGTCTTGGGCAACTAACGAAAGTATAACACAATTCTGTTCTCTGGTGGCTCTTTAAGGGTTAACAGTTCAGGGATGTCTCTTCCACATCCAAAATCATAACTCTCCCTCGCTCAAATAACTTTTCCCCAGTCTTACTGTATTCCACGTTGCAGCTAGTGGCCAACCCAGCAAAACGTCCTTCCAAATGTCCCACACGTATTTCCACAGGTGCATATATCCAAAGGTGAGTATTTCCCAAAGGTAAGTATCTCCAAATCCTTATATTCCTCATGGAAGTGGACGTGCAGCACTCTTGTCCTCCAGAGAGCCCAGCTTGGAGACTGTGTCTCTTCACCCCCACACACTCACCCCCAGTGTGTCTCTTCCCTTCAACAAACCTTCAGCTCATCAGCTCCTGATTGGTTTCAGCTGCGTGGGAAGATTGGCCATAGATGGTTGGAGTTCCCGACCATACCAGCAGATGGAGCCATAGCTGTCTGGGTTTGCAGCCACCTCAGGGGGATGTAACGTCCCTCCAGGACACAGCCTCTCGTGACATCACACATCCCCCTCCTCGGGACCGACGTCCTCGTCGGGGTAAAGGCAGCGAAGAAGGCATCACGCCGGGAGAGGGCGTCCGCATTGCCGTGGTGCTTGCCAGACTGCTCTCTCTTCAACTCCTCCAACTCTAGGACCAGGGACTCAGCCTCCTGTTGTCTCTCCTTGAGTTTCTTACTGAACGCATCAGCCTTGGTTTTAGCAGAGTTTAGCTTCTGTTGAGCAGCTTTCAGTTCCTTCTCTCTCTCTGCCTCCGCATTCTTCATCTTGTTCTCCAACACCTTGTACTTCTCCTCTGCCTTCTTCTGGACCTCCTTACTACTGCGCAGGGTCTCCTCACACTCCTCGATGGTCCTGCGCAGCCTCTCCAGCTCCTCCTGTTGCTTATGGAAGGAGCTCTGTTGGAGTTTAGCCTGGAGGATATCTAACTCTTCTGTCTTCATGTCTAACTGTTGCTTTAACAAACGATACCTCTCAGCGGTCCCCTTCAGACCAGACAGTTCTTTGTCCAGATTCTGTAGCTCCGTCTCTGTGTCGGTCTGGGCACCTGCCATCCCTATCAGAGCCCGGGCGGGAGTGAGTAATTCGGAGGATTGCACCGGAGCCTTCCCAGGATGAGTTTTGCCTCTCCGTTTCCGAGGTACTCGGGTTATCCTCTCCTGAGACTCTCTCCAGAGTGGGTAAAAGGCTGGGCAGTCTCGTCCCAATTAGGACAGGGACGGGGAGGGAATCAACCACCCCGCCGTCGTGTGTATGGTTCCCCGTGTGCTGGTCATTGTAAGTTCAGTAATGGGGTATTCTCTGGTGTCCCCATGGACACAGGAAACTGGGAGGACTTTCCCCGGGGTCAGACACATTGGGCCCACCAAATCCCTTACGCACCAGGGTGGCCCGGCTACCAGAATCCAGTAAGGCCTCCACATCATGGTGATTCACAGTTACCGGGCAGGTGGGGGGTCGATCTGGGCCGCCATCTACGACTCCCAAGAGCGAGGCAAAAGCGGTGTGTGGGTGCTGAGCTGGAGGACTCCGCAGTGGGCATAGGTTCATCGGCTGGTTTCCCACACTGCCAGGAGATATGTCCCATCTCCCCACACCGGTAACACTGTCGAGTTTCCCCCTCCTGGTGTACTCTTCTTGGACCCGCCTGGTTTCTGGCTCCCCCTGGAGCCGGGATAAGTCCTGACGTGGCTGGGTTCGAGACCTTGGGGTCCTTTGGACGGGTTCTTCCCATTTGTGGTGGGGCCGCACTCCTGGGGTCTTTTCGGGAAGCATTCAGCATCTCCGCTGTGGCCTGGTACTTTTCCACAGCTTCCACGGTCAGATCAGCCGTGGTCAAGGCCTGTTGACTGATGACCCGTTTTGCCTCATAAGGCAGGGCGCGTAGGTAACGATCCACCACAACGGCCTCCACCACCGCCGCTGCTGTATTCCTCTGCGGATCCAGCCATTTCCTTGCGATTCGGACAAGTTCATGCATCTGCGCCCGAGGAGGTTGGTCTGGTTGGAAGGTCCAGCTGTGAAAGCGCTGGGCCATACCAAACTTTGTGAGTCCATATCTGCTGAGGATCTCAGACTTCAGGGCATCATAGTCAGGAACCTGGTCAGGGCCCAGGTCCCGGACAGCATTCAGCGATTCCCCGGTTAGAAAGGGGGCTAACAGACCAACCCACTGTTGCTTGGGCCAGGCTTCCCTAGTGGCCGTGGCCTCAAATGCATGCAGGTATGCCTCAATGTCATCGGTAGCGCCCATCTTAGATATAAAGTCACTTGCCTTTATTGGGCGGGTATTTTGGACCACCCTCTGTCTCTGCAACTGCAATTCCTCTGCCTTCAGAAGGTTGGCTTTCTTTTGCTCCTCCAAGAGAGCCATGTTTGCTTGCATCTGGGCTTGCTGGCCAGCAACAAGGGCTTTCAATATGTCCTCCATTTCAGTCGGCGGGGAGCCTACGGCCAACTTGGAAAACTGGGTGATCAAACCTTCGGTATCCTCCTCTGACATGCACTATTAACGCTTGAGCGTGCCCGTATTCTCCACCATCTGTGACGTCACGAGAGGCTACACAGCTTTCAGCGGGATTGCTCAAGTAGTGCAAGGAGACCAGGTTCAACCAAAACAAGGATTTTATTAAAGGTCTTGGGCAACTAACGAAAGTATAACACAATTCTGTTCTCTGGTGGCTCTTTAAGGGTTAACAGTTCAGGGATGTCTCTTCCACATCCAAAATCATAACTCTCCCTCGCTCAAATAACTTTTCCCCAGTCTTACTGTATTCCACGTTGCAGCTAGTGGCCAACCCAGCAAAACGTCCTTCCAAATGTCCCACACGTATTTCCACAGGTGCATATATCCAAAGGTGAGTATTTCCCAAAGGTAAGTATCTCCAAATCCTTATATTCCTCATGGAAGTGGACGTGCAGCACTCTTGTCCTCCAGAGAGCCCAGCTTGGAGACTGTGTCTCTTCACCCCCACACACTCACCCCCCAGTGTGTCTCTTCCCTTCAACAAACCTTCAGCTCATCAGCTCCTGATTGGTTTCAGCTGCGTGGGAAGATTGGCCATAGAGGGTTGGAGTTCCCGACCATACCAGCAGATGGAGCCATAGCTGTCTGGGTTTGCAGCCACCTCAGGGGATGTAACGTCCCTCCAGGACACAGCCTCTCGTGACATCACAGTATGTATGTATGTATGTATGTATGTATGTATGTATGTGTATATATATATATATATATATATATATATATATATATATATATATATATATATATATATATATATATATTTACGAGAAAAAAACCATATGGGTGATTGGAAGTGATGCAGACAATTACATTGAGGAAAAAAACCATATGGGTGATTGGAAGTGATGCAGACAATTACATTGAGGAAAAAAAACATATGGGTGATTGGAAGTGATGCAGACAATTACATTGATGGAAGTTACAATCTATCTGCAATATTAAAGCTGATCTACCCTATTTGTGCACATGTTGATACACATCATGAAAAATATTTAGGCAAAATTACTGACAGTAGCATACAATTAGCAAAGTAGAACTCATTTGAATGAACATGAAATGGACTTCAATATTATTGAATTATATAGGCCTATATAGCCTATACTGTAGGCTAATTATCTTTTAATGCAGTCATCTCGGTTTTCATTTTAAACATATTTTTATCCTTTGCGTGTTTGTAACAATTGCAAAGACATTGGCAACTTTATTTGTAGTCAACTTAGTTGTAAAGCTATCTGCTGTCACCAAGAGACAGCGAAACATCTTGATTCTATGTTTAGCGTATATCTTCTGTGTATAAAGTGATGCGGTAAGGAAAAAACACATCTAACAACGCACTTAGCTGTTCTATAGGTGGTCTGAGGCAGTCGATGAATAACAAGCTTTTAAGTGTAACGTTAATAATGATGGTTTTGGGAAACAGCTCAGAGATTTAACGATGCTCCTACAAAGGTTCTAACTATGAACGTAGCCTTAAGAAGCTTTTGGGAAACCAGGCCCAGAGTGATTCACAAGTATCAACCAAGGAGCATCGATAGGACATACAGCACATCTTCTAATCTAAAGTAAGAGTTAGTGGCAATCACTACTCTCCCCTACAGCCATGCCCTCTGTCTCTGCTCTGCCTTCTCACTCTTCCTCAATTTAAACGTTCTCTTTCTCTTCCTTCTCATTGGTCCTGGGTGCTGGTGCTGGCCTCTGATAGGCTGATGGTCAGAGTTGTAGGTGTTTCCCTCCAGGAGGACGTCTCCATTGGTGGAGTAGATGGCCTTGGACCAGGTCAGCAGGTTACCAGGGGTGTAGTAGGACTGCCACCCAGACATGAAGGCCATTATCCAGCTTGGGGAGAGGACTCTGTCCCACACTTCCACGTCAGTTACCTGCCCCTCAAACTTATACACGTTCAAGACAGGAGGCCCATTGGTCAACTACACACACACACATAAAGAAATACAAAGAAAAAATACTGCATATAATTAGAATACATCATATCTACTAAAGGAAAACGCTCATTTACATTATGCTGAATTACTTCATTAAACTCAGGAGTTTAATAAATTGTTTATTGCCAATTTTTGTGAGATACTGAAACTACCTCAGACACATGTTGAGAGGCACAGGGTCAGTGGCGGTGCACTTATATCTCCCTCTCTATCACCTCTCCCACTTTCTCTCCTCTTACCTGGCCAAACACCCTCTTCCTGACGCTGACAGTCCCGCCTCTCCACACCTGGGCCACGCCCATCTTTTTCTCCCAGGTAACGCACAGGCTTGTCCAGGGGCGTGGCTCGCTGATGGAGCTGAGCAGCCTATAGGAGCAGAAGTCCTGGGAGGAGGAATAGATGGAGAGGTGGTCCTTCCCATAGCCACTTCTCAGTAAAAGGTTCCAGTAGTTTCCCTGAGTGAGGCTGAAGAGAGTCAAGTCTTTCCTCTCCTCAGCCATGTAACGCAGACACACAGTCAGAGCAGAGAGAGAGGGAGAGGGAGAGGAGGTAGTGTAGGGATACGAGCTGGTGTAGGGAGAGGAGGAGGAGGAGGATGAGTAGGGAGATGAGGAGGAGGAGGGAGATGAGGAGGAGGGAGATGAGAAGGAGGAGGAAGAGGAGGGAGATGGGGAGGAGGAGGGAGATGGGGAGGAAGAGGGAGATGGGGAGGAAGAGGGAGATGGGGAGGAAGAGGGAGATGGGGAGGAGGAGGGAGATGGGGAGGAAGAGGGAGATGGGTAGGAAGAGGGTGAGGGAGAGATCGCATCTGTGTACATGGTGAGTTCCCCGCCATATGTCACTGTAAACATCTGACCACGCAGGTTTAAGGTGGAGAGTCCTGCAGAGAATCAATCAATCAACGAATCCATCAATCAATCCAATACTATCTGTGTAGCACTTCTTTAAAACGTTATTTGTCACTGATCACTTCAAAGAACCCACACCTAACATAGTATCTCTCTCTGTGTGTGTGCGCGCGCTCGTGTGTATTTGAATGCAGTACCTGAAGGAGTTGTTCGATATCTGGCCCCAGTTCGGCCCAACACCGACAGCAGCACAAGAGCGTTAAGAAGCACATAAATCATCTTCATCTTCTTGAGACGCTTCGGCAGGGTGAGAAGATTTAGAGGAGTAAGATCTGGAGACCCGTTCTCAACAGAATGTGCAAAAAAACTCTCTGATCCGTGTAGGTTTCGTTTCCCAGTAAGGCTTACCGAAGACTTTCGTTTCTGTAATGTCACGCAATTGTAGAGGAACCCAAACTGACTCGTCTTTTCGTTTTTTGTAACAAAACCAGAAATGGAATGATGAGAAACCAAATATATGACCAAAAATGTGTTTTACAATGTTGTTTTTTAAATGTTGGTTTAATTGGAAGTAAACAGACCTCAGAACCCATAAGCTCCACCCATTGGGCGTGGTGAGGAGGGTGTTTTTCACAGGCTGCTGTCAGTCAAAGCTTAATGTTTATTAGTTGAATGTGCCCTCAAAATGCTTCAAACTTAGCCCTTGGAGAACAAAAGGTAAGTTGTATACATTTTATATTTTATGTCGTACTCAGGGTGTTAGGGGACAAAATTAAACTTTGGTTCTAGTGTTATACTTTGTATTCCATGTTATAGAGAAGCTTCTCAGGAACCCAGAACACTTTATTTCATCAGGACAGGGACTTACCATTGCTGAGATATCTTATTTTCAAGTTATCGTAAAATGTCAAAAAGGTTGCGGACAGGTCAATGTTAATCCTTAGTCAATAATGGCACCAAATTTTCTGTCTGGATTCTTAAATTCAATACGATTTGTCCAATATCTCAAGATAGGGTGGTAATATTGTTATGACATTTCCAGGGCTGATGTAGAACACAGAGATTATTCAAATTAAAGTCAAATGTATGAAACTAAAATGCTATATTATGCAAACTAGGCACTTAATATGCAAATTTAGGAGTACGGAATACATAATTTAAGTAAATTAACCAAATAGCTACACGGACTATCTGCAATGACCCTTTTTGCACTAACCTTTTTTGACTCATCACATACGCTGCTGCTACTGTTTATTTTCTGTCCTGTTGACTACATTTACATTTACATTTGAGTCATTTAGCAGACGCTCTTATCCAGACTAGTCACCTTATTTCTAGTTATATGTACAGTGAATTAGTAAAGTATTCAGACCCCTTGACTTTTTCCACATTTTGTTACGTTACAGCCTTATTCTAAAATTGATTAAATTGTTTTTTCCCCTCATCAATCTACACACAATACCCATAATGACAAAGCAAAAACAGTTTTTTAGAGTTTTTTGCACATTTATATAAAACCCCCCCGGAAATATCACATTTACATAAGTATTCAGACCCCTTACTCAGTACTTGTGTCATGGACATTCAACACCATGTCGTGGAAATTACCACCAGGGACACCTGAAGTCAATATTAAATGAATCATCCTTTATTATCAGCACGCTGGAGAGGTTCCAACCAACTCAATGCACCATGTACACATGTCAGTCAGGAGCTCTGCTGGGGCAGTCCCATTAGTTCTCTTATATACTGCTTACACAGACAAGTTATATTTGCATGGTTCATAGGGTTAGTTCCTGCATGTGTCTGGCACCGTCTCCTATCTTAACTTATAGAACATATTCTGGGCATTCTGCCAGGTGGTCCTAAGGAGGGGGTCATGTCTTTACCAAGCACAGGCAGGAACCAAGGATTATTTATGACACGAAAGACAAGATGAACATTTTCAATGCTGTCTCTTCACACAATAACATTTTCCATCACATTTGGTTGAAGCACCTTTGGCAGCGATTACAGCCTTGAGTCTTCTTGGGTATGACGCTACAAGCTTGGCACACCTGTATTTGGGGAGTCTCCCATTCTTCTCTGCAGATCCTCTCAAGCTCTGTCAGATTGGATGGGGAGCGTCGCTGAACAACCATTTTCAGCTCTCTCCAGAGATGTTTGATCGGCTTCAAGTCCGGGCTCTGCCTGGGCCACAAGGACATTCAGAGACTTGTCCCGATGCCACTTCTGTGTTGTCTTGGCTGTGTGCTTAGGGTCGTTGTCCTGTTGGAAGGTGAACCTTCACCTCAGTCTGAGGTCCTGAGCACTCTGGAGCAGGTTTTCATCAAGGATCTCTCTGTACTTCGCTCCGTTCATCTTTCCCTTGATCCTGACTAGTCTCCCAGTCCCTACCGCTGAAAAACATCCCCACAGCATGATGCTGCCACCACCATGCTTCACCGTAAGGATGGTGCCAGGTTTCCTCCAGATGTGACGCTTGGCATTCAGGCCAAAGAGTTCAATCTTGGTTTCAACAGACCAGATAATTTTGTTTCTCATGGTCTGAGAGTCCTTTAGGTGCCTTTTGGCAAACTCCAAGTGGGCTGTCATGTGCCTTTTACTGAGGAGTGGCTTCCATCTGGCCACTCTACCATAAAGGCCTGATTGATACAGCATGTTAAGCCCATTCATTTAAAGTAAGGTGGTCATATTGTTAACATATATTGATGAGTAAGGTTCCGCCCATGCCACACATGCACACACACACACACACACACACACACACACACACACACACACACACACACACACACACACACCAGGGGTGGTAACAGAGCACATATAATTGGGATGACATAATAATGAACAAAAAGCAGAGTTACTATTTATCGATTAGTAACTGTTAGGCTGTATATATTAGGGGTGTGCCGAGTAGTTGGAAAAAAATTGTATCGTAACGGATATGGGCAATTTTCTGGATATGATTATGATCCAAGTATTTTTTGTAATTAACCGTGATCTGATTTTATTTTATTTTCGGGTGCCAGCATGCATCTTTCTCAGGTCAGTCAGTCACAGAGTTTCTAAACCATACTGTACTGTCTTTGAGTCAATCATGTGGAAGGTTCTACGTGGTCTAAATAACTAAACTGGCTAGTTTCCTGTCTGTAAAGAAAAGGGCGGGCAGTACATTGATCCTGCTGTTCTGATTGGATAGAGTGTAGCTCAGTTGGTAGAGCATGGCGTTTGCAACGCCAGGGTTGTGGGTTCGTTTCCCACGGGGGGGCAGTATGGAAAATAATAATGTATGCACTCACTAACTGTAAGTCGCTCTGGATAAGAGCGTCTGCTAAATGACTAAAATGTAAAAAAAATATTTCTCCACTTGCTTCATAATTTCACCCAATCACTTTTCCTCACATGTTATCGGTCTGATTATTTAGATTGCTGCTGCCTGCTACTATGATACATCACATGGAGAGGATGTTTGCTATCAAACTATCAATGTGCATAATATCTAACAAGCGGGGCAAGGGTAGGGAAAAAGGATGAAACGCTGATATGCATTCTGACTGAGTGACAGCAAACTTGGCTGCCCGCTGCAAGTTGAGGACGCACAGACACACACACCCCTCTGCGCGCTGCTCCTAATTTGCAGCTTTTATGCAGTGAGAATGTGCAGGGAGGTATTTTACCAACATCTATTTAGCCATATTAAAACACTTCCGTTTTTTCTGATCACGAGTATCATCCGATCCGACTATCAACTGTCAATTTACGGATACGATTACGAATACGTGTATGCCCATATCGGCACACCACTAGTATATATTACAGTCATGTTGTATTTGGTAGCCCAACTGATCAGGCCTAGAGTGCCAAATAATACACCCATCCCTGTGACTGTGCTGCCTGCATACACACAGACACCACACAGCCCACACGCACAGCATCCTCACACAACACACACACACACACACACACACACACACACACACACACACACACACACACACACACACACACACACCTCAGCATCCCCACACACACACACACACACACCTCAGCATCCCCACACACTCACACAGCACCCTCACCAACACACCCTCACCAAAACACACACATCACATCACACACAGCCTAACACAGACACACACTTCTCACTAAGTCTGAGCTGTAACACAGAAGGCTACTAGTTTAATAACGTAGCTTACTTCTAAGGTAGGCCTACACCTGAGATGGGTTAAATTGTAATGTTATTTTTGGTGTTGATGAGTTACTCTGGTTATGGGAGGATAAACTGCATCATTTCCAGCAAGTAATTTGCCTTTTAGCCAGCTGCACAGAAACATAGATTATATTTATGTATGTTTGTATCGATTGTAGGTCTGTAGCCACAGAATTCTGGTAGTTTTTACTTGAAAGAATAAAACCATCAATCACAGAATTCGCAGCTGGCACAATACAGCTAATGCCACGCAGCGCTGCCTCTCGCCCGGCTCGTTGCCTCTGCAAATGGCACTCTCACACAGCTATCAAGCTAGCACTTCTCATGAAAATGGGGGTGACGTCACATGAATTTGGACCAATCCCTGACAACCCATACATCAAAACGTAACTGGGAAGCTCTACTTTGTAACCTGCTGTTTTTTTCATTTCTGAATGACAGAAGCGAAGGAAAAATGGTTTACCTTTTATTTCAGTCAAAAGATGCCTGATGACCGTGAAACACCTTCAGAACTTTCCCATACTTCTTGGCAATACAATGTCACATCGATCTTACTCTGATCGGTTGAGGAATACCCATCGCAAAGAGCAAATATGAACACACCGATTTTGCGGGTTTCACAAAAAGGGCTGTCCCGCAGATTTAAATGTTCTTAGCACGGCACTTGCTTTACATTTGGGCTCATTTCGCATAAATATCATGGGTAACAACTGGGTAACAACTGTCACATTGTTTTCAAATGATTTATTATGTATGTTGATGACCCCATTATTGACATTTAGTGAATGCAGATTTGTTTACCATGTTTTTTGTAGAATTGTCGCATAGCGTCCATTGTTTGTCGCGTCACCTAACACCCTACTGTACTACAGTTGTATCACACTGCTAGCTAAATAGCAAAGTGAAATTCGGCTGTGCCTGCTAAGCTAGCAAACAGCTAGCAAACAGACTATCAGGTGTTGTAAGGAAACAGCTACAGTACCAGTCAAAAGTTAGGACACACCTACTCATTCAAGGGTTATTCTTTATTTGTACTATTTTCTACATTGTAGAATAATAGTGAAGACATCAAAACTATGAAATAACACATATGGAATCATGTAGTAAGCAAAAAAGCGTTAAACAAATCAAAATATATTTTATATTTGAGATTCTTCAAAGTTGTCACGATCGTCTTGAAAAGGAGTAGACCAATACGCAGCGTGTTGAGCGAACATGATCGACTTTATTATAATAACGCACAAAAACCAAAACAATAGACGACTCGTGAAGTCCACAGTAACACTGACCGTAAAGGAACAAAAACCCACAAACACAAAGTGAAACACAGACAGTTAAATATGGCTCCCAATCAGAGACAACCAGCACACAGCTGACACTCGTTGCCTCTGATTGGGAGTCATTCATTCAAACATAGAAATGAACCCAACAGAAATACCAACATAGAAACAACCCACACAGAACGAACACACCCTGGCTCAACATACCGAGTCCCGGAGCCAGAGCGTGACAGTACCCCCCCCTAAAGGCGCGGACTGCGACCGCGCCTCAATAAGAGCTAAACAAGGGAGGGCTGGGTGGGCATACCTCCTCGGCGGTGGTTCTGGCTCCGGCCTTGCCCACCACCCTCCTATCAACCCCCCATAGTGCCCCTGGTCCGGTCTGACCCCGCTGGCTGGATCTGGACTGGACATTGACGGAGCGGATTGCTTACGCTCCGTTGTGGAGCAGCTGACCGGTCTTACCAGGCTGACGACTCGCACCCCGGGCTTGGTGCGAGTAGCAGGAACGGGCTGAACCAGGCTGACGACTCGCACCCCTGGCTTGGTGCGAGTGGCAGGAACGGGCTGGACCAGGCTGACGACTCGCACCCCTGGCTTGGTGCGAGTGGCAGGAATGGGCTGGACCAGGCTGACGACGCACACCGTAGGCTTGGTGCGTGGAGCAGGGACAGGCCGGGCTGGGCTGACGACGCACACCGTAGGCCTGGTGCGTGGAGCAGGGACAGGCCGGGCGACGCACACCGTAGGCTTGGTGCGTGGAGCAGGAACAGGCCGGGCAGGGCTGTCGACGCACACCGTAGGCTTGGTGCGTGGAGCAGGAACAGGCCGGACAGGGCTGGCGACGCACACCGTAGGCCTGGTGCGTGGAGCAGGGACAGGCCGGGCAGGGCTGTCGACGCACACCGTAGACTTGGTGCGTGGAGCAGGAACAGGCCGGGCAGGACTGGCGACGCACACCGTAGGCTTGGTGCGAGAGGCAGGAACAGGCCGGACCGGGCTGGAGACGCGCACCGTCCATTTGGTGCGAGGGGCCGTAACAGGCCGGACCGTACTGGGGACACACACCACTGGCTCTACTCCGGGAACTGGAACGGGCCGGACCGGACTGGTAACACACCCCAGTACCTCTCGCCGTGCCTCTAAACCTCCTCTCCCTACTTTGACCAGTGGCCCCCGTAACCTGGTGGCCTTTTGAATACGCCCCTTCTCTGCCTCCGTCAGCCCCGTCGTCCATGCCCTGTGCCCCCCTAAAAAAATTATTGGGGGTGCCTCTCGTCCGTCCGACGATGGCACTGCTGACGCCGCTGCTCCTCTCTCGCCAGGGCCTTGATCCTACCCCAAGGTCCCTTGCCCCCGAGCATGTCCTCCCAGGACCACACTTTGCCCACCTGGGCCATCGCCAGCCTCTCCATCTCCTTTCCCGGCGCTTCCTCCCATGTCCAGTCTGCCTGCTCCTGGACACGCTGCTTGGTCGTTGTATGGTGGGTTTTTCTGTCACGATCGTCTTGAAAAGGAGTAGACCAATACGCAGCGTGTTGAGCGAACATGATCGACTTTATTATAATAACGCACAAAAACCAAAACAATAGACGACTCGTGAAGTCCACAGTAACACTGACCGTAAAGGAACAAAAACCCACAAACACAAAGTGAAACACAGACAGTTAAATATGGCTCCCAATCAGAGACAACCAGCACACAGCTGACACTCGTTGCCTCTGATTGGGAGTCATTCATTCAAACATAGAAATGAACCCAACAGAAATACCAACATAGAAACAACCCACACAGAACGAACACACCCTGGCTCAACATACCGGAGCCAGAGCGTGACAAAAGTAACCACTCTTGGCATTCTCTCAACCAGCTTCACCTGGAATGCTTTTCCAACAGTCTTGAAGGAGTTCCCATATATGCTGAGCACTTGTTGGCTGCTTTTCCTTCACTCTGCGGTCCGACTCATCCCAAACCATCTTAATTGGGTGGAGGTCGGGGGATTGTGGAGGCCAGGTCATCTGATGCAGCACTCCAACACTCTCCTTCATGGTAAAATAGCCCTTACACAGCCTGGAGGTGTGTTGTGTCATTGTCCTGTTGAAAAACAAGTGATAGTCCCACTAAGCCCAAACCAGATGGGATGGCGTATCGCTACAGAATGCTTTGGTAGCGATGCTGGTTAAGTGTGCCTTGAATTCTAAATAAATCACAGACAATGTCACCAGCAAAGCACCCCCCACACCATAACACCTCCTCCTCCATGCTTTATGATGGGAAATACACATGAGGATATCATCCGTTCACCCACAACGCGTCTCACAAAGACACAGCGGTTGGAACCAAAAATCTCCAATTTGGACTCCAGACCAAAGGACACATTTCCACCGGTCTAATGTCCATTGCTTGTGTTTCTTGGCCCAAGCAAGTCTCTTCTTATTATTGGTGTCCTTTAGTAGTGGTTTCGTTGCAGCAATTCGACCATGAAGGCCTGACTCACACAGTCTCCTCTGAACAGTTGATGTTGAGATGTGTCTGTTACTTGAACTCTGTGAAGCATTTATTTGGGCTGCAATTTCTGAGGCTGGTACCTCTAATGAACTTATCCTCTGCAGCAGAGCTAACTCTCGGTCTTCCATTCCTGTGGCGGTCCTCATGAGAGCCAGTTTCATCATAGCGCTTGATGGTTTTTGCGACTGCATTTTAAGAAACTTTCAAAGTTCTTGAAATGTTCCGTATTGACTGACCTTCATGTCTTAAAGTAATGATGGACTGTTTTTTCTCTTTGCTTATTTGAACTGTTCTTGCCATATTATGGACTTGGTCTTTTACCAAATAGGGCTATCCTCTGTTTGAAGCATTTTGAGGGCACATTCAACTGATAAACATGAAATCAAATTGAAAATCGCACTTCACAGTAAAATATAAAATAATTGAGATAAAAGAAAACAAGCAAAAATAATTAAGGAAAATAAATAAAGGAACATAAAATAAATAAAAAAATTAAAGTGTCTAAAATAATAGTAAAATCATTGATTACAGGCCCACCTGAAAACGTGAGTTTTCATGCCGTGCACAAACCTTTCAGCTGATGGGAAATTTAAATCCGTCATTTCTACCAGCATGTTAAATGTGCAACCAGAGGGGAAAAAAACTAGACCACCTTTACTCTACACACAGAGACGCACACAAAGCTCTCTCTCGCCCTCCATTTGGCAAATCTGACCATAATTACAGTGGGGAAAAAAAGTATTTAGTCAGCCACCAATTGTGCAAGTTCTCCCACTTAAAAATATGAGAGAGGCCTGTAATTTTCATCATAGGTACACGTCAACTATGACAGACAAATTGAGATTTTTTCAAAAATCCAGAAAATCACATTGTAGGATTTTTAATGAATTTATTTGCAAATTATGGTGGAAAATAAGTATTTGGTCACCTACAAACAAGCAAGATTTCTGGCTCTCACAGACATGTAACTTCTTCTTTAAGAGGCTCCTCAGTCCTCCACTCGTTACCTGTATTAATGGCACCTGTTTGAACTTGTTATCAGTTTAAAAGACACCTGTCCACAACCTCAAACAGTCACACTCCAAACTCCACTATGGCCAAGACCAAAGAGCTGTCAAAGGACACCAGAAACAAAATTGTAGACCTGCACCAGGCTGGGAAGACTGAATCTGCAATAGGTAAGCAGCTTGGTTTGAAGAAATCAACTGTGGGATCAATTATTAGGAAATGGAAGACATACAAGACCACTGATAATCTCCCTCGATCTGGGGCTCCACGCAAGATCTCACCCCGTGGGGTCAAAAAGATCACAAGAACGGTGAGCAAAAATCCCAGAACCACACGGGGAGACCTAGTGAATGACCTGCAGAGAGCTGGGACCAAAGTAACAAAGCCTACCATCAGTAACACACTACGCCGCCAGGGACTCAAATCCTGCAGTGCAAGACGTGTCCCCCCTGCTTAAGCCAGTACATGTCCAGGCCCGTCTGAAGTTTGCTAGAGTGCATTTGGATGATCCAGAAGAGGATTGGGAGAATGTCATATGGTCAGATGAAACCAAAATATAACTTTTTGGTAAAAACTCAACCTCGTCGTGTTTGGAGGACAAAGAATGCTGAGTTGCATCCAAAGAACACCATACCTACTGTGAAGCATGGGGGTGGAAACATCATGCTTTGGGGCTGTTTTTCTGCAAAGGGACCAGGACGACTGATCCGTGTAAAGGAAAGAATGAATGGGGCCATGTATCGTAAGATTTTGAGTGAAAACCTCCTTCCATCAGCAAGGGCATTGAAGATGAAACGTGGCTGGGTCTTTCAGCATGACAATGATCCCAAACACAACACCCGGGCAACGAAGGAGTGGCTTCGTAAGAAGCATTTCAAGGTCCTGGAGTGGCCTATCCAGTCTCCAGATCTCAACCCCATAGAAAATCTTTGGAGGGAGTTGAATGTCCGTGTTGCCCAGCGACAGCCCCAAAACATCACTGCTCTAGAGGAGATCTGCATGGAGGAATGGGCCAAAATACCAGCAACAGTGTGTGAAAACCTTGTGAAGACTTACAGAAAACATTCGACCTGTGTCATTGCCAACAAAGGGTATATAACAAAGTATTGAGAAACTTTTGTTATTGACCAAATACTTATTTTCCACCATAATTTGCAAATAAATTCATTAAAAATCCTACAATGTGATTTTCTGGATTTTTTTTCTCATTTTGTCTGTCATAGTTGACATGTACCTATGATGAAAATTACAGGCCTCTCTCATCTTTTTAAGTGGGAGAACTTGCACAATTGGTGGCTGACTAAATACTTTTTTCCCCCACTGTATTTCCTCCTGATTCCTGCTACAATCAAAAACTAAAGCAGGAAGCACCAGTGACTCGGTCAATAAAAAAGTGGTCAGATGAAGCAGATGCTAAACTACAGGACTGTTTTGCTAGCACAGACTGGAATATGTTCTGGGATTCTTCCGATGGCATTGAGGAGTACACCACATCAGTCACTGGCTTCATCAATAAGTGCATCGATGATGTTGTCCCCACAGTGACTGTACGTACATACCCCAACCAGAAGCCATGGATTACAGGCAACATCCGCACTGAGCTAAAGGGTAGAGCTGCCGCTTTCAAGGAGCGGGACTCTAACCCGGAAGCTTATAAGGAATCCCGCTATGCCCTCCGACGAACCATCAAACAGGCAAAGAGTCAATACAAGACTAAGATCGAATCTTACTACACTGGCTCCAACGCTCGTCGGATGTGGCAGGGCTTGCAAATTATTACAGACTACAAAGGGAAGCACAGCCGCGAGCTGCCCAGTGACACGAGCCTACCAGACAAGCTAAATTACTTCTATGCTCGCTTCGAGGCAAGTAACACTGAAACATGCATGAGAGCATCAGCTGTTCCTGATGACTGTGTGATCACGCTCGCCGTAGCCGATGTGAGTAAGACCTTTAAACAGGTCAACATTCACAAGGCCGCAGGGCCAGACGGATTACCAGGATGAGTACTCCGAGCATGCGCTGACCAACTGGCAAGTGTCTTCACTGACATTTTCAACCTCTCCCTGTCTGAATCTGTAATACCAACATGTTTCAAGCAGACCACCATAGTCCCTGTGCACAATAACACTAAGGTAACCTGCCTAAATTTCTACCGACCCGTAGCACTCCCGTCTGTAGTCATGAAGTGCTTTGAAAGGCTGGTCATGGCTCACATCAACACCATTCTCCCAGAAACCCTAGACCCACTCCAATTTGCATACCACCCCAACAGATCCACAGATGATGCAATCTCTATTGCGCTCCACACTGCCCTTTCACACCTGGACAAAAGGAACACCTATGTTAGAATGCTATTAATGACTACAGCTCAGCGTTCAACACCATAGTGCCCTCAAAGCTCATCACTAAACTAAGGACCCTGGGACTAAACACAACCCTCTGCAACTGGATCGTGGACTTCCTGATGGGCTGCTCCCAGGTGGTAAGAGTAGGTGACAACACATCCGCCACGCTGATCCTCATCACGGGGCCCCTCAGGGGTGCGTGCTCAGTCCCCTCCTCTCCTCCCTGTTCACTCATGACTGCATGGCCAGGGACGACTCCAACACCATCATTAAGTTTGCCGATGATACAACAGTGGTAGGCCTGATCACCGACAACGACGAGACAGCATATAGGGAGGAGGTCAGAGACTTGGCCGTGTGGTGCCAGGACAACAACCTCTCCCTCAACGTGATCAAGACAAAGGAGATGATTGTGGACTACAGGAAAAAGAAGAGGACCGAGCACGCCCCCATTCTCATTGACGGGGCTGTAGTGGAGCAGGTTGAGAGCTTCAAGTTCCTTAGTGTCCACATCCCCAACAAACTAACATGGTCCAAGCACACCAAGACAGTCATGAAGAGGGCATGACAAAACCTATTCCCCCTAAGGAGACTGAAAATATTATTTTTACTGCTGCTCTTTAATTATTTGTTACTTTTATTTTGTTTTATAATAATAATAATAATAATAATATGCCATTTAGCAGACTATTATTTTATATAGTATATATTTTTAAAATTTTTTGGGGGGGGTATTCTTTCCTAAAACTGCATTGTTGGTTAAGGGCTTGTAAGTAAGCATTTCACTGTAAGGTCTACACCTGTTGTATTCGGCGCATGTGACAAATAAAATGTGATTAATGTTGATGATTGATGTAAATCTGCTAGTTAGCTAGCTCAAATTTTGTGGGATTGATTGTGATTTATCTTTTAAGATCCCTTGTCTGGCGTATTTCATTTTGTCAACAGGGCCTCCTGTAGCTCAGTTGGTAGAGCATGGTGCTTGCAATGCCAGGGTTGTGGGTTCGATTCCCACGGGGGCCAGTATGAAAAATGTATGCACTCACTAACTGTACATCGCTCTGGATAAGAGCGTCCGCTAAATGACTAAAATGTAAATTAAGAATGTTTACAGAAAAATGTTTGATTTCCTTCAGGCCTGTCATTATATTTTTTATCCGACGTACTTTACTCGCATCAAAATGTTGGACGGAAACCTTGTCAAGGTAACACATTTTTAATATAGGCAAATCTTGTATAAAATATGTTGAAATTGTATCTTTGAAACAACGTCAGATCTTCAACATAATATCTAAGAATACAATAGACTAGGCAGCACCTTTGCTCTACAGCTATCCCTTCGCTCACCCATCCAGGGTTTTAACCAAGCCCTGCTTAGCTTTGATATTTGTCACTGACTATTACCAATGTGCTATCGTGAGAATGATTGTTGAGAAATCTCCACTTAATAGATTCACTGTTGCTGTCAAAGTCATTCAAAAGTGTAGGTTCAACAGAGCTAATTAAATGTAGCCATACTTTATCAATCATATATCATCAATGATGCTATTTAGGCCTATATAGCATTTGAGAAGTAATCAACAGCTACACTCTTAGAAAAAATTGTTCCAAAAGGGTTCTTCGGCTGTCCCCATAGGAGAACCCTTTTTGGTTCCAGGTAGAACTAATTTGGGTTCCAAACCTGGAACTAAAAGGGTTCTACCCAGAACTAAAAGGGTTATTCAAAGGGTTCTCATTTTACATTTACGTCATTTAGCAGACGCTCTTATCCAGAACGACTTACAGTTAGTGAGTACATACATTATTTTTTTATTTTTCATACTGGCCCCCCATGGGAATCGAACCTACAACCCTGGCGTTGCAAACGCCATGCTCTACCAGCTGAGCTACATCCCTGCTGGCCATTCCCTCCCCTACCCTGGACGACGCTGGGCCGATTGTGTGCCGCCCCATGGGTCTCCTATGGGGACAGCCGAAGAACCCTTTTAGGTTCTAGATAGCACCTTTTTTTGTAAGAGTGCATTGTTTAAATTCAGCCCAGGATTCAACTAAAAATAGACTACATCTAGGCTTAGGGTTTCATGCTTTGGTTGATTTTAAAATGGAATCTACAAGTTAATAATAAATATGTTGGGATCTCCATCTCAACCAAAAATAAAAGTTAAAGAATAGGATTAAATCAAATCAAACTGTATTTAAAGTGCATTTAAATTTGATTTGATTTAGTCCTATTCTTTAACTCTGATTTTTGGTTGAAATGGAGAGGTGAATCCAACATATCAATTATTAATTTGCAAGACTCAGTGGCACAGATGGAGCTATCCAAGCAGAAGATACAACTCCTTCAAAAGTTGATATTTGGTTGTGTTGACAACTAAACACAATTCAATATGACTTACTAAATAGCCCATTAACTTGTCAACAAGTTAACAAATGATATGTTGGATTCACGTCTCCATCTCAACCAAAAATAAAAGTTAAAGAATAGGATTAAGCCAGTGGCTTAGACTGAACTATCCAAGCAGTCGATACATCTCCTTTTAAATGTGATATTTGGTTGCATTGTCAACAAACACAATTCAATATTACTTTTGTAAAACAGTAAATAGCCTAATGTTAAGACTATCTTACAAACTAATGTAACAGTATTTATTCAACCTTAAAATGAGTAACACATCCATGGCCACATTTTGAAGTTACTGTAACACTAAATGTCTTCTTATGTAATCAGAGAAACCGTGCATGTTTAGGGTCGTATGTCTGTGGAAATCTTCACAATTGCTAGAATAATCTGCACAGAATCTCAAACGGCATTGGTCACTTGCACCATGTACTTGAATGTAATCTCAACCAACTGCAATCCAGGTCATTTGGTTGTGTTATTAGATCAAGCACAGTGATAACACATTAAGTTGTTGTATAAATAAACAAAATATATGACATTGTATTCCCATTTGAACTTTAGTGTGCTTTTAAATGGTTGAAAGCGCAGTGATAACACATTTAGCGCAGTGATAACACAACTAAACCAAAAATCAGAAATCAATTGATTTTCGATTGGAATTTGGTTATTTAAGTCATTTAGCAGACACTCTTATCCAGAGCGACTTACAAATTGGTGCATTCAACTTAGGATAGCCAGTGGGACAACCACCCCCAATTTTTTTTTTTATTCCTTAAAGAGGTAGGGTTTCAAGTGTCTCCGGAAGGTGGTCAGTGACTCCGCTGTCCTGGCATCGTGGGGGAGCTTGTTCCACCATTGGGGTGCCAGAGCAGCGAATAGCTTTGACTGGGCTGAGCGGGAACTGTGCTTCCGTAGAGGTAGGGGGGCTAGCAGGCCAGAGGTGGATGAACGTAGCGCCCTCGTTTGGGTGTAGGGTCTGATCAGAGCCTGAAGGTAAGGAGGTGCCGTTCCTCTCACAGCTCTGTAGGCAAGCACCAAATCAAATCAAATCAAATCAAATGTTATTGGCCACATGCGCCGAATACAACAGGTGCAGACATTACAGTGAAATGCTTACTTACAGCCCTTAACCAACAGTGCATTTATTTTTTACAAAAAAGTAAAAATAAAACAACAACAAAAAAAGTGTTGAGAAAAAAAGAGCAGAAGTAAAATAAAATAACAGTAGGGAGGCTATATATACAGGGGGGTACCGGTGCAGAGTCAATGTGCGGGGGCCCGGCTAGTTGAGGTAGTGGAAGTAATATGTACATGTGGGTAGAGTTAAAGTGACTATGCATAAATAATTAACAGAGTAGCAGCAGCGTAAAAGGATGGGGTGGGGGGACAGTGCAAATAGTCCAGGTAGCCATGATTAGCTGTTCAGGAGTCTTATGGCTTGGGGGTAGAAGCTGTTGAGAAGTCTTTTGGACCTAGACTTGGCACTCCGGTACCGCTTGCCGTGCGGTAGCAGAGAGAACAGTCTATGACTAGGGTGGCTGGAGTCTTTGACAATTTTGAGGGCCTTCCTCTGACACCGCCTGGTATAGAGGTCCTGGATGGCAGGAAGCTTGGCCCCAGTGATGTCCTGGGCCTGTACGCACTACCCTCTGTAGTGCCTTGCGGTCGGAGGCCAAGCAGTTGCCATACCAGGCGGTGATGCAACCAGTCAGGATGCTCTCGATGGTGCAGCTGTAGAATTTTTTGAGGATCTGAGGACCCATGCCAAATCTTTTCAGTCTCCTGAGGGGGAATAGGCTTTGTCGTGCCCTCTTCACGACTGTCTTGGTGTGTTTGGACCATGATAGTTCGTTGGTGATGTGGACACCAAGGAACATGAAGCTCTCAACCTGTTCCACTACAGCCCCGTCGATGAGAATGGGGGCGTGCTCGGTCCTCTTCTTTTTCCTGTAGTCCACAATCATCTCCTTTGTCTTGGTCACGTTGAGGGAGAGGTTGTTGTCCTGGCACCACACGGCCAGGTCTCTGACCTCCTCCCTATAGGCTGTCTCATCGTTGTCGGTGATCAGGCCTACCACTGTTGTGTCGTCGGCAAACTTAATGATGGTGTTGGAGTCGTGCCTGGCCATGCAGTCATGGGTGAACAGGGAGTACAGGAGGGGACTGAGCACGCACCCCTGAGGGGCCCCCGTGTTGAGGATCAGTGTGGCAGATGTGTTGTTACCTACCCTTACCACCTGGGGGCGGCCCGTCAGGAAGTCCAGGATCCAGTTGCAGAGGGAGGTGTTTAGTCCCAGGATCCTTAGCTTAGTGATGATCTTTGAGGGCACTATGGTGCTTTGAGGGCACCATGGTTGTGCTTTTAGATGGTTGAAAGCATAATGATAACATATTGGGAATTTTGTCTTTTTGAGTGGGTGAAAATAGGTTGGAATCTCATTGATCAACGTATCTACCAAATATTACCCAATTTTCATGTTGAAATGACGTGGTGTGCGCAGTGGTCTGTGTGGCTGCTGCCGACTGAAGAAGATATGGAGTTGGGGGGTGGCGAACTTGACGACGTCATGACGACTTGACGACGTCACGACGACTTCGCGGATAATGGGTTCAGAACAATAATAAATCACTGGTTCAGAACAACAATGACTAAACTTTCTACACAAAAATAAATAATTATACCACCACCCAATAGGGCACTTGGCGAGTGGGAGGGCGAAGGGGCATGTGCAGGGCACAGTTTGACTCCTGTCTGTGCATGTGCCTGGTCTGCCCTTCTTACATGACAGGGCAAGTCATTCCACAGCTGTGTGGCTCTGATAGAGAATGCTCCGCTCCCAGCCTTGGTTCTACACCTAGGTATTGTTAATAGGCCAGTACATTGGGAGCGGAGCACTCTCCCCAGGTGGTATGGAATGAGCATGTCTGTCAGATAAGAGGGAGCAAGGCCGTGCAGTGTTTAAAAGTTAAAAGTAAAATCTTAAAATCGGACTGATACTTTACGGGGCAGCCAGTGCAGTGATGATAAAACTGGAGTGATGTGCTCATACTTTCTAGTGTGGGTTAAAATGTGGGCAGCAGTGTTCTGTACAAGTTGCAGGGTTTTATATTAAGAACTAGAGCAACTAAACAGGAGGGCATTACAGTAGTCAAACCGTGTTGAGACAAATGCATGGACCAGTTTTTCAGCATCCTGTTGTGAAATACAGTGTTTGATCTAGAAACGTTAATTAGGTGGAAGTATTCTGTCTTGGAAATGCTTTTTATGTGATCGCTGGGTGAAAAGGGTCCATTTCAGGGGATATCCTTGCATATTTGGAGTTTTGTGGATATGCACCATATACTAACAAATTCTGAATCCAGATGTGTCATTTAGACATATATGATATTGGGATTACTCCGAATATCACACATGGACATTTCCTATGGCCGGATATGAACTCAAACGATATCCTGAGATATGTGACATCCTATTTTCTCTCTTCATGTTGACAAATACTGACTGTATACATACCAAATCTGTGTTTTCTCAGCACATTCAAGATAGGAAGTTATATTGAGTCCAGATATGTATCTCTTGGCTGAGGTCCATATGCGGATATTGATATGCTTTTTAATATGCTGAAAATAAGGACAATTCAGCACATGCACAATAATTTCACAAATATTAACCTCTAAAAGTCTAATCCTTTATTTGATAAAATATTTAATTAGGCCTTTACTGCTATAGCCCATAGAAACGCATTGAATAACACATTCATACATTTCAAAAGAGACAGTCCAAAAATAAAGAATAAAGAATAAAGTTTTGAGGTCTGTCCTATATCTAGGAGATATAAGAAAGTTCAGGAATTTTTATAATTTTTGGGGCACATATTTAACCCCTTTATTGGGGGGCACAAACTACTTCCATACTTCCATTCATTTTTTAAACCAGTACTTGGTTTCAAAACGGAGAACACCATCGTGTTCGTGAAAGTCTCCCCTTTCCATAATGGGGTCATATTAGTTTGTAGCCTAAACGGTTCGGACGCTACAGATGGAAGTTGACACATCGGTGGTACCAGACGAGTCCCATGACACTTGTGAGGGTTGAAGAACAAAACCGAGAGTCTCATATTTCCATAGAGTTGTCATATTAGTTCGGACAGTACAGACGTTTTCATGAGAAGACCAATTTTCCTTGCCACTTTCCACCGCAGATGCAGAAAGCCAACATAGGCGGATGCGGTAGATTGAGACGCAGCCCATACAAAAAAATTGATACTGTACCTCTATCTTCAACAGACTGATTTTGATGTTTTTTTTTTGTTGTTGTTGTTTTTACCCCCTTTTTCGATCTTGTCTCATCGCTGCAACTCCCCAATGGACTCGGGAGGCGAAGGTCGAGTCATGCGTCCTCCGAAACATGAACCGCCAAACCGCGCTTCTTAACACCCGCCCGCTTAACCCAGAAGCCAGCCACACCAATGTGTCGGAGGAAACACCCTTCACCTGATGACCGAGGTCAGCCTGCAGGTGCCCGGCCCACCACAAGGAGTCGCTAGAGCACGATGAGCCAATTGTGCGCCGCCCTATGGGACTCCCGATCACGTCCGGTTGTGATACAGCCCGGGATTGAACCCGGGTCTGTAGTGATGCCTCTAGCA
The DNA here is from genome assembly GCF_020615455.1 of Coregonus clupeaformis. NCBI lineage: Eukaryota > Metazoa > Chordata > Actinopteri > Salmoniformes > Salmonidae > Coregonus > Coregonus clupeaformis. Next base: position 1,397,540 of record NC_059218.1, read on the forward strand.
CTGCAATGCAGTGCCTTTGACTGCTGCGCCACTCAGGAGGTCAATGGGGATTTTTGTATTATGTTAATTAGATTGATGCACAGGTGCTCTAGGGTTAATTAAATCCATATAATTTTTTCAGACACTATGTTTGTATTCTCTCTGGATAAAAGCGCACGCAAAACACAAGCTGTTGTGTTGCCTAGCAACAAGAATAACGTATTTTCTGCTGCGGAGTCGCCACAAAATGTGTAAATGGTGTGGTCAAGCTGACAACTGTTGAAATAAAGAAGTGAGAAGCTGTTCAGAAAATACTTCAGAGGTTAATGCTAAAGTGAGTAGCTAATTTCAGATATGTTGTATTTGTCTTAGTAACTAAAATCAAGAACTTTAGCTAATTTGGCCTGTAGCCAGTAGGGCTAGCTACCTAGCTAGGCTTGATAGGGGGTAAAAGCTAACTTGTAGCCTAGCTAACGTTTTAAAACCTCAAGGTGACAGCTAAGGTTTTAAAACGTTTAGGCGTAATGTGAAATTATCATATTTTCTTGCAATATCGACTCAATTTTGATTAATGATTTATGCATTGACAGTTTGCAGTGAATCACAGACCAACACTCTACCACCACGTTGGGTTTGGACTGCGAGGGACCACCGCTGACGACCATCTGCACCCATCACATCGTCCATAATAACAAACAGGGTAGGCAGGGGTATTGAGGGTGTGCAACTTTTTTTTTCTGTTAACCCTTTGACACGTACGAGCACACGGGTGTGATCATTCTACAGTGGTCCCTGCAGTGAATGCTCAAAAGGGTGTGATTTGAACATTTCTTTAGAAGTCCTAGTTACGATTGACACAACAGTCAGTGTTTGAGCTGGCCACACAGTTTTTTCACAGAAACGTTTTGCACAAACACAGTCATTACAACTTTATGTCCTCAATGTGAACAGTTTATTTTTGGATGCAATGTTCAGACATTCACAGAAGTAGCAACAGCATAACACAATTCCCATCCAAACCGGAAAATGTAGGCGAGGGGGGTGTGTCGTCTACCATCATTCACTTCCTATCATTCACTTCCGGAAGTTTACTCGAAAGACGAGTGAACCATCCCTTCACCTCGTTTTGCTTTGACATATTTGGTCTGACAGACGTTTACCTGAAACCCAGAATGCATTGAATGATGTCAACAAACATGGCTCCACGCATAACCGGCAAATAGCTTAGCATTAGCTCATCATAATCAGTACAACCTTCAAAAAAGTATTTTACACACATAATTTGTGTCCATTACAATATATGCAAGAATCGGAATGGATGATTTGTTACCAGTACTTGAAAACATTAAAAATTAACAGTAAATAAATAAATTATTACCATATAAACCATTCTCTGATAGTGATTTATTGATACAAGTAGCCCGTGCCGGTGTTATGATACTGATCATTGATACTGATCATGTAACGATCCCGGCAGTCTGAGTCGGGTCCTGTCTGTGGACTAGTTTTTCTGCTCGGGATCTCCAGTTTCCCGAGGGTTCTGGAACGCTCCGGGAGCTCTCTTGATTTCCGCACCTGCATCCCATCAGCAATCTGCACACCTGGTCCTGATCATCACCCTTCTTAGGCTCTGGCCTAACATCCATTCCTGCCGGATCGTTAGCCATGAACAGTAGGTTACCAGAGTATCAGTCTTAGAGCTCCTAGCGTTAGTTTTGTTGTTTTTGCACCTTGTTGGTTTGTTGTTTACTTACCTCCGTTTTGTTCCATCTGCAGTCACTCGTCCGGAACCTTCATCCAACCTCTGCCTGGGTGGTCGGCGGCTGCCGAGCCATGATGGGATCAACCCCTGCACCCCCAACAACTAATCAACGCCGCCCGCTCTGTTCCCTGGATTATTCAGCATCACTCTTGAATTTGTAAATAAACACTCACCTTCGTTTCAACTTACCTTGTCCTGGTCTGCTTCTGGGTTCTGGCTTTGTAACTCGTGACAGAACGATCCGGCCAGTAATGAACCCAGCGGACCTGGACTCTGTTCGCCATGCCATTACCCATCAGGAGAAGATGTTGGGCCATCATAGCACGGTACTACAGGAGATCGCGTTGTCAGTTCGGAACCTTTCTACCGGTCTGACGGAGGTCCAGAACCAACGCAAGTTTCCGGTGGAGGATCCACTACCGGTTTCACCCATCCCGCCTGCCGCTTCTGGAGCTGTGTCCTTCCGTGAGCCCAAGGTTCCGACGCTGGATAAATATGAGGGGGAGCTGGGAAGATGCCGTTCCTTCCTTATGCAGTGTGGATTAGTGTTCGATCTACAGCCCCTACTCTTATGCCACAGACAAGGCTAGGATAGCCTTTGTGATTGAGTTGCTGCGTGGTCTGAGCGCTGGAGTGGGCTTCAGCCGTTTGGGAACGACAAGACCCCTGCATGGCTTCATACCAGGGGTTCACGGCCGAGATGAGGAAGCTCTTCGACCATTCCGTCCGAGGGAGGGACGCAGCTAGGCGCCTGTTTTCGCTTCACCAAGGAACTCGTAGCGTGGCCGACTTCGTGATCGAGTTCAAGACGTTGGCTGTGGAGAGTGGGTGGAATGAGGAGTCTCTGCAAGCGGCCTTTACCAGGGTCTGTCGGAGCAGCTCAAGGATGAGTTGATCTCCTATCCGAGCCTAGTGACCTGGACAGCTTGGTAGCCTTGTCTATTCGGGTGGATAATCGAGTCCGAGAGCGAAGGAGGGAGAAGCAATGGGGTCCGTCCCAATCGATCAGCTTCTCAGTTCCCAGTCGGGTCGGGTGGTGGACCAGAACACGTCGATCATTCTCCACCACAAAGGATTAGTGGAGAGGTCCTCTCTCCCGATTCTGAACCCATGCAAGTGGGGCGGCACGGGTTAACCAAGGAGGAGCGTCAACATAGACGTAAGACCAACTGCTGCCTCTACTGTGGTAGCTCGGGACATTACATCTCCACTTGTTCCCGGCGGTCGTCAAACTGCCCGGCTCGCTAAAGTTGGGAGGACTTTTAGCGAGCCAGTTTCAACCTCTCAGTACCTCTGTCAGACCCCGTTTCCGGCTACCCTTGTGAACAGGAATCAGAGCTTAGCGATTAACGCTTTTATCGATTCAGGTGCCGATGGAAGCTTTCTTGATGCCGAGTTGGTGGAACAGCTGGGGCTTTCCAAGGAGCAATTGCCGGAAGCCATTGAAGCGACCACTCTGAACGGCAGTAGTCTGGCACGTATCACGATGAGGACTGAACCGGTTAAGATGCTGTTGTCGGGGAATCATTCGGAGATGATTTCATTCTTCATTCTGCCGTCTTCCCATGTTCCTCTGGTCCTTGGATACCCCTGGCTGAAGGAACACAATCCCACGTTCGATTGGGTGACGGGCAAGGTAACGAGTTGGAGCCTTGATTGTCATGCTAACTGTCTCAAGACTGCCTGTCCCCATTCGGTTCCCAGTCAGGTGATTGAGGCTAAACCCCCAGATTTGTCCCTGGTTCCCGAGACATATCACGATTTGGGGAAGTGTTCAGTAAGCAGAAGGCTCTGTCACTCCCCTCCCCACCGACCATATGATTGTGCCATCAACCTGTTCCCTGGAGCTGTCTACCCCAAGGGAAGGTTATACAGTATCTCCCGCCCTGAACGTGAGGCTTTGGAGACCTACATCAAGGAGTCCCTAGCTGCTGGTCGTTCGTCCCTCGTCATCACCCTGGGGGCAGGATTCTTCTTTGTGGGAAAGAAGGATGGCTCTCTTCGACCGTGTATTGATTATCGGGGGTTGAATGACATCACGGTCAAGAACAAGTATCCCCTGCCCTTGATGAGTTCTGCCTTCGACTCCTTACAGGGTGCTACGGTGTTCACCAAGTTAGACCTACGCAATGCGTATCACATGGTCCGGATCAGAGAGGAGACGAGTGGTTGACGGGGTTTCAATACACCGATGGGTCACTTCGAGTATCAGGTGATGCCGTTTGGACTGACCAATGCTCCAGCGGTATTCCAGAGTATGGTGAACGACGTCCTGAGAGATATGATCGGTCTCTTTGTGTTTGTTTACCTGGATGACATTCTGATCTTCTCGAAGGAACCTTCCGACCACGTCCAGCATGTCCGGCAGGTTCTGCAGCGATTGTTGGAGAATCGCCTGTTCGTGAAGGCCGAGAAGTGCGAGTTTCACGCCCACACGACATCCTTTCTCGGGTACATCATCTCCAGGGGAGAGATTAGGATGGACCAGGAGAAGGTTAGAGCGGTTCTGGAATGGGCCCAGCCCGGTACGAGATTGCAGCTCCAGAGATTTTTTGGGGTTTGCGAATTTCTACCGCAGATTCATCCGGGATTACAGCCGTGTGGCCGCTCCGTTAACTGCCTTGACTTCCAGTATCAGGAGCTTCAAGTGGAATCCGGAGGCGGATCGAGCGTTTCTGGATTTGAAGAGGCGATTCACCAACGCACCGATTCTCTCTCAACCGGACACGGCCCGTCAGTTCTGCCGTTGAAGTGGACGCGCTCTGATGTGGGAGTTGGCGCCATCCTGTCGCAGCGATGCTCCACGGACAGTAAACTCCATCCCTGCGCCTACTACTCGTCGCCTTTCGCCTGCGGAGAGGAATTACGATGTGGGTAACCGGGAGCTTCTCGCGGTGAAACTTGCCTTGGAGGAGTGGCGCCACTGGTTGGAGGGGGCGGAGCAACCGTTTATTGTCTGGACTGACCACAAGAATCTTGCTTACGTGCAATCGAGCTAGACGTCTCAACTCCCGTCAGGCCAGGTGGTCGTTGTTTTTCGGACGATTCAATTTTTTCCCTGACGTTCCGACCTGGATCTAAGAACGGCAAGGCGGACGCCTTGTCTCGGATGTTCTCCAAGACGGAGGAGAGTGGGTCCAAGACCGAGACAATTCTCCCCGGAACTGCGTCGTGGGAGCTGTTAGGTGGAAGATTGAGGAGGAGGTGATGGCGGCTCTTCGGACGCAGCCCGGTCCCGGTAACGGTCCACCCGGTCGGTTGTTTGTGCCTGAGTCGGTTCGTCCCTGCGGTCCTCAAATGGTCCCACGCCAGCAAGATGGCTTGTCACCCTGGCGTGGCTCGGACGATGGCGTTTCTTCGCAGACGTTTTTGGTGGCCTGCCATGGCCGAGGATACTCGGGGTTATGTTGCTGCCTGTCCAGTGTGTGCGCAGAATAAGGGTACCAATCGGCCCAGCTCTGGACTACTTCACCCCCTTCCTATTCCCCGGCGACCATGGTTGCATCTGGCCCTGGACTTTGTCACTGGGTTGCCCGCTTCTGAGGGGAACACGGTCGTTCTGACTATCGTGGACAGATTCAGCAAGTTCGCCCACTTTGTGCCTATTGCCAAGCTTCCCTCTGCCTCGGAGACGTCCGAGATCCTGGTTAGGAGGTTTTCAGGGTCCACGGGTTGCCCAGTGATATCGTTTCCGACCGTGGTCCTCAGTTTACCTCTGCTGTCTGGAAGTCCTTCTGTTTGGCCATTGGAGCTACAGTCAGTCTCACATCTGGTTTTCACCCCCAATCTAATGGTCAGGCGGAGAGAGCCAACCAGAAGATGGAATCCACGCTACGCTGCCTGGCCTCTTCCAACCCCACCTCCTGGGTCTCTCAGTTGCCTTGGGTTGAGTATGCCCACAATACTCTCCCTACATCTGCCACTGGGATGTCTCCCTTCCAGTGCCTGTATGGCTACCAACCTCCCTTGTTCCCTTCTCAGGAGAAGGAGCTCTCAGTGCCTTCTGTTCAGGCCCATATTGCGTTGCCACCGGACCTGGCATCGGGCCAGAAAGGCACTCCTTAGAGTTTCGGACAGGTATCAGCTCCAGGCGAATCGTCGCCGGATCCCCGCTTCCCACCTACACCATCGGAGATAGGGTCTGGTTGGCCACACGGGATCTTCCTTTACGGACTGAGTCTAGGAAGTTGTTACCGAAGTTCATTGGTCCGTTTGTGGTGGAGAAGGTGATCAATCCGGTGGCAGTTCGACTCAAACTCCCGAGGACGCTCAGAGTCCATCCCACCTTTCATGTCTCCTGCCTCAAGCCTGTTTTCCTCAGTCCTCTGTTGCCTCCTCCGCCTCCTCCTCCTCCTCCTCGGATGATCGGAGGTGGTCCTGCCTACACGGTGCGACGCATCATGGATTCCAGACGGCGGGGCCGGGGTTTCCAGTATCTCGTGGACTGGGAGGGGTATGGTCCTGAAGAGAGGAGTTGGATTCCGCGGCGACAGATCCTAGATGCTGACCTCATCCGTGACTTCTACCGCCTCCATCCTGGCGCTCCGGGGAGTCCGCCCGGTGGCGTTCGTCGGAGGGGGGTACTGTAACGATCCCGGCAGTCTGAGTCGGGTCCTGTCTGTGGACTAGTTTTTCTGCTCGGGATCTCCAGTTTCCCGAGGGTTCTGGAACGCTCCGGGGAGCTCTCTTGATTTCCGCACCTGCATCCCATCAGCAATCTGCACACCTGGTCCTGATCATCACCCTTCTTAGGCTCTGGCCTAACATCCATTCCCTGCCGGATCGTTAGCCATGAACAGTAGGTTACCAGAGTATCAGTCTTAGAGCTCCTAGCGTTAGTTTTGTTGTTTTTGCACCTTGTTGGTTTGTTGTTTACTTACCTCCGTTTTGTTCCATCTGCAGTCACTCGTCCGGAACCTTCATCCAACCTCTGCCTGGTGGTCGGCGGCTGCCGAGCCATGATGGGATCAACCCCTGCACCCCCAACAACTAATCAACGCCGCCCGCTCTGTTCCCTGGATTATTCAGCATCACTCTTGAATTTGTAAATAAACACTCACCTTCGTTTCAACTTACCTTGTCCTGGTCTGCTTCTGGGTTCTGGCTTTGTAACTCGTGACAGATCAATTGTCGCCACAGATGGTTTGTTTAAGTTTTTACTGTTGTGGCTAGATGGAGTAGCTAGGCCTACAACAGTTCTATCTAGTGGTCGATTCGGGGATAACAGTTGTTGACAACTGTAGCATTGTATCAAAGCCTAACCCTAACCCTTTTCCTAACCTTAACCTTATTCTCTTAACCGCCTACTTTAATTCACCTAACCTGCTGTGTTAGTTCTCCTAACCTGCCACGTTAATTATCCTAACCTGCCATGTAAACAATCCATCTGTGGAGACAAATCATCAGTATCACCACACCGGCAGCCAATCATGTCACCCCTGACAATCACTTGGAGCCATTCAGTGTTGTTGTTTATGTATGTAGCTTAGCTAGTGGGCTAAGCTGTAGCATTAGCAATGTCTTTCAAAAGGAGACAACTCACAAATGCGGAAATTCTGGAGATTTTTGTACATTCTGACAATGATTCTAGTATGACAATGAGGAATCCGATTCTGACAGTGACAGTGAGGAGCTGCCCCCCAACCTTATGGCCATTGAGAACCCTGAAGCTGAGGACCCCTTGCCCACCGACCAAGTCCTAGGTCCCTCTGAAGATGCTGGTGGTGATGGAGGCACACCAACAGTGGGATGAAGTACAGGAGGTCTGCGGTAGCTGGAAGGCCTCCAGCCATTTCACCCCTCCTGGCCCTGCTGTTGGCTTTGATGAGTCCCAGTCTGGAGTGCAAAGCCCCTTGCCATCTCCCTCTGATTCAGAGTGCTTCAAGCTGTTTCTGACAGAGGAGCTGGTGGGAGACATAGTGGAGGAGACCAATCGCTAAGCCTTAGAGCTACAGGAGAAGAGAGAGCCACAGGGAAGGTGGACCACCTGACGGGAGAGAGAAAGATCAAACCAGACAGTGTGCTTGACTATAATCGCAAAATGGGGGCAGTGGATAAGGCGGACATGATAAACAGTTTTGTGGAATGCGCTCGGAAAACCACCAAGTGGTATAAGAAGATATTTTTCCATCTGATCGACACTGCTGTCCTCAATGGCCACATAGTTCACTGCCAGCTAACAAGTGAGCTGATTCCTGAACAATGTTTTTTGTAATTGGACATACAGTTCACATACAAATTAAATACAGTTCCGTTATGAAATTATATTGACAATATCTCACCCACCTCCCCACTTTCTCATCCTCCTCTCCTCTCCCTCATCCTCCCTACTCCCTCTCCAAACAGTATGTTGCTAGCACACAAAAGCTGTCCTCAATCTTTGGCACAAAACATGTCCAGTTCCAGGTATGATGTTGGCAAGTTATGTTCAATATTGTGTGTGTGTGTGGTTTCTGAAAGTACAGAATGAAGAGGAATTATTAGTAATTAGAATAAAATATCAGGATAGCGATAAAACAATATTATAAGTAACATAATAAAAGAAGGGCTCCACAAGCACTTCTGAGACTCTCATTCTCATTAATTGCCGGCCTCAACACATTACGGAAAGAGATTAACTGTATAGGAAGCGCAGGGGACAGGTAATCTGAAACTGGACACCCAATAAATTGGCAGATGCAAACAGATTATCATCTTTAGTAGACAACAGTTCTTGAGGACTTGAACAAAAAAAGCTGTTTGCGATTTCTTTCATACTGGTGAACCGGCATTTCAGTTGTGTGGTTGCAATATCAACAGTTCCTTATCTCTGGTATATTTTGGCATGCATCATTCAAGACTAAGTGTTAATTGTGTGCAGCGCAATGGACAGGTCTCAGGAAAGACTGTCTGGGTTGGCAATACTCAGTATAGAAAACAGTTGGACCCGCAACCTGGACCTACAGGCCGTGGTGAAAACATTTGTACACAAAAAAAGGAGGACTTCACGACACCAGCGGAGTCTCTCAAGTTGGATTTAATTTGATTTAATTTACCTTGAATATTTCAGCACATTTGTGTAGGCTATTAGCCAGACAACCTGCTGAGTTGTAAAATAAATAGTGGCTGAATTTATCCTCAAGCCAACTAAATTTTTCCTCATTGTTGGGCTATTTGATGTGTAATTTTGATAAAAAGTTTATAAATAGCAGCTAAATATGGTATATACAGTCCATTCGGAAAGTATTCAGACCCCTTGACAGTTTCCACATTTTGTTACGTTACAGCCCTATTCTATAATGGATTAAATAAAAAAAATCCTCATCAATCTACACACAATACCCCATGATGACAAAGCGAAAGCAGATTTTTAGAATGTTAGCAAAAATAAAAATAATAAAATACCTTCATTTACATAAGTATTCAGACCCTTTGCTATGAGACTCGAAATTGAGCTCAGTTGCATCCTGTTTCCATTGATCGTCCTTGAGATGTTTCTACAACTTCATTGGAGTCCACCTGTGGTAAATTCAATTGATTGGACATGATTTGGAAAGGCACACACCTGTCTATATAAGGTCCCACAGTTGACAGTGCATGTCAGAGCAAATACCAAGCCATGAGGTCGAAGGAAATGTCCGTAGAGCTCCGACACAGGATTGTGGTCGAGGCACAGATCTAGGGAAGGGTACTAAAAATGTCTGCCGCATTGAATGTCCCCAAGAACACAGTGGCCTCCATCCTTCTTAAATGGAAGAAGTTTGGAACCACCAAGACTCTTCCTAAGAGCTGGCCGCCCGGCGAAACTGAGCAATCGGGGGAAGAAGGGCATAGGTCAGGGAGGTGACCAAGAACCTGATGGTCACTTTGACAGAGCTCCAGAGTTCCTCTGTGGAGATGGGATAACCTTCCAGAAGGACAACCATCTCTGTAGCACTCCACCAATCAGGCCTTTATGGTAGAGTGGCCAGACAGAAGCCACTCCTCAGTAAAAGGCACATGACAGCCCGCTTGGAGTTTGCCAAAAGGCACCTAGAGGACTCTCAGACCATGAGAAACAAGATTATCTGGTCTGATGAAACCAAGATTGAACTCTTTGGCCTGAATGCCAAGCGTCATGTCTGGAGGAAACCTGGCACCATCCCTACGGTGAAGCATGGTGGTGGCAGCATCATGCTGTGGGGATGTTTTTCAGCGGCAGGGACTGGGAGACTAGTCAGGATCGAGGGAAAGATGAACAGAGCAAAGTACAGAGTGATCCTTGATGAAAACCTGCTCCAGAGTGCTCAGGACCTCAGACTGGGGCGACGGTTCACCTTCCAACAGGACAACGACCCTAAGCACACAGGCAAGACAACGCAGGAGTGGCTTCGGGACAAGTTTTTGAATGTCCTTGAGTGGCCCAGCCAGAGCCCGGACTTGAACCCGATCGAACATCTCTGGAGAAACCTGAAAATAGCTGTGCAGCCATGCTCCCCATCCAACCTGACAGAGCTTGAGAACATCTGCAGAGATTAATGGGAGAAACTCCCCAAATACAGGTGTGCGTCATACCCAAGAAGACTCGAGGCTGTAATCGCTGCCAAAGGTGCTTCAACAAAGTACTGAGTAAAGGGTCTGAATACTTTTGTAAATGTGATTTCATTTTTTTTATTTGTAATACATTTGCAAAAATGTCTAAAAACTGTTTTTGCTTTGTCATTATGGGATATTGTGTGTAGATTGATGAGGGAAAAAAAACAATTTAATCCATTTTAGAATAAGGTTGTAACGTAACAAAATTTTGAAAAAGTCAAAGGGTCTGAATACTTTCCGAATGCACTGTAGCTATATATAGTACACTCTGCATAGTGAAACAATCCCTAGTAAGCTAGTGTTTTGAGGGTGGACATGATTGTATTATTTGTCATTAATAGACTGGTTTTACGCACAACTTTCTATCCAAGCAAGGAGAGAGCGCGAGGACGGCTCATGTCATGCAGGTTCAGATAGCCTAAACAGGACAATTGTATATTCAAAAATCAATCAATTGGTAGCTGATTAGTATGCTGTTGCATCAAACATTTATTTTACAATCTGTAATGTTTAAAGGTCCAACTTTAATTACTGAACAATGGCAGCATTGCGACACTGTGTATAGCTTCGTGAAATGTTAGGCTTAACATGACCAAATAGACCAAATAGGCCTACCAATAAAAATGTATCCATAAGCTAAAGCAAAGCTAGGCCCTGGCACCACAGAAAGCCTATCATCGATTCGATAGGCATTCAGCAGCATAGACATGTCGCAATTTAAGCACCATGGTCAGCGATCGGTAGTCTCCGTCCTTGCGGGGGGTCCAGAGAAACTGTGTTACACCTGTCCTGTCCTGTTACGACTGTATCAGGACTACTTCAGGAGAACAGCCGCCATAATGCCCTCCCAATCCATGTGACTGGGTCACTGGAGCACACAGATAGGAATATATTGTTATATTATATAGTGATATGCTGTACATATTATTCCCAGATTCTGTGTGGTTTTTCAAGAGTGTAACTTTGAACAGGACGTGCAACCTGACCGTGATATCGATATGAGTGATTGCCAAATAACTGTTGCGTTTCTCTTTCCTTTTTGGTGACCCCCAAATCAAAAGCATCACTCCAAAATGTAGCTGACTGTCTTCAGCAGGTTGTCCTCTAACCAGTGATGTCAACAATATTACCAGTTTCCGTGTGTTTTTTTGGTTGTGTTAGCTTCAACAGTGCATAGAACCTGATTTCCCCCCTAATCGATATGAGTGATTTATTGCCACAGGGTTTTTTGGTGCATATGCAGTTTATAAGGTGCTTGTTAAAAGAAATACAAGTAATATGATTACTATTGTGGCACATGTACAGGTATGTGTAGGTAGTACATTTTATGTTTAGGTTTTCAATATATTGCAAACTGTTTCTGCATATTAATTATTGATTTGGACACTTCAAAACGGTGTTTTGACATTGGTCTATTTATCAAAAGTTATTGGCCGGTTCTGAATACCCATTCTTGCGTCCTAAATAGTAGGCCCTTTGAGTATTCAAAAAAAAAAGTATACTTTACATGCCCTGATATCATACTCATTTCGGCTTTGAAAACAGCTGATCAATTAGATATGGGGATGTGCTACCAAAAATCAACGAATAGCAGGAAACGACGCAATCGCGCATGAGGCATTCTCAGTATGCGAAAATAGAATGTTTTATAGTAAGCTGCACCCATTAGTGTTTCACGTTGGCACTTTCGCTGTCTACATTAAGTTCACGCAACTTTACTTTGCTCATGTTTTGGTTGATGTTACATCTTATGTCTTTTCAGGATCTACGTGAAGGAGTGTGAGCTGGAGGGGCAGCTGTCACCTGTGTGGGTGAAACATAAGTGGGAGAACCATAAGCAAAAATACATGGTACACTACTGTATGTTGTCTTGACATTTATTGCTGTGCTGTACTTGGCTAATAAAGTACCCCTGTTCTCTGTAAGCAACAACCCTTTCCATCTATTTCCTATGCTTCACCGGCACATTCATGTAAGTGTGAAGATATACAGTGGGGAAAAAAAGTATTTAGTCAGCCACCAATTGTGCAAGTTCTCCCACTTAAAAAGATGAGAGAGGCCTGTAATTTTCAATTTTCAAATTGAGAAAATGTTTTCCAGAAAATCACATTGTAGGATTTTTAATGAATTTATTTGCAAATTATGGTGGAAAATAAGTATTTGGTCACCTACAAACAAGCAAGATTTCTGGCTCTCACAGACCTGTAACTTCTTCTTTAAGAGGCTCCTCTGTCCTCCACTCGTTACCTGTATTAATGGCACCTGTTTGAACTTGTTATCAGTATAAAAGACACCTGTCCACAACCTCACACTCCAGTCACACTCCAAACTCCACTATGGCCAAGACCAAAGAGCTGTCAAAGGACACCAGAAACAAAATTGTAGACCTGCACCAGGCTGGGAAGACTGAATCTGCAATAGGTAAGCAGCTTGGTTTGAAGAAATCAACTGTGGGAGCAATTATTAGGAAATGGAAGACATACAAGACCACTGATAATCTCCCTCGATCTGGGGCTCCACGCAAGATCTCACCCCGTGGGGTCAAAATGATCACAAGAACGGTGAGCAAAAATCCCAGAACCACACGGGGGGACCTAGTGAATGACCTGCAGAGAGCTGGGACCAAAGTAACAAAGCCTACCATCAGTAACACACTACGCCGCCAGGGACTCAAATCCTGCAGTGCCAGACGTGTCCCCCTGCTTAAGCCAGTACATGACCAGGCCCGTCTGAAGTTTGCTAGAGTGCATTTGGATGATCCAGAAGAGGATTGGGAGAATGTCACATGGTCAGATGAAACCAAAATAGAACTTTTTGGTAAAAACTCAACTTGTCGTGTTTGGAGGACAAAGAATGCTGAGTTGCATCCAAAGAACACCATACCTACTGTGAAGCATGGGGGTGGAAACATCATGCTTTGGGGCTGTTTTTCTGCAAAGGGACCAGGACGACTGATCCGTGTAAAGGAAAGAATGAATGGGGCCATGTATCGTGAGAGTTTGAGTGAAAACCTCCTTCCATCAGCAAGGGCATTGAAGATGAAACGTGGCTGGGTCTTTCAGCATGACAATGATCCCAAACACACCGCCCGGGCAACGAAGGAGTGGCTTCATAAGAAGCATTTCATGGTCCTGGAGTGGCCTAGCCAGTCTCCAGATCTCAACCCCATAGAAAATCTTTGAAGGGAGTTGAAAGTCTGTGTTGCCCAGCGACAGCCCCAAAACATCACTGCTCTAGAGGAGATCTGCATAGAGGAATGGGCCAAAATACCAGCAACAGTGTGTGAAAACCTTGTGAAGACTTACAGAAAACGTTTGACCTGTGTCATTGCCAACAAAGGGTATATAAAAAAGTATTGAGAAACTTTTGTTATTGACCAAATACTTATTTTCCACCATAATTTGCAAATAAATTCATAAAAAATCCTACAATGTGATTTTCTGGATTTTTTTCCTCATTTTGTCTGTCATAGTTGACGTGTACCTATGATGAAAATTACAGGCCTCTCTCATCTTTTTTAAGTGGGAGAACATGCACAATTGGTGGCTGACTAAATACTTTTTCCCCCACTGTACATGTTAGAAAGGTGCAAGTATTCCAGAGTAATGTAATTGGCATAATATATTTTACAGGGCTTTACATGTAGCATGTTTGGTGCTGAAAGCTATCCTTTTCCATTTTTTTCAGGAGTTGAAAGCTCCACCCACCGGAGTCAGCACGGAGGGAGGGGAGGCCACAGCCGCATCCTGGAAGTGGTATGTGGTGATGGATGAAGTGCTGGGGGGGCTGCTATCCATCACCACACCAGTCATCCTCCATAGGTGCAGCTGTGGGCTCCTGTCCTTCCCAGAAGGATCCAGATGTGGATGCTGGAGAAGGAGCGGGAGAAGGTGGTGACTGCCAGGGAGGCACGCCTTATGGCCAGTTTAGAGGCCATGATTAGGAAGTAGTTTTATGTATTTTGTATGTATTTTATTTATAGCTTTTAATTGACTCATTTTATGTTTTTGGTGAAGTCCTTTTTTTAAACCCAAAGTGGATTTCTGTTCTCATTGAAAAGTGTTTCTTGCTTGTAATATAAACAAATATTTGATATGGGTACATCTACTGTTTGGTGTGTTTTATTTGAAACATTTGCACATCTGAGCTATCATGTTGTAGGTGCATGGTAACAATTAGATAAGTTGAAGAAAAAAAACGCACACTACCCTAGTTTTTTCATTAAAGCTTATGTGTCGGCAACATGTAACAATTTATAATATGCCATTTAGCAGACGCTTTTATCCAAAGCGACTTACAGTCATGCGTGCATATTATTTTTTTTTTGTGTATGGGTGGTCCCGGGGATCGAACCCACTACCTTGGCGTTACAAGCGCCGTGCTCTACCAGCTGAGCTACAGAGGACCACAAAGAGTTTACAGAGTTACAGTTCATACAAGAAAATCTGTCAATTGAAATAAATTCATAAGGCCCTAATCTATGGATTTCACATGACTGTGAATATAGATATGCATCTGTTGCTCACAGATACTTTTTTTTTTTTAAGTAGGGGCGTGGATCAGAAAACCAGTCAGCATCTGGTGTGACCACCATTTGCCTCATGTAGTGCGACACATCTCATTCGCATAGAGTTGATCAGGCTGTTGATTGTGGCCTGTGGAATGTTGTCCCACTCCTCTTTAATGGCTGTGCGAAGTTGCTGGATATTGGCGGGAACTGGAACACGCACGTCTATCCACAGCATCCCAAACATGCTGAATGGGTGACACATCTGGTGAGTATGCAGGCCATGGAAGAACTGGGACATTTTCAGCTTCCATTATGCTGAAACATGAGGTGATGGCGGCGGATGAATGGCACGACAATGGGCCTCAGGATCTCGTCACGGTATCTCTGTGCATTCAAATTGCCATCAATAAAATGCAATTGTGTTCGTTGTCCATAGGTTATGCCTGCCCATACGATAACCCCACCGCCACCATGGGGCACTCTGTTCACAACGTTGACATCAGCAAACCGCTCGCCCACACGATGCCATCTCCCTGGTACTGTTGAATTCACAGATTAATCCGTGAAGAGCACACTTCTCCAGCGTGCCAGTGGCCATCAAAGGTGAGCATTTGCCCACTAAAGTCGGTTTCGACGCCGAACTGCAGTCATGTCAAAACCCTGGTGAGGACGACGAGCATGCAGATGATCTTCCCTGAGACGGTTTCTGATAGTTTGTGCAGAAATGTTTTGGTTGTGCAAACCCACAGTTTCATCAGCTCTCCAGGTGGCTGGTCTCAGACAATCATGCAGGTGAAGAAGCCGGATGTGGAGGTCCTGGGCTGGCGTGGTCACACGTGGTCTGCGGTTGTGAGGGCAGTTGGACGTACTGCCAAATTCTCTAAAATGATGTTGGCGGCGGCTTATGGTAGAGAAATGAACATTAAATTCATTGGCAACAGCTCTGGTGGACATTCCTGCAGTCAGCATGCCAATTGCACGCTCCCTCAAAACTTGAGACATCTGTGGAATTGTGTTGTGTGACAAAACTGCACATTTTAGAGTGGCCTTTTATTGTCTCCAGCACAAGGTGGACCTGTGTAATGATCATGCTGTTTAATCAGCTTTTTGATATGCCACACCTGTCAGGTGGGTGGATTATCTTGGCAAAGGAGAGATGTTCACTAACAGGGATATAAACAAATTTGTGCACAATATTTTAGAGAAATGCACTTTTTGTGCGTATGGAACATTTCTGAGATCTTTTAGTTCAGCTCATGAAACATGGAATCAACACTTTACATGTTGCATTTATATTTTTGTTCAGTATAAATAAACCATCTTTGGTATAATAATCCTTGAATTAATTTCTATAGCGCTTTTCATAACAATCTCAAAGTGCATCAAAAGCAAAAAACAAGCAATACATCATTATGAGTAGCCTAGCTATTGTTGGCTAGGTCAACCAATAGAGGCCAGAAATGGAGCGGGACAGTTCATGGCTTGGTCAGGGAGATGGTTGATGAAGTTGTTCTGGTAACGATCTTGTAGAAGGCTAGCTACTCTGGAAACCAGCCTGAGTCATGTAGCCACTGGACTTCTCCTTCACAATGTATGGCACCCACTTGGGTGATGCCTCAGCAGCTCTGGACGCCAGAAAGCTCACCACAAACCGTTCAGAGTAGTAGCCAGTCCTCCTCATTATAAGCCCTCTGCCTCAGCACTGCATTCCTCTACTCAGTATAGTCTACTGCATCTCCCACATTAGCCTCCGAGGTGCAACCCATGTATAGGGCACAAATAGATATTGGATCCAGCTATGGTGGTACTAGCTAACTCATGTCTGACTACAACAGTGTACTAACTAGCAGCAACAAACTCAAACCAACCCAGGGCCATAGCAAAACATGTCATAGTTGCATAGTGCAACAGGGTCACCGGCCTGAATCTAATCCAATCTGGAGCCAGTCAGTCTACATCTGTAAAGCTTGCAAAAGGCTTTGTCCTTTCTTTAGAAGAAAATGCAATTTACGACTCGGCTGTCTATATCCAGCCTGTATCACCCTGTCACAGGCCCTCCCAGTCAACACCACCTCATAAGATTGCCTGCTGCAGGTGTTCGACAGATGTGCAGTGGTCTAAGGCACTGCATCGCAGTGCTAACTGTGCCACTAGAGATCCTGGTTCGAATCCAGGCTCTGTCGCAGCCGGCCGCGACCGGGAGACTCATGGGCGGCGCACAATTGGCCCAGCGTCGTCCAGGGTAGGGGAGGGAATGGCCGGCAGGGATGTAGCTCAGTTGATAGAGCATGGCGTTTGCAACGCCAGGGTTGTGGGTTCGATTCCCACGGGGGGCCAGTATAAAAATATATGTATTCACTAACTGTAAGTCGCTCTGGATAAGAGCGTCTGCTAAATGACTAAAAATGTAAAATGTAAATGTCCAGTTTGCAACCAAAAATGCAGCATAGAGAAGACCAGCAAGGCGGCCCTCATCAGCATCATGCAGACACGCCCTCCTTGTGAGCATTCCTATGATTGGAACAGTGAGCCACATGTTGGCAAGTATCCGGCCAGCAACCTTGACCTGTCACTGGCAACAGCTTTCACAGGCTCATCATTTGTACAAATACAGAAGGTAACCCACTTCATTACTTAGATACATTTGATAACCCAATTGTGAACCATAATTTATGTAAATTGACATTATTTGTTGCTTATTTTCTACTTCATATATGCATATACAGTGGGGGAAAAAGTATTTAGTCAGCCACCAATTGTGCAAGTTCTCCCACTTAAAAAGATGAGAGAGGCCTGTCATTTTCATCATAGGTACACGTCAACTATGACAGACAAATTGAGATTTTTTTTCTCCAGAAAATCACATTGTAGGATTTTTTATGAATTTATTTACAAATTATGGTGGAAAATAAGTATTTGGTCACCTACAAACAAGCAAGATTTCTGGCTCTCACAGACCTGTAACTTCTTCTTTAAGAGGCACCTCTGTCCTCCACTCGTTACCTGTATTAATGGCACCTGTTTGAACTTGTTATCAGTATAAAAGACACCTGTCCACAACCTCAAACAGTCACACTCCAAACTCCACTATGGCCAAGACCAAAGAGCTGTTGTCGTATCGAGTGAGTGGTGGTAATTATTGCTGATAAACAAAGGAGTCCGCTTAAGCTGTACCTTGATTAGAAGTCTTTATTCATTATCACAAGCTTACAGCATAAGTTTACAGACTCGCGAGGTCTGGAGAGCAGTGTCCTCCAATTCTAATGGCTGCTCTGACCTCTCTTTGTCTAGTCCCTATTTATAAACAATGCAAAAAGATGGGTGGCTCCCTCTTCTGGCCAATCACCAGTCTCCCCTGGAGCGTCACCCTCCAAACGCTACATTTGAAATAAGATCATAAACATTCCCTCTTCTGTTCCTCTAAAACAGTCATAATGTTAATACACCACATATTCCCCCCTTCGAGACAAATTAAAAGTCTCGACAACAAACAGAATAGGATTATGACTAGTAACAATTTATCTTATTGAGTATCTTTAACATTAAACCAAAAACATTCTCCTCTAGAGTGTAAATACCTTTCTATGAAATATGAACAAATCTTTATGAAGTGTGAATACATTACTATCTTTATGAAGTGTGAATACATTACTATGAAATATGAACAAATCTTTATGGAGTGTAAGAGCGAAAAACTGTCCGGCAACCTTCCAATCAAGACAGTAAAATTCTCTCACGGTCCCTCTGCCCCAGGCAACCACCTTCGGTACTCCAGATAAACACATAAACCATGTAAATGCATTTGAAACTATGATGCAATTAAATACACATGTAAGCCCCGGCAAACAAAATCCTATCCAAAAACATCCACTTGTAAGGCTGGTCAACCCATTGGACCCTACAGTGAACCTCTCCCTGCCTAAATTCCCTGTCCCTAATCATTCACGAAATAAACAAAAACATCTAAGATCCTCACATGTATTCAATAACATCAAACATCATTCTACAAAAATTAATACCTAAGAATATGACACAATTATGTATTACACATGTCTATATTTCATTGCAGACACTGGAATGTAGTCCACTACACTTCATCTCCCCGTAGTCTCGACTTCCAATGGATTTGTTGATGATGGAATCGGCCACACCCTCCTTGTTTCATCTCCTCCAGTCATATTGTCCCTTCCTATTGTCGTTGTTTGAGTATTTCAATCTCCATATGTTCCCCCAAATGCTTCTGAAAGAAAAGGAAAGACCAAACAGTATCTTTTGCAAAACAACACTTTCAAATTGACCATCAATATCAACTAAGAATATAAAATGATATATAAATGATGTATGAATCACATAAACCCATTCCCCCCTTTGATTAATAAATCATACTACAAATCACACCAATATTGGAAAAAATTGTGGAAAATGATCAAAACATCAAAAATGATATTTATCCATTCAGTTCTACTTGTCCATCTTCATCCAGATCAGGAACAGTCAACACCGGCATCTGAGTGTTGTCTCCAGGCATCACTCTCCAACCTATCTCAATATCATAGCTTTCTCAAAGGTCAGTAACAAATTACAAACATCACACAGTGCTATCAAAGCTGCCATTAAATGTAACCCATCACTGCCCCTACTGGCCTACCTGATCTTGCAACCAAGACTTCTCAGATCTCCCAAACGCATCCCTTATATTCTTCAATGCATATATAACTATCTGAACTATCTGAACTCAAAGTATACCTAATATTATCAATATGATCTTCCCAAATGTTATACCATACCATGGAAAAAGTCCCCCCTTCTCCCTTAGATTTATCCTTCAATGATAGGCTTGAAGACTATGACATGTAGCCATGTCTCTTTTCATCCAATTTCAAACCTAGCTTCAGATTTCTGTGTCCGGTGCTACCCCTCTTATAATGGTAGAAACCTCATATGGAAGCTTCAACGTTGACATGTAACAACATCCTGTCTATCCATAGGGTAAGAATATATACTTTATCACCACAAACCCTCCAAATATCTCTAAAATTCTCCATAGTCACATTGTCAGGCAAAAGCTAATCTTTTAACCATCAAAGTCCTGCTGTTCCTACTAACTGGTACATAAAAAGTAACATATTTCTCATTACTACCCTTAAGGTCATGCATACCCAAAGTTATCATATAACATCACAATCTGATATTCCCATAAACATACCCCTTACCTCATATGTTTTATTAGAACAAAAACAACTTTTAGCCCTCAATGGTTTCACCTCCAATACTTCAGTCACGCTGTTACCTGATTTTTCTTTACCATCCAACAAATTCACACAAGTTAATTCACTTAACCCAATAACACCTAACCCTAGGCTTAAACAAATGTTTTGACAACGACATTATTTTATCTGTTACTGACTGTTGCTGATACCACAGTCATGACAAAGCATATACTTGATAGAGGTCGAGCGACCGTCTCTAACATGTTTGGTGCTGGAATTCTCAACAGACATGGACCCTCAAGATTCCTCACTGATCTTACAGAATGAGTTAACCGCTGGAACCAAAGATTCCTACCTGCCCATTTATCTTTAACTTTCACAACAGAAGAATCAAACCACTCCCTTTAGTTTCTCTCTCCCCTAACGAGCGGTACTGCAGATACCTCTCCTTGTCTGTCATTAAAATCAAAGACCTCATCCTGTACCTCCATGATGAATCTATATTCTCTCTACTACTATCTGTTCTCCTATTTTAACCCTATTCGTCTTGCTACCCCCTTTAATTTCAGAAAAGTTGTTGTCGGTGTCATACTTCCTACATTTGCCATTGCCATCGTATCATTAATCCCTTCCAAAGTTACCATTAAAGTATGTATTAACCTTAATTATTTCTAGTGTCACAGTTACCAATATCCTCTGTGTATTATCTACTGTTGGAGTGACTACTGTAATCTACTCCTCCTGAACTCCCTCAATGACTGTGGAGGCTACAACAGACCTCAACTCTTCCATTATAAGCGTTACTTTATGAATTACATAGCCTTTTAACCAATAATTCTTAACCTGAACAAATTCTAATGCTTGCACTAGATAAGTATACTTCTTCTCCATAATTATCTCTCCATGTGGGAGGAACGTCCCCATCCTAACCCTAAAAACAGCGTTCCCCTAAAATGGGTGCTGGAGCTATTGGTTCCCTTATAATCAAATGCGATATATTTATGGCTTTAATAACTATCAATGTTGAAAGAGTTAAATTGCTTCTCACTGTTGTTTTAATAGACTGAAGTGTTAATGTCCTTAGTTACTTCATCCATTCTCCAAAGAAAAGTTGTCTTTGCTTGTACTTCCATCTATCACCACTAGTGTCACTTTTTCCCAACTCTCAGTCCTATCTCTAATCCCTGACTTTCAAACTTTTGATTATAAAAAATACACCTATAATTACCTTGATCTCCCTGCTGGGAACTGTAACTATAGATACTCAATCACCCTCAATCTTCTCTTATCATTCAGCAACACATACTTTCTCAATGCATCTGCTCCTAACAGATCTAAACTCCTACCATATCTTCCCACTAAACTTTAAAATGTCCTTCACTACTGTTCTCTCTCTCTTACTACTAACTTTGAAACTTAGCTTACTGTCTTAGAGTTCCTTCAACCTAGTTCTCCTAACTTATTTTAATCTAATGTTTTCCTCCTAACCTTTAAAAACCTTTTCCACTGATTTATTCACAAAATCCCTTTACCACCAAATTTTTTGAATATGTGATAGGGAAAGTCCCCACCGGTTTCTGACTTCTTTACACAGACTTGGCAAACGACTAAACACCTTTTAGCCTAGCCTGAAATCTCTTGGTGTAAGAATGTAACCCAGAATAACAGTCACCCCTTTTAACTTTTCAGACAGATTGTCTAATAGGCAGTCTAATATATTATCATCCTTCCTATGATATTATCTTTTTAAGCCAATATGATTCCCAAAAACCCTATTCTTTTAACATCTTCTACCAGACAGCCGTTTAGTGTACATCCTATTGTACAGTTCAATTTACACAATGCATCTCTTCCCAATAATGCAATAGGTATATGTCCTAATATTAGTATGTCTATTTTAATTTCTCTTAGATTTTTATAGCAGAGCTCCATTGGTTCCCTAAGAGTAATTAACTGTTTTATTACCTCAAATCCCTATCCTAATTAGTTAATTTTACATAGTGAGATGTTTAACCTCTTTAGGCTGAACACATAAGTTTTTCCACTATTCACCATCACTTCTAATGGTCGGTTGTTTTTACTTCAATTGTTAGCTATTTTCTCTTCTTCTCTAATCGATGCTATCAGCTGACACCCCCCTCGTATCTTCTAGGCACTCTAGAATCTTTAGGGTTCACCTGGAGAACAGGTGATCTTGAATTGCCCCTGTATCTTCCTTAAAAATGTTCTCTGTTTTTCCTCCTGACTTGTTGCACTCACAGGTAAAGTACCCAATCTGTCCACAATTATAACAGTCTTCTGAAAGTTGCTGGAAGTGTAGCTGAAATCTTCCTCCTCCTTCTATTTCTTCTCGTCCTCTTCCTCTCCAATTCTGTGTCTGTCCAGAAACTGGCTGTGGATATGGAACATTTGGTACCCCCCTTGGCTGGTACAATTGCATTTGATATTGTTCAGTTGAAGCTGTAACAGTGATTGTTGATTTGGTTCACTCTGATTCTTCATAACCAAAGCTTCTCTTCTCCTTCTTCTTCTCCAATTCTTGGGATCCTTTTCTCAGCAGTTTCTCCTCTTCTGTATCTTCAGCTGTGTTACTTCTTCTAAACTATTTGCTTTATCCAGGCATGATAAACATCGGTCTATATCTCTATTTCTTCTTTGCTAGTCATTGTAGGATAAAATCCTCTTGAACATAAAGCACCTTTAATCTCCAAATCTTCATCGCTTTCTTCATCTTTGCTTTCATCAGAGATCAAATCTCGTGTATCCTTCTTCCTTCAACTTCCATCAGAGATCAAATCTCTAGTATCCTTCTTCTTTCCTCTCTTGCCAACTTCCTTCTGATCACAGAGTCATATCCACCCATGACCTCTTCTCAATCACTCATCTTCATCATCCTCATCCTCTTTAACCTCACTCTTCTCTTCCAGACATCTCATTTCGTTCCTTCTGGAGTTTTGGATTCATCTTTATCGTCGTTTCTGCTTGTCCTCTATCTATTATTCGTTCATCTCCATCTCTGATGCAACAATCACCCTCCTGGATGATCACTGAAAGCTGAGGATAAACATCCCTAAGCTCTCCTTCCCTTCTCATAAGGTGGGTGTCATTTTGCTGAATCCGTACGTGAGAAAGGTGTACTAACTTCTGCCATTAGTTTTTCTAACACTACTTTCTAACACTACTTTAGTTAAAGGATTACTATTTTTTCCCTATATCAATCGGGTGTAATCACCTTCATATAGCCTTGCTGTCCTTTCTCCCCATTGTAACAACCCTTTTATATTCCTTTATTGTGAACTATTTTATTTTAGACTGTATAGCCTATGGCTTCCCCCTCTAATTATTAATATAAACCTAAAGAACCCCAAAATGTTTTTTTTTTTTTCTCCCAAAATCAAATCAACTAAAATATGAATATTAAAAAATTCAATTAAATGTTTTATTCAAAAACCATTTCTAATTAAAATAAAAAATCAATTAAAAAATCAATTAAAAATTATGAATAATTTAAAACCAATTTTTATTTCTATACCCTATGTCACCAATTTATCAATTAGTGGCTATCTTACCACAACCCATCAGGAAAGTAAATGTAAGTTAGTCAACTTCAAAGCAATCCCAAAAACAAAGCCTTCTAACCTTACAACCCTTTGATTTTTATAAATTCCATTGTTTAATATGCACCCAAGTATCTTAATTGCAGAATAATGTCAGTCCTTGATTCCCAACACAATTCCAATCAAACCCCAGTGATGCACAGAGCCTCCAAAATGCAATTTTAATGAAATAGTATTTGCCAAGCCTATGTGAAATGGTCATAACATCAAATATTTTGTAAGGGATGATTTTGTGAACTAGCCTGATATCTGATCCTCTGCCTCTGCCGCGTCACGTGATGTCACGTCAGCATTTCCTGTATCTCCTCTCTCTCCTCTCCTGTCTCTCTCATATGACAAGGGAACAAAGACACAGAAACAGATTTTAGTAGTTAATGCAATCACTGAGTATTTCCAACCATTCAATATTCATTCGTTCTACATTATTCACTCTAAGACTAAATTCAGAACTAAATAGATCGCTCAAAAACATTTATTTTATTTTAATCCGTCATTTAATTATTTAGTATAATCCGTCAACATATCTCTCTCTCATTTATCAATTCAATAGGTCACAAAAACAGTTTCATCTTTAACCATCCGCCGATGTAACAACTAGAAGATTCGTGTTAAAATCTCTCCTCTGTCTGTCTATTTCTCTGTCTCCCCCTGCGACACGCAGGCCCACAGAAATATGACACGTTACCCACAATCCCCTTTGTTGTAGTTTTAGCATACCCTCGTGGTGTAGGTTTAGTACCGGAACCCAACGTCTCCTAATCTCGTGCCATAAACTCCAAATCCCACGTTTTGTAGTGTAGTGTCATAAAATTAAACGCATGCGCAAATGCATTCAATGATACGATTCCCGGACAATAGAACGATAGCATTACGCTACAGCTTCACTATTTTATACCTTATACTCACACAATTACACATAACAGAGCTCACATTTGCGTAGAACTTTAAATTCTACACACACATACATATTTTAAGAGGCTTAGTCCATCGCAATGGGACCTCTAAGGATACATTAGCATGTAGCACACAACACAATTAGCATTTAGCATTAGCCGCCATGTACCATGTAGCATGAAACACACTCCCATTTAGCATTAACATTAGCCTTAGCCTTTAGCTAACTGCGGCCTACCACGCCCTAAGTAACCTTCACCGTGGCCAAATCATTGTCCAATTATCCCCGTCTAAGTTTATGCTGCCGTAAGTTCTGGATAATCATAGAGAGGTTATCCCACACATATACTTCGTCAACTATAAGATGAGCATAACATACATATAATCCGTCCAGTTTATAATTCCCAGAATCAACCTTACCCCCACCGAACGCGTTGCAAGGATTTTATGGCCCATTCCTAAAGAATCGCCTGCTTCGAGGTCTTTACCAGATTCACGGTGCCCTAAATATGCATACGTATTCCAGCCTTTATTCTCTACCAATCCATTTGTTCTAGACTTTACCGTTTACACATCAACCAAATTTAGAATATTTTACTTCAGCCTCCTAGTCAACAGCAATTATTGCTGATAAACAAAGGAGTCCGCTTAAGCTGTACCTTGATTAGAAGTCTTTATTCATTATCACAAGCTTACAGCATAAGTTTACAGACTCGCGAGGTCTGGAGAGCAGTGACCTCCAATTCTAATGGCTGCTCTGACCTCTCTTTGTCTAGTCCCTATTTATAAACAATGCAAAAAGATGGGTGGCTCCCTCTTCTGGCCAATCACCAGTCTCCCCTGGAGCGTCACCCTCCAAACGCTACATTTGAAATAAGATCATAAACATTCCCTCTTCTGTTCCTCTAAAACAGTCATAATGTTAATACACCACACTGTCAAAGGACACCAGAAACAGAATTGTAGACCTGCACCAGGCTGGGAAGACTGAATCTGCAATAGGTAAGCAGCTTGGTTTGAAGAAATCAACTGTGGGAGCAATTATTAGGAAATGGAAGACATACAAGACCACTGATAATCTCCCCTCGATCTGGGGCTCCACGCAAGATCTCACCCCGTGGGGTCAAAATGATCACAAGAACGGTGAGCAAAAATCCCAGAACCACACGGGGGGACCTAGTGAATGACCTGCAGAGAGCTGGGACCAAAGTAACAAAGCCTACCATCAGTAACACACTACGCCGCCAGGGACTCAAATCCTGCAGTGCCAGACGTGTCCCCCCTGCTTAAGCCAGTACATGACCAGGCCCGTCTGAAGTTTGCTAGAGTGCATTTGGATGATCCAGAAGAGGATTGGGAGAATGTCATATGGTCAGATGAAACCAAAATATAACTTTTTGGTAAAAACTCAACTTGTCGTGTTTGGAGGACAAAGAATGCTGATTTGCATCCAAAGAACACCATACCTACTGTGAAGCATGGGGGTGGAAACATCATGCTTTGGGGCTGTTTTTCTGCAAAGGGACCAGGACGACTGATCCGTGTAAAGGAAAGAATGAATGGGGCCATGTATCGTGAGAGTTTGAGTGAAAACCTCCTTCCATCAGCAAGGGCATTGAAGATGAAACGTGGCTGGGTCTTTCAGCATGACAATGATCCCAAACACACCGCCCGGGCAACGAAGGAGTGGCTTCGTAAGAAGCATTTCAAGGTCCTGGAGTGGCCTAGCCAGTCTCCCGATCTCAACCCCATAGAAAATCT
This sequence comes from Coregonus clupeaformis, assembly GCF_020615455.1. Taxonomy (NCBI): domain Eukaryota; kingdom Metazoa; phylum Chordata; class Actinopteri; order Salmoniformes; family Salmonidae; genus Coregonus; species Coregonus clupeaformis. The sequence continues at coordinate 1,423,826 of NC_059218.1, forward strand.
TTGGAGGGAGTTGAAAGTCCGTGTTGCCCAGCGACAGCCCCAAAACATCACTGCTCTAGATCTGCATAGAGGAATGGGCCAAAATACCAGCAACAGTGTGTGAAAACCTTGTGAAGACTTACAGAAAATGTTTGACCTGTGTCATTGCCAACAAAGGGTATATAACAAAGTATTGAGAAACTTTTGTTATTGACCAAATAGTTATTTTCCACCATAATTTGCAAATAAATTCATAAAAAATCCTACAATGTGATTTTCTGGATTTTTTTTTCTCATTTTGTCTGTCATAGTTGACGTGTACCTATGATGAAAATTACAGGCCTCTCTCATCTTTTTAAGTGGGAGAACATGCACAATTGGTGGCTGACTAAATACTTGTTTTCCTCACTGTAATGTCTAAGGGATAACCTAGCCTAGGGCCCTCTAAAATCTGCGGTATGGAGAACGTGGACGGAATCACGGAATCCAGACAATAAAACAGAATTCAACAATATTCATAAATGTATTAAACTTAGTAGGGAATCAGCTAAATGTATTGAAAATGAATTAATTGCCCAAGTTTATCATAAGACATGAACAGAATGCATCAGTGATTTGTATTTCCTGCAAGTTTCTGTAGAGGCAACGAGAATTGCCTCTGTCTGTGATGTGCGGTGCGCGCAGCTACCACTTTGTGTAGCCGTTAGCGATGATGCTAATGAAAAATCTTCTGGTAGATGGAAAGGCTTTCCTAAAAACCTTCTCAATTAAAATGTAACTACAAAGGAGCCTATGCTTACCAGGCAGAATGATATCATGATTATTTCCATCAATCCAATGGGTATTTGTTTTGCAAACGCTACCATCAAGTGCGCTACAAAAACATTGCTAAATAACAGTCTCTTGCTAGGTGCCAAATGGAATTAAAGGGTAACTATACCCAAAAATCTAAATTCCCAAATATTTTCCCAGACCTCAAAAGTGGCCTCCTGATATATTTCAAGCATTGTTGTGGAATTAGAACATCCAATTTAGTTGTTTTTCTATTTAAAAAGTGTGATTTGAAAGCGAAAACCTGAAAAAACAGGGGGAAATGGAAACCTGGAAAAAAAACCTGGAGAAAATAGAATAATAAAACTAAAAAAACAGAATCAGGCTAAATATACAACAGATTTTATAGGGCCCTACTAGCCTAATCGCTGTAGTTCACCATTCTATTTCACTTCACATTTTATGATATCTGAAGTGAAATAGAAAGGTGAACGCAGCAATCAGGTTAATCATAACCACCATTGATAATTTAATCAGTGCTCTGTGTGTGTGTGTGTGTTTTTGTGTGTGACCGAACAACATCTTTGATGAGAGGCCAGGAGCTGATCTCCGCTGCTATGCCCATCAATGGGGCTTTGGCAAAGACCTCACCTCCAGCCTCACCTCTTGCCTGCTCACCAATGGTCGTCGATGGAGAGAACAGAATTAGACATGTTTAGTCTGACTTGTTCAAACTTCAACATAGTATACGTTTGTGTGTCAGATATCACCTATCCCTAACTGCCATTGGTAATAGAACAGTGCCCGTGTGCATGTGTTCACAGATGTATGAGCTGCAGAGAGACCATCCACAATGATGTGATTACTAATAATACAGTACAGTACAAATATCCAGTTATATCAACATCCTTTTCATTCCATGTGTCACTGACGAACTCTGCCTCAACTACAGATGGACTGGGGATGCTTTTGCCAGATGGCAGCCTCAGTCGTTTTATGGGGAGACCATAATTGGGTAGGTTTTATCTGACCTGTTCAAACTTCAACATAGTACCTGTTTGTGCATCATATATTATTACCTATCCTAACTTCTATTGGTAATAGAACAATGACTGTGTGTACATGTGTTCACTGAAAGATGTATGGAGCCAGCACATGCCAGATGATGTGATGAATTCCAGACTGACAGACTGGCTTGATACTCAGCATTAACATTTTACTAGACACAACTTTTAAACTTGTATTGCCTTTTTTTATTTTTATTGAATTAAATGGTATCAGTCAATGTGGGAGGGAGAAACCCTGTGTATTCTGCACCAGGATCAGGGAACTCCTGTTGTATACGGGACACCACATAGGAAGGTATGACCACTCGGACATGTTTGCCAAGGTAACCCCATTACCACCTGACAAAATGCAGATAGGCACAATATCTGTATTGTATGGAAGAGTATTGGGACCAAGTGAATAGAACAAATAAATAAACCGCGACGGGTGGTGGTACTTAGACATTACTTTTTTTTGCATGATAGTACTTAAAATAAAGTGCCAATATTTCGAGAATAAAGTGGCAATATTTTGAGAATTAAGTGGCAAATTTCAAGAATAAACTCAAAATTTAATTTTGAGAATAGTCGCAGTTAAATTTCAAGATTAATAACATAAGGGATTTGGTTAATTGCATGTCTCCTTGGCTCCCTGTTGCCGTGTTGAAATGCCTGTTAGATGACCTGGTGAAACTATACTTTAGAATTGTCTTTAGTAACAAGGAAATACTTGCTGTTTTAGCACATAATAACCATATTATTGTAAGTATTAGGACCAGGAAGAGGTTGTGCCACAGATTATTTTCAGAAGGAGGAATCGTGGTTATGTAACGTGTACACTGGGAGTCGGGAAGCAAGTCCTGGGAGTGAATGTAATAATAAATGAAACAAAACAAGAGTAGTGTACAGACATGCAACACAGGAACAGAATCAATACCACCTAGGGAAGGAACCAAAGGGAGTGACATATAAGGGGAGGAAATCAGGAAGGTGATTGAGTCCAGGTGAGTCTCATAATACCGCGCAGGTGCGCGTAATGAACAGTCATCTGGCGACCTCGAGCGCCGGAGAGGGGGAGCGGGAGTAGACGTGACAGGTTACAAACATACTGTAGGTAGAGATGGGCGGGTTGTGTGTGTACGCAGGTGTGTGTGTGTGGGCGGTAAAAAAGTTGGGGCAAACAAATGGCCATCAATCTAATGATCTAATACACTCATTCAAATAGGCGTCACTGTGCACTCACGGTTATCAATCTAACGATCTAATAACTCGCGCACACACACACCAAGATTCCCCCTGGCAATTTCAGACTATAGGCATACGCTCTTCTAATAGTCATGGTGCGTTATGAACAAAAACAAAAAACTTTATTGGCACTGTCACTGAATGCAAAAAAAAACTGGAGTTGCAACCTGGTCTCAGAGCATTTCGTATTATTCTGTATGTAAATCCGAGAAAGTCATTTATTATGATATGTTACGTTTCGTATGGTATGTATTAATTTGTGATGTCCGTCACCCATGATATGTTATGAATTATAATTTGTATTATATGTAAAAAAATTAGCAAAACGTACAATATGCAGTGGTGGAAAAAGTAACCAATTTTCATACTTGAGTAAAAGGAAAGATACCTTAATAGAAAATTACTCAAGTAAAAGTCGCCTAGTAAAAGACAAAGTATTTGGTTTAAATATACTAAAGTATCAAAAGTAGATGTAATTGTAATTGTAAATACATAAGTATCGAAAGTAATATATTATATTATGCAAATCAGACGGAACCATTTTCTTTTATATTTTTTTATACGGATAGCCAGGGGCACACTCCAACACTCAGACATAATTTACATACAAAGCATTTGTGTTTAGTGAGTCCGCCAGATCAGAGGCAATGGGGATGACCAGGGATGTTCTCTTGATAAGTGTGTGAATTGGACCATTTTCCTGCCCTGCTAAGCATTCAAAATGTAACAAGTACTTTTGGCTGTCAAGGAAAATGTATGGAGTAAAAAGTACATTATTTTCTTTAGGAATGTAGTGAATTCAAAGTAAAAGTTGTCAAAACTATTGGAACGCTGACTGCGAGCCAGGACTAATCGCCCAACATCAGTGCCTGACCTCACTAATGCTCTTGTGGCTGAATGGAATCAAGTCCCCGCAGCAATGTTCCAACATCTAGTGAAAAGCCTTCCCAGAAGAGTGGAGGCTGTTATAGCAGCAAAGGGGGGACCAACTCCATATTAATGCCCATGATTTTGGAACGAGATGTTTGTTGAGCAGGTGTGCACATACTTTTGGTCATGTAGTGTAGCTTTAATTTTACTCAAGTATGACAATTGGGTACTTTTTCCACTGCTGGTTAGAATGGTATTGCTTTGGGGATACCGTGTGTGTGTGTATGTGTGTGTGCCGCCTGTTTGAACAAGTGTATTAATTTAGAGTTTATTCTCTAAATATTGCCACTTTATTCTCAAAATATTGCTACTTTTTTTAAAAGTACTATTGTGCAAAAACATATGTATAATCCAAGTACCAACACCCATTGCAGTGTGTTTTCTTTCTTCACTTCGCCCTAATACTTTTCCATAGGATCCGCTGGGAATGACAACGAAAGGTGCACATTGTTATTTTAGCAGAACACTCTTTCTATGGTATTATGTAAAGGGTTGTTATTGAACTCAACCAGCAGGAGGTTTTTTTATTGTGAGTGGGGGGAAAATGCTGTGGGCAAGGTTCTGACAGATGGGTGTGTCTTGGTGGTGGCAAGGACACACCCAAGAAACATCCACATCAAACCACACCCCCAAGCCAACTCAGGTTTGTTTGGCTTCTGTCATGTTTCCTGAGGAGTGAGACAAAAAACAAGGCCAAATCAGTTGGGGCTGTATTCCATTGACATGTTTTTGTCTCTATGGCCGTCAGTTATTAGTCTTATGCGTTTAATGTTGACGAAAATGGATCGCTCCTACAGCTACTAGTCCGCTTATCTAATCTCTTGGCTACTGTTTTTCCTTTTTTACAGATGGAGCACTTGTGAACACATACTCAACCTCTAAGGTAAATGGCTTACAGTAACTTGTCAGCATTGAAGCATTCACATCGAAACAATGGACCTTATTTTTGTCACGGTTTACTAAGCCAGAACCCAGAAGCAGACCAGGACAAGGTGAGTTGAAACGAAGGTGAGTATTTATTTAACAGATTCCAAAAACGATGTAGAATAATCCAGGGGACAGAGCGGACGGCGGAGATGAGTTGGTGGAGGTGCAGTGGTAGATCCAAGAATGGCTCGGCAGCCGCCGACAACCAGGCAGGGGTTGGGTGAAGGTTCCGGGAGATTGACTGCAGATAGAAACAAAACGGAGGTAAGTACACGGCAAGCCAACAAGGTGCAAAACAACAAAACTAACGCTAGAAACTCCAAGGCTGATACACTGACAAACATACTGTTCATGGCTAACGATCCGGCAGGGAATGGATGTTAGGCCAGAGCCTAAGAAGGGTGATGATCAGGACCAGGTGTGCAGATTGCTGATGGGATGCAGGTGCGGAAATCAAGAGAGCTCCCGGAGCGTTCCAGAACCCACGGGAAACTGGAGATCCCGAGCAGAAAAACTAGTCCACAGACAGGACCCGACTCAGACTGCCGGGATCGTTACAGTACCCCCCTCCGACGAACGCCACCGGGCGGACTCCCCGGAGCGCCAGGATGGAGGCGGTAGAAGTCACGGATGAGGTCAGCATCTAGGATCTGTCGCCGCGGAATCCAACTCCTCTCTTCAGGACCATACCCCTCCCAGTCCACGAGATACTGGAAACCCCGGCCCCGCCGTCTGGAATCCATGATGCGTCGCACCGTGTAGGCAGGACCACCTCCGATCATCCGAGGAGGAGGAGGAGGAGGCGGAGGGAGGCAACAGAGGACTGAGGAAAACAGGCTTGAGGCAGGAGACATGAAAGGTGGGATGGACTCTGAGCGTCCTCGGGAGTTTGAGTCGAACTGCCACCGGATTGATCACCTTCTCCACCACAAACGGACCAATGAACTTCGGTAACAACTTCCTAGACTCAGTCCGTAAAGGAAGATCCCGTGTGGCCAACCAGACCCTATCTCCGATGGTGTAGGTGGGAGCGGGGATCCGGCGACGATTCGCCTGGAGCTGATACCGGTCCGAAACTCTAAGAGTGCCTTTCTGGCCCGATGCCAGGTCCGGTGGCAACGACGAATATGGGCCTGAACAGAAGGCACTGAGAGCTCCTTCTCCTGAGAAGGGAACAAGGGAGGTTGGTAGCCATACAGGCACTGGAAGGGAGACATCCCAGTGGCAGATGTAGGGGAGAGTATTGTGGGCATACTCAACCCAAGGCAGCTGAGAGACCCAGGAGGTGGGGTTGGAAGAGGCCAGGCAGCGTAGCGTGGATTCCATCTTCTGGTTGGCTCTCTCCGCCTGACCATTAGATTGGGGGTGAAAACCAGATGTGAGACTGACTGTAGCTCCAATGGCCAAACAGAAGGACTTCCAGACAGCAGAGGTAAACTGAGGGCCACGGTCGGAAACGATATCACTGGGCAACCCGTGGACCCTGAAAACCTCCCCTAACCAGGATCTCGGACGTCTCCGAGGCAGAGGGAAGCTTGGCAATTGGCACAAAGTGGGCGAACTTGCTGAATCTGTCCACGATAGTCAGAACGACCGTGTTCCCCTCAGAAGCGGGCAACCCAGTGACAAAGTCCAGGGCCAGATGCGACCATGGTCGCCGGGGAATAGGAAGGGGGTGAAGTAGTCCAGAGCTGGGCCGATTGGTACTCTTATTCTGCGCACACACTGGACAGGCAGCAACATAACCCCGAGTATCCTCGGCCATGGCAGGCCACCAAAAGCGTCTGCGAAGAAACGCCATCGTCCGAGCCACGCCAGGGTGACAAGCCATCTTGCTGGCGTGGGACCATTTGAGGACCGCAGGACGAACCGACTCAGGCACAAACAACCGACCGGGTGGACCGTTACCGGGACCGGGCTGCGTCCGAAGAGCCGCCATCACCTCCTCCTCAATCTTCCACCTAACAGCTCCCACGACGCAGTTCCGGGGGAGAATTGTCTCGGTCTTGGACCCACTCTCCTCCGTCTTGGAGAACATCCGAGACAAGGCGTCCGCCTTGCCGTTCTTAGATCCAGGCCGGATCGTTCTGTCACGGTTTACTAAGCCAGAACCCAGAAGCAGACCAGGACAAGGTGAGTTGAAACGAAGGTGAGTATTTATTTAACAGATTCCAAAAACGATGTAGAATAATCCAGGGGACAGAGCGGACGGCGGAGATGAGTTGGTGGAGGTGCAGTGGTAGATCCAAGAATGGCTCGGCAGCCGCCGACAACCAGGCAGGGGTTGGGTGAAGGTTCCGGGAGATTGACTGCAGATAGAAACAAAACGGAGGTAAGTACACGGCAAGCCAACAAGGTGCAAAACAACAAAACTAACGCTAGAAACTCCAAGGCTGATACACTGACAAACATACTGTTCATGGCTAACGATCCGGCAGGGAATGGATGTTAGGCCAGAGCCTAAGAAGGGTGATGATCAGGACCAGGTGTGCAGATTGCTGATGGGATGCAGGTGCGGAAATCAAGAGAGCTCCCCGGAGCGTTCCAGAACCCACGGGAAACTGGAGATCCCGAGCAGAAAAACTAGTCCACAGACAGGACCCGACTCAGACTGCCGGGATCGTTACAATTTTGTTGTCATAGGCCCAATCCCAAATGGACCCCTATGCACTTGTGGAGATCTGAGATTATTTGATGGGTCTAAACAATACGGTGACATTTCCACCTAGCCAGAGGGCTAATTGGAATTATTACCAAATTGCTTACACCTGTCACCAGGTGGGCCCGAGCACATCTCTGTCCCTTAGGTAATAGTTACGAGAGAGAGAAATAATTAGTGGCAGCATATCCAAGATCACAAATACACCAGCTACAGCATTCTAACCCTGGGATAAAAAATAAAAAAAATACTTCATGAAATTTGATAGTCATGAGTCCCGGTTGTCTCCAAAACGCCTCTGCCTTTGTCCCATTAATCTGTCCTTTCTCCTGAAGTGTGCATTTATTCTTTCCCTTCATGGATTTGTAACGAGTTATTCAATATGGTGGAAAACACCCTCAAGCTTATGCCTATAATTGTGCAATGATTTGGATCATCCATCCACATGGCGTCTCATAAAAATACAATTGTACATCCAATCTTTGGATAAGTGGGAGAACACTGTTCACATCTCACAGTACATTAAGACAGTCTGCTGGAAATTGTTTTATCAGAGATGGTTGGGTTCCCTATGCTTGATAGAGGGAGAAATGTCCATCAAGAAATGGGGAGACTGGACTAGGATCAAGTGCGCGAAACGATAGTTACCGGAGTGTAACTCCAGTTCTATGAATGGAGCGGAGCCCCATAGGGGAGCTCTGCTCCTATTGGTTTACCCACTGCCCTAAGGCAGCATCAGCCTGAGACAAAATTATGCACACACCTGCAGCCAATAGGAGTACAGGTGTCCCTATAAGAGGGGACGCTTCCCCTCAATCAGCCTCCCGAGATATTTATCTTCAGCGAGACTAGAGAGGGTCGGCAGGGCCGTAAGTCCTATGGGGCTCCGCTCCACTCATAGAACTGGAGTTACACTCCGGTAACTATCGTTCTATATCGTGGAGCTCCGCCCTCATAGGGGAGCTCTGCTCCTATTGGTTTAAGGCGGAGCGAAAAGCTCCAAAAAGTACTCCCTGCCGAGCCCAACACTTCCCATCAAAATGAAAAGGTCAGGCCTAGCAATGGCTGCAACCAAGTCCCGCAGTACTGCAACCACTGTATCACAATACAAGTGTCACAATATACTGCGTCATCGGTTAAAACCCGCCCCACCTAGTCCAATGGCAACACCAATGACTAGTGGGCAGATCACCAGAATACGGACCATACTAATCTGTTGATAGATTAATTATTAATGACTAATTATTACACCCTGAAACTGTGTATAATGTGTTAGAAATGTGTGAGTGTAGGACCAGTAAAGGCTATGGCATTGAGCCACTATTTAGCAATGTGAGTAAGAGTTAGGCCAGACAACAAAGACAACTGAGAAACTAAGATAAAGAGGCCTCCCAATTTAGGGAGGGGAGAAACTGTTATGAAAACATGGTGCAGAATATTGTGAGAACGGCAATAACTGAGTAAAGCAGGGAGTATGATATGTGTATGTATGTGTGTATGCATGTGTGTATATGTGTGTGTGTGTGTGAACTGAAGGTCAGTAGAGCAGTTTTAGAGTGGAAAACTACAGCCCGCCTACAGAGGGAAGGGATTTCTTTTTGTATGACGTATGAGTATAAAAGATGGACTCTGAAATTGTGATGGCAGAATTCTCAATGAATAAATATCTCTGACTATGCAGACCGGGACTCTGGCCGTTACTTAAATCCCAAAAGACTTACAACCTTTTGGGAGACGCACAGAGAAACTGAAATAGTTTGTTAAATAATTCACATAACAGCTTGGTCCTTCTGAGCCGGACTCCAATACCCTGTTTCTGTCATTCCAGGTAACTCTGAAAACCGTCGACGGGCTGAATGATACATTCGTAAATAGAAAGTCCTGCCCTTTGACATTAAGGGGTTAAAACAGGCCAGAGGACACCTGATTAATGACAGAGACGGTGACGGAATCCAAACCTACATTGAAAACGCTCATCCAGATGCAGCGCTCCTAGTGGCCGGGACTTTAATGCAGGGAAACTTAAATCTGTTCTACCTAATTTCTACCAGCATGTTAAATGTGCAACCAGAGGGAAAAAAACTCTAGACCACCTTTACTCCACACACGGAGACGCATACAAAGCTCTCCCTCGCCCTCCATTTGGCAAATCTGACCATAACTCTATCCTCCTGATTCCTGCTTATAAGCAAAAACTGAAGCAGGAAGCACCAGTGATTCGGTTAATAAAAAAGTGGTCAGATGACGCAGATGCTAAGCTACAGGACTGTTTTGCTAGCACAGACTGGAACATGTTCGGGATTCTTCAGACAGCATTGAGGAGTACACCACATCAGTCACTGGCTTCATCAATAAGTGCATCGATGATGTCGTCCCCCACAGTGACCGTACGTACATACCCCAACCAGAAGCCATGGATTACAGGAAACATCCGCACTGAGCTAAAGGGTAGAGCTGCCGCTTTCAAGGAACGGGACTCTAACCCGGACGCTTATAAGAAATCCCGCTATGACCTCCGACGAACCATCAAACAGGCAAAGAGTCAATACAGGTCTAAGATTGAATCATACTACACTGGCTCTGACGCTCGTCGGATGTGGCAGGGCTTGAAAACTATTACAGACTACAAAGGGAAGCACAGCCGCGAGCTGCCCAGTGACACAAGCCTACCAGACGAGGCTAAACCACTTCTATGCTCGCTTCGAGGCAAGCAACACTGAAGCATGCATGAGAGCACCAGCTGTTCCGGATGACTATGTGATCACGCTCTCCGTAGCCGATGTGAGTAAGACTTTTAAGCAGGTCAACATTCACAAGGCCGCAGGGCCAGACGGATTACCAGGACGTGTACTCCGAGCATGTGCTGACCAACTGGAAAGTGTCTTCACTGACATTTTCAACATGTCCCTGACTGAGTCTGTAATACCAACATGTTTCAAGCAGACCACCATAGTCCCCGTGCCCAAGAACTCTAAGATAACCTGCCTAAATGACTACCGACCCGTAGCACTGACGTCTGTAGCCATGAAGTGCTTTGAAAGACTGGTCATGGCTCACATCAACAGCATAATCCCAGAAACCCTAGACCCACTCCAATTTGCATACCGCCCCAACAGATCCACTGGTGATGCAATCTCTATCGCACTCCACACTGCCCTTTCCCACCTGGACAAGAGGAACACCTACGTGAGAATGCTATTCATTGACTACAGCTCAGCATTCAACACCATAGTGCCCTCTAAGCTCATCACTAAGCTAAGGATCCTGGGACTAAACACCTCCCTCTGCAACTGGATCCTGGACTTCCTGACGGGCCGCCCCCAGGTGGTAAGGGTAGGTAACAACACATCTGCCACACTGATCCTCAACACGGGGGCCCCTCAGGGGTGCGTGCTCAGTCCCCTCCTGTACTCTCTGTTCACCCATGACTGCATGGCCAGGCACGACTCCAACACCATCATTAAGTTTGCCGACGACACAACAGTGGTAGGCCTGATCACCGACAACGATGAGACAGCCTATAGGGAGGAGGTCAGAGATCTGGCCGTGTGGTGCCAGGACAACAACCTCTCCCTCAACGTGACCAAGACAAAGGAGATGATTGTGGACTACAGGAAAAAAAAGAGGACTGAGCACGCCCCCATTCTCATCGACGGGGCTGTAGTGGAACAGGTTGAGAGCTTCAAGTTCCTTGGTGTCCACATCACCAACGAACTATCATGGTCCAAACACACCAAGACAGTCGTGAAGAGGGCACGACAAAGCCTATTCCCCCTCAGGAGACTAAAAAGATTTGGCATGGGTCCTCAGATCCTCAAAAAATTCTACAGCTGCACCATCGAGAGCATCCTGACTGGTTGCATCACCGCCTGGTATGGCAACTGCTTGGCCTCTGACCGCAAGGCACTACAGAGGGTAGTGCGTACGGCCCAGTACATCACTGGGGCCAAGCTTCCTGCCATCCAGGACCTCTATACCAGGCGGTGTCAGAGGAAGGCCCTCAAAATTGTCAAAGACTCCAGCCACCCTAGTCATAGACTGTTCTCTCTGCTACCGCACGGCAAGCGGTACCCGAGTGCCAAGTCTAGGTCCAAAAGACTTCTCAACAGCTTCTACCCCCAAGCCATAAGACTCCTGAACAGCTAATCATGGCTACCCGGACTATTTGCACTGCCCCCCACCCCATCCTTTTTACGCTGCTGCTACTCTGTTAAGTATTTATGCATAGTCACTTTAACTCTACCCACATGTACATATTACCTCAACTACCTCAACTAGCCGGTGCCCCCGCACATTGACTCTGCAACGGTACCCCCCTGTATATATAGCCTCCCTACTGTCACTTTATTTTACTTCTGCTCTTTTTTTCTCAACACTTTTTTTGTTGTTGTTTTATTCTTACTTTTTTTTGTTTAAAATAAATGCACTGTTGGTTAAGGGCTGTAAGTAAGCATTTCACTGTAATGTCTGCACCTGTTGTATTCGGCGCATGTGACCAATAAAATTTGATTTGATTTGATTTGATTGAATCTCGGCTGCAAGGATCAGGTCAGTAGTCTTTATTCATTAACTTGGTGAAATTGATTTGAGGACTTGCTAAAATATTGAAAAGTAGCAAATTGATCAATGCGTAGCCATTTTAAGTGAAATGTGGGGTTGACTGTCAGGAATTATCAAGATTACATTGTGAGGATAGACTCCTCCGTAGAGTAGGAGATAATTCTGGGGACTAGTCAACCTGGTGGTGGGTCCGTAATGATTCACGGTAATAGGCCATTACCAAAAGAAACTACCCGCTGTTGAAATAGAAGGAACTATTAAAAGTACACCTATGGGATGTAACCTGTAAGAGATTATTGAACAGTCAACAAATAATCCGGGGTTAAACAAATACAAAAAGTACACCAGAAGGAATTAAAGTAGCATGTGTGAGAAATATAATATTAGTAAAGTCAAAAGTCACAAACAACTGTAGATTTTGCTGTAACTCTATCCGTTCTGGAGCCTTATAAACTCCAGGTTACCGATACAACACCAATAATCATGTAAGGTTGTATGCGTGTGAGACCTAATGTTTGCTCAAAAGTCACATGAATAATTCCAGGTGGTTGTATAGAGGAGGGAGAACCAATTCCTTTTGTATGAGACTGTCAGGAATTATCAAGATTACATTGTGGGGATCAATCCCTCTGTAAAAGTATGAGATAATTCTGGGGGACTAGTCAAGACTACATATACAGGGAGAGGTGGTTGTATAGAGGAGGGAGAACCCATTCCTGTTGTATGAGACTGTCAGGAATTATCAAGATTACATTGTGGGGATCAATCCCTCTGTAAAAGTATGAGATAATTCTGGGGGACTAGTCAAGATTACATATACAGGAAGGGGTGATTCAAGGTGTTGTTGTGTGAAGCTATTTTGAATTACTTGTTAAATTGACTTGTTATATAGAAGAGGTGGCTAAGGGATTTTTAACAGTACCAACCATGGGGGGGGGAAATCCTCACAAGAGGTCCCAGAATTTACTGGGGACGAGAAATGCTTGATGTAATTAAAATAGAATCCAGGGATAGAATAAATCTCCATTATGTAACCAGGTGGAGGGAGAGGTATGGTTTTGAGGGACGTCTAGACGCAGATAAACTCGAATCCATGCTTAAACAGATACATAAGGTGTGTAAAGGAGAAATAAGCAGTGAGAGAGAGTAGGAGGGGGGCCAGTACCCACTGATAGCCTTACCTAATCTATTGGCGGGGAATGAAAGGGCCCCAGCAACCTTAGATGTATACAGTAATAATAATAATATTGCCATTTAGCAGACAGGCCATGAACACAGAGGACGTGGCCAGAGCGGTAGAAGGAATGACCCACCCCAAAACAGGAATAGTAAGGTTTGGGCTGCCGTTAGAGGGCAGTGGGTTTCAGGGGATGCCCAGAGGACACTTTTGCCATGGGCCGATTACGGAGAGTATGTTGGGAAAATAACTGAATTGTGTAATAGCCTCAGAGAGACATGCAATCCATCATGAGCAGAATAACAGACAGGACAGAGCCAAGAAAGAAGAGGAAGATGCAGAGTAACTAATTGCCACTCTGGGAGAGATGGCGGGTAGAACTAGAAACTTAGGAGAGAGAGGAGATAAGGCAGGAAGAAAAGAGAAGTGAGTGAGAGGGAAAGAGAAGTGAAGGTTGAGGTCTCCGTGCCTCCCCCAGAGCAGAGGGCAGAAAGGTTATATCCAAACTTGGCAGACCAGGCATGGAGAGAAAATCCAGATGATGAATACGTAGGGAGGAGAAGGAGAGTGCAGGGGAATAATGTTGCCCCCCACCGGCCCCACCTCCCTATGAGGAAGAAGGGGCTGGAGGAGGAAGGGAAGATGAAGGTGAGGAAGAGCCAGAGGTAGAGGAGTACAGGACAAGGGCAGAGAAAGTCAGACAGGAGAGAAAAGAGAGAAAAGAGAGAAGAGAGAGAGAGAGAAGTCCATCTCCCAGCTTTGAGCGTGAGGAAGAGGAAGATAAGGCGTGACTAGTCCTTGAGGGAGAAATAGTAGACTCTAGTGGGGGGAAGACTAAGGAACCCTTTGATCCAAATTGTGAGGTGTTTGAATTGGCTACTATTGACTTAGCACTTCAACAGGAACAGAAACCTTATTTGACATTGACAGTAATGGGTATGAAAATTAAATTCCTTTGTGATACGGGAGCCTGCAGGACAGCAACCTCTGCAACAGACAAGCCAGATGGAGTCAGGATTGATGGGGAGAAAATCGTAGTGCGATCTGCCTCTGGTCATCAATTTATTGAAAGGTTATCAGCCCCAATAACCCTAAAACATGACCAATCAGGATGAGAGGCAACCATACCCATCCTGATATCTAAACTGTGTCGGGTAAATTTACTAGGACGTGATGTAATGACTAAATTGAATGTGGCTGTCATTTCCGCTGAGAGGGGAATGAAAGTACACATAGTCAGAGACAATATGGTGGTCTGTGGGGAAGGGGAGCCATGTTATTGGTATAGGCAAGATTTGTTTAGGGGGGGAATAACTGATATTCCCCGAACCTTGATGGAACTTGCTGATGATGTAGTACCAGGCCCCACTAAAATGTCCCCCGATGACCTACACTGTACTCTCTGGTATAACAAACACCCAGGTCCAGATGCAATCTATGAGAAAGCATTATTTAAAACCACAGAAAGGACTATAGCCTTGAAATGGTTTCACTATGACAACACCCACGCAGTAGTGGAGGTGGAACTAGGGCCCCAAAGTCAGAGACTGTTCAGGGAAATATGGAGCCCACGTGTCCCTAGCAAAGGAGCCAGCAGAGGACTGGAAAGACATGGGCCAGTGGATATCCAAGGGTAAGAGGATCACTGATTGGGTCAATATTGTGAGTGGCGATCAACACAGCCCATCCACAGATAGTACATTTAGATGAGAATAGCAGATGCTGAGGGAGAGGAATACCTGTTGACAGAACAACAGGAGTCAGACTTAAAAGAAGTTCCAGAGCATTTGAGGTCCCGGGGTCCAGCAGACGTAGGATTAATAAAAGGGGTAATTCCAGTACAGGTGATACCCAAATCTAATCATAGGCCATATCAGAAGCAATACCCTATGAAACCAGAAGCAATAAAAGGTTTGCAGTTTACCAAGAGCAGATTGGGAGGGACCTTGAGGGAGGGCCAATTCCCGGGGAGATAGTGAGGCCAGAAACAAAGGTGCAGTGTCCTGGAAATCACAGTCTGTTTTGGGTTTTTTTCAGTTCTGCTGGGAGTACATTGGATGATGGGGTTTTGTGTTGAATTAGAGACAGTGAGACTATTAGTCAATACCTAGGAGAGAAGAGAGGTTACGGTAGCAAAGACAGACAAGAAGGAAATAGTAATAGTGGAGACAGGAGTGAGTGGAAGTGTTACAATTGTGACAAAACTGGACATTTTGCTAGAGAATGTGAGGAACCGTGTAGTTACTGTGCAAGGAAAGGGCACCAGTTAAGAAACTGTAGGCAGAAGGGGAAGAGAGAAATCAGGAGTCCTCATGACCTGGCTGTTTGGTTGTTGTTTTTTAATTGGGGTTTTCAAATAAAAAACAACACACCTAGTATGATGTTTATAAAGCCTTGTTGTTTCAATTTTGGGGGGGTTTCAGCAGGTCAAGGGTGATAGGTCTTAGAGGAGCACACAGTGAATTTTATGGAGTTTTTTAGGTTTTGGCTAAGTTTGGGGTATATATGATTTCTTATGAGAATGAATGTCATGAGGATTAATGAACACTTGGGATAAGTAACATTTATTAAATATTTAGAATAATGGTAATGTTTGGTATACTATGGGATGGAATTTCAATTGCCTCTGAACTCTGTTTTAACTTTCTGGTGTTAATAGGCCCTTTTCACGATGACGTCATCTAACTTCCGCCTTTCCGCGTAGCAGGTTAACTTCACTTCCGTTCGCCCGTAACCTGAGACTTCTCAACGAAAATACAACTGTTGACCACTAACTAGCAAGCTAGCTACTTGAAGAAATTCCAAAAGGTACGTTTAAGTTAAATTAGTAAAGTTAAGAGTAATAATGTTTACGTATATGCAATGGTTTGTAACTTGCTAACGTTATTGTTAATTCATAATTGTTCACTGCCTTAGTTACTTAAAAAGTGGGCTAACGTTAGCTAACAACAACTTAGTACCAGATACCGATAACGTTAAAAGGTAGCGTTACATTGCTGCCTGGCTGTAATGTAACAAGTTTACTTAGCTAGCTATCTAACCCTTTGTTAGGCAGTTAGTTTATTCATGAATGTATAGTAACTCACCTATTCAAATACTGTTGTGCATGATAGCTAGATAAATATTGATTCCTGGTCAAAGCTGAATGTTAATTTAGCTGTTTCTTTTCTCTCGGTGTCTGTATCGCAACAGTATCCCATCCAACACCGAAGCATGGCACAATCTTCGAGAAGATGCTATTGCAGTGTACCATTTTGTTCAAACAACAAACAGAAATTCCCGTATCTGAGTTTTCACGATTTCCCTGTTGATGGAGAAATACGTGCCCGTTGGGTGAGGGCGATCAGGAGAGATGAGGGACCAAGTTTTAAGATTCTTCGTGGGAGCACCTTTGTTTGCAGTCAGCACTTCCCCCTGAGGATAGATACACATCGGCCAGTGGACGGATCCGTATTAAACAGGGATCAGTGCCGTCTAGATTCCACTGGAATGATTGGGGTAAGGATAGGTAGACAGCGTTAAACGTAATACTACTGTAATCCAATAATATATTACTTGTACAAAATGTTTAATAATTTAATCCTGATGCAATATAGCTGCTACATTTTGTCATTTTAGGGACTGAAAAGTGATTACCAAAATGTATCATGACAAGCATATGGTTAATTTCACACATATAGGAGGCGGCTCACAAGCTCGGGAGTCAGTTTACCAGCGAGCAAGAAAGCGTCTTGGTGTTGCTGTCCTGGATGATTCTGATCATGAGATGCCTGACAGCACAGAGGGTGCTTTGCCTGCAGTGACAAACGATCACGACTATGCCTGCCGTCCTTCTCCTGGTTAGTATTACAAATAAGAGTAACCATGTATCTGTTTGGCAAAAAAAGTAAAAGTATATGGCAGTTAAGTAAAAATACTATTTTATACTACGATTTGGAGTAACTGGTCTCTCTGTGAAAAGACTTGGCGTTTTAAACCTCATCCATCTTAGAAGCTTCTTCAGTTTTATTTATTGAAAATGGGATGGGATAGATGAGTAATAACTAACCTACCAACATGTATGCTTTTTCTTCCCCTTAAGGTAAACTGGACAGTGCTACTCAAAGAATTCGAGAGTTGGAGCTGCAAGTGTTGTCCCTAGAAATTGAGATCCAGCACCTGACAGTTAAGAAGCAGCATCCACTCCTTTTTAATTTTTTGTGTCACAGATGAGGACTATCGCTACTACACACGATTCAGCTCAAAGGAGGTCTTCACCGTGTTTTGGGATTCTGTTTATCCCTCTGCTTCACGGCTTGTATACTGGTCTAAGGCACAGCAAACGGCACATGTGACACCTAGCCCTCACCGAAAACTTCCACTTATTGATGAACTATTTATGTTTCTGTGTCGTGTTGCAGCTGGGCTTCAGGAGAAAACCTTGTCTACCATCTTTGAGGTCAGCCTGTCCACAGTTAGCCGCATCATTTTAACATGGACTAGCTACCTTTACCAGGTTCTTGGCTCACTGCCGGTGTGGATGACAAGAGAGCAGGTGCAGGCCACAATGCCTGATAAGTTCAAGCTCTACTGCCCTCAGGTGAGAGTTATAGTAGACTGCACCGAGATCCGCTGTGAAACACCATCCTCCCTCTCACTACAGTCAGAAACCTTTTCGAGCTACAAAAATCACACCACCTTTAAAGGGCTGATTGGTGTAGCTCCATGTGGTGTTATCACATTTGTATCAAAGCTCTACACAGGCTCCATCTCCGACATGGAAATAACACGGAAATGTCAGATCTTGCATTTACTTCAGCCCGGAGATGAATTAATGGCGGACAAGGGTTTCCTGATCGAGAGGATGTTGTCAGAAGTGGGGGCAACACTCGTCATCCCTCCACTGAAAAAATCTCCTCAGCTCAGCAGGGAGGACACTCTTAAGACCCAGGCCATCGCCCGGCTGAGGATTTTAGTCGAGAGGGCCATACGGAGGGTGAAGGAGTACCATATCTGGGATGGGCTTGTTCCTCTTTCCACAGTGGGTTCAGTGAATCAGCTGTGGGCCATCTGTTGCCTCATGTCGAACTATCAGGGACCTCTTGACATTAAAGGAGACAAACCAGTCTGATGTTTTTGTCAACTGGAAGTTGTATATTTCCTGAGTAAGCTAGATGGGCTGTAAATAGAAGTACTTTTATATTACTGTATTGTATGTACAAAAAAATGTAAATATGAATTAACTTTGTTGGTAATTTAATTGATCTAATGTTATACTGTATGTTTTTGTTAAGGGTAATAACTTTTTCATAGCTATTAATGAACCTAATGTGATATATTGTAAAAATATCCAACTATTAACCATGTTATGTGCTTATGTGTCATGGCACTGATGGAACTATTAAATATATGTTTGCAAGCAACTGCTTCCAATCCTTTTTGATTTTGGTAAGAGCATTTACAACATCGCAATCCTTTTCAAAATTTGTATTTCAATACATAGATATACAGTATATAACACAATGAAGTTCATTTGCAGTTAAAGAAAAACATGTCGACATTTACATCACAATCCTTTTCAAAATGTGTGTTTCAGTACATAGGAGATATACAGTATATGACAAGTTAATTTGCAGTTAAAGAAAAAAATGTCAAAGGTTCACCTTCCACATTTACCTTAACACTATTTACACATAAAATTCTGCCTTATGTTTTATAACTTAAGAAGACATCCATGTAGATGTTATAATAGAAATGATCAAGCTTCTGTCGCATTGAGTGGATAATCTCCTCATCCCTAAAGATTCTCTCAACTGTGAAGTCAGTGCGGGTATCTGTAATGAAGTCACACCACTGAAGTCCGCTTAAGGCGAGTTGGCCTTGAACCTGATAGTAGTATTTGTGGCTCTTCTTAAGGCAGGCCTGGCCTTTAACTGTGATCAGGTGTTTAACTTGGGTAACATTTTCAACATCGCAACTCTTAACCTCAGCAAGACCAAATGGTGGTGCTTCTGTTGGGCAGAAGACTTTAGCATCCGGGCTGGCTGCAAGGTGAGTGAATCAGGGTGGATGATGACCCCGCATTGTTTCAGAGAGACATCACAAAAATCAGAATATTGCCTCAGTATCTCAGGTTCCAGATCCAACCCTCTTCTCATAGCAGCTGTCTGAGGAGTTCCTCTCAGAATGCGGGTTGCCAAAGCCTTGGCAGACAACTCCCCCACGAACATGGCATATTTCACGGAATCTGCTGGCTGTCAGTCGGGGTTTGCGTACCTGGCTCCACAGCTGGCATTCTGACTGCATTCTTGTTTCTGCTTCAATAGCAGCAGACATCTCCTCTGACACAATCAGGCTGTCCAAATGACATTGTTGTATGTAGTTGGGCTCAAAATCAATGGGAAATTTAAAGTTGTAACCTTCAATAGGCAACTGAGGAAACTCACTGGCACCAGGGTGTTTAATAATATCTCTACTTAATTCTAGAGGGCACTGGTAAGAAAGCACAGACCCAAATGGCACAGGGCCAAATTTAGAGTCCACCAAATTAAGGCCCTCAAGCCCGTGCAGCAATTTGCAAATCCCTGGTTGTGGACGGATGTCTTTCAGTTTCTCAGCACTGGCCATGACGTGAGGATCCGGAATAGGCCCTGGCATGAAAGTGAGATATGTCAAGTTTAGATTTCATTAAATGCCACCTTATCTTTTTCACTAAAAAAAGACAACCACACTCATCCAGTCTCGTACATGCTTCTAATACAAATAAAAAAATATCCACTGAAAGTCTATATAAAAAGTAACAAATAATAATCACTTTTATGTTTGTATTATTTTAGAAATGCACTAAAGTCTTTGTGCTCTAGTACAGGCGGGGGCTCATTCAGACTCACCATCATAGGCTCGGTACAGTGTGCACTTCACACCAGCTCTGACACTTGTTTTTTTCTTAGCCGCTGGTTTACACACCGCCATATCATTGGTGGCCTCTGGTACAATTCCCTGTGATATAATAATGATGAACAATACATTGTCAAAAGTCAATACAAACTGCAAAGTTCTGCATCAGTGTAACAAATAATGTCTGACCTGTGTCCTAGGCCGGTGCCAGGTCTGCAGTGCGCTGGTGCATGACAGAGGCAATGGCACTGTCTTAAAGCCCATGGTAACATAGTGAGCACTTTGAAAAAGAAGTGCTACTATGTGATTACATAGTGCTTTCCCAGCAGAGCAGGAACATGACATGTGATTGAGTACCACAGGAACCTCTGCAGAGTCTAGTGTAACCTGTTCATAGAGACATAACAATTAGTGCTGTACTTACAAAACATTTTTTCTGCGTTTCATTATAAACTACTGTACACAATTTTCAAAACCCAATTTCTTTTTTTAATTAAGAAAAATTGGCTGTTCTGAAACCTTTGACAAGTAGTGCCAACACTTATCGAAAATTTGAACATTTTGAGTTATCACAGAATCTTTCCCAGTCTTTATTGCCGTCAACAACCCACATCGGTTTGTAAGAATTTCGTTGTGTATTAAGTTTAATGATACAAAATCAGAGCTCAGACTGAGAAACAAACTGATCCACAGTGGAACTTTGTGGAATCATTCTTATTAAATCTGCAACCGCAGCAAAACACAACAAAAAGAAAACTTATCTATCTTAACCTATCTTATCATAATGTTAGAGAACTGTTTATCTGAGAAACCTGAAGCCGATGAGCCTCCTCATTTTCTTCATGGACCTGTAACATCGCCCTCTCACTGTCACCTCACCGTTAACTACACTTGAGACTGTTTCAATACAGTGATTGGGAGAAAGGCGCAGCATTAGCCATTAATACATTACTGACTCTTATTTTACGGTCGATACAAACAGCAGTAATATTAAAAAGAGGCTGCAAAACAGAAACTTCGTCAGCTCATAACCTTCGCTAGCATAGGGCTAATTTAAGCTAAATAAAGATAAACACGTACCTTCATAATCAAACAGGTAACCTTCAACGAAGAACTTGTAGCCTTTATCAAGCTTCGATCTTGAAGTAAGGGACCACTTGTCAGCAAGTCGTTCTACGTCGTTAAGTCGTATTGGTGGCAGATGTGAAAGGGACTGGGTGAACTCCATAATGATGTGCTACTAGCTAAGCGTTCCTAAGCGACACCGGATGTAAACATAACCTGCATCGCGGCAGAACGGAAGTTGTCTGACGTCACGTGAAAAGGGCCTATTAATCATCCACACTGGTAAATTCTAAAGGCATGAGAGGAGGACTTTAAGATAGTTTATTGTACCAATAAATAAAAATAAGGGATGGCAATTGGATGATAAATTACCAATATTACCTAAGTGATTGTTAGGTAGGTGATAATATTGACACATGGGCAGTGACATGTGTCAAAAGGAGGGATGGATGGTAGAACAGATTAGACAACACTTTGTGGCATATGGGATTACTCATTATAAAAAAATTAGACAACACTTTGTGGCATATGGGATTACTCATTATAAAAAAAATATATATAAAATAAAAAATGTTCAAGATGTGTTATCTGTGCTCAAAATAATCACCAGGGCAGACAAAGGGCACCTCAGGGTGAGTATCCTCCGGCTAAGTACCCTTTCCAGCAATTGGAAATTGATTTTATAGAGTTATCACGGAGTGAAGGGAAGAAATTTAGAGTAACCCCAGATAAAGATGGGTTATCCCCCTTTGAGAAAGTGTTTGGAAGACCTTACAGAATATCACAGTTGGCAGGACCAGACAGGCAGACATAGAACTAGAGAGCACCCTAGCAGAACACGTGAGAAGGTAGTTTATTAACCACACCTGTATGTCAGAGGTTTTGTGCCCCACAGGAGAACTAAAGGAGAAGGTAACCCACTCCATCCAACCAGGTGACTGGGTGTGGATCCAATCCTTGAAGAAGAAAGACTGGAAGCAGCCCCGTTGGGAAGGTCCATATCAGGTCCTGTTGGTGACGGCCTTCGCTGTAAGAATTGCGGAAAGATCCACCTGGGTGCATGTCACACACTGTAAAAAGGTAAAACCAGCTACACCTGACGAACAAACACAGAGTTAGGAGAAAGATCCGATCACCACTAGGGCTCGGGGTTGGCTCCTACTGAAGATTCCCTTACCCTGTCTGATCATCCCTGTGTGAGTTCGATAGAAGGTAAAGCAATGGGTTGGCCTCTGGCATCTGACATGTTCTCAGGGCGAGGGTGGGGATTCACAGGTCTCCTGACGGTAGGTAGCTGTCTGATTGTGGGGGCCATATTCCTAACACACTCAAACCCTCCTGATCCGCCAGAAGTAGTAGTTAACCTAACACAAGTTGATAAAATAATACCTGAGCACAGTCTATGAAGGCATAGGAGACAGCTAGATGTAGGGAAAGGGGAAGTACTAGGGACTGTAGGGAAGGACATCACCTTTGAGGTCTTTGCGGACCAGTTGGGAAGTTGGGGACTACTGGCTGGTAGTATCATAAAGGATGGGAGATATATATGTATGTCACCATGTACATCCTGGGACCATGTAGTTGCTCATACCGGCGAGGGGTTATGTCAATCTCCATACACAGTTTAAGGACAGGTGGAGTATTGTGAAAGTAGGGAATTACCAGAAATGGCAGTGCGACCCATATAAGGGTAGGTACTGTCTGAAAGTCCGATTACGCTAAAACAGGTAAAGGCTACGGATGAGGGAATGTGGTACATAGGATTTGACCGCAAATGTTGTGGAGACCCATTAGTGGCTTTCTGGGTAGTAATCAACCCAGCAGATGTTACAGACCTGACAAGTGAGATATCCTCTTCAACTGGGGCACCCTATAGAGTAAACCTCTCTGAGGGAGGTAGTGAGACCGGGGCCGTGGTGAAGACAGTGCAAACTATAGACCTGAAGGAAGTAGTACAGATGGAGACGGAGTAAATAGATTTTAACCTGTGGTTGGAATGGATTCAGTATACGGTCTAAAGAGGACTGTTATGCCTGTAGGACAGCCAAACCAAGGTTAACAACTACTCCGTTCCCCTTGACAGGCTTTAACTCTCTGTCAGGTTTATCCTCCATGCAAGCCACCTGGGAATGTGGTGAAAGAGTCTTGTAGTAACTTGCACTATCTGTATCCCCCCATAACAAAGTCATCCCGACCTGGGTTGCCTCAGTTTGAAGTCACAGGGGATTCTTATTGTTTTTCTAGGACTAATAAGATAGGATACAGGGTAGGGCATCTTAGCTCCTGCTCCCACACAGAGAATGTCACAACTAAAAGAGACCATGACTAATCTCTCCTCTTTGTTGCAGCCAGAGGATTTTAGGAACCAAAACCAGGCCCGTGCTGACATCTGATGGTTGTGTGGTGATAACTGATTGTGAACTCACCTACATACGCAAACAATCAAACGTGTCAGAGACTGGTGAGTTGTCACGTAGAAAGTAGGACCTCCTCCCGGGATCCTTTGATGAAAGGATATATATTGATGGGATCCACAATCAGATCACAGCTGGGTTTGAATCAAGTATTTTCTGGTGGTCAACAATTAATAAAAACGTAGATTGGATGAATTATGTTTACTATAACCAGCAAAGATTTATAAACCACACTCGTGATGCAATAAAGGGATTAGCTGAGCAGACAGCGGCAACTAGCTTAATGACATGGCAGAATAGAATAGCTTTAGATATGCTTTTGGCTGAGCGGGATGGGGTTTGTGTTCTGTTTGGATCTATGTGCTGTACTTTCATCCCCAAACAATACAGCACCGGACGGGTCCGTGTCCAAAGCGCTTCAGGGACTCAGCACGCTGGCGAACGAACTGGCTGAGAACTCTGGTATTGATAGCTCCCTAAACGGTTAGTTTGATAACATATTTCGTAAATGGAAAACTATTGTTGTAACTATTCTGGGTGAAGTTATAGCTTCTATGGGTATACTTGTTCTTTGTGGATGTTGTCTTATTCCCTGTGTCTGAGGGTTGGTGAGCAAGGCGGTTTCCCAACAGATGGTGAGATACGGCCCAATCCCGGACTCCGACTGAAGGATATGACCTACCAGGCTTGGTGGAGGACGACGACGATCCAGATAATTTGAGACTGGATGTTTTCCTAGAACTATAAATCTCTAGTTTAAAAGTTATTGTAATGATCTTTTGTGTATTAAAGTCTCATTTTAAGTATGATGTACTAGTTACCATTGCTAAAAAAGTAACGTTACGCTTTTAATCATGGGGTAACACTGATGAACCTGTAATGTTTTTATATGCAAACCAACTTATATACTTCAATGAGTGTGATTCATTTCTATAACAACATATATTTTGTATGTGTGTAATATTTAGTCAAAGGGTGGAATTGATAGATTAATTATTAATGACTAATTGTTACACCCCTGAAACTGTGTATAATGTGTTAGAAATGTGTGAGTGTAGGACCAGTAAAGGCTATGGCATTGAGCCACTATTTAGCAATGTGAGTAAGAGTTAGGCCAGACAACAAAGACAACTGAGAAACTAAGATAAAGAGGCCTCCCAATTTAGGGAGGGGAGAAACTGTTATGAAAACATGGTGCAGAATATTGTGAGAACGGCAATAACTGAGTAAAGCAGGGAGTATGATATGTGTATGTATGTGTGTATGCATGTGTGTATATGTGTGTGTGTGTGTGAACTGAAGGTCAGTAGAGCAGTTTTAGAGTGGAAAACTACAGCCCGCCTACAGAGGGAAGGGATTTCTTTTTGTATGACGTATGAGTTGTGACGTCACGAGAGGCTACACAGCTTTCAGCGGGGTTGTGTAGTCCACGTTGCAGCTAGTGGCCAACCCAGCAAAAAGTCCTTCCAAATGTCTCTCACGTATTTCCACAGGTGCATATATCCAAAGGTGAGTATTTTTCCCAAAGGTAAGTATCTCCAAATCCTTATATTCCTCATGGAAGTGGACGTGCAGCACTCTTGTCCTCCAGAGAGCCCAGGTTGGAGACTGTGTCTCTTCCCTTCCCAAACCTTCAGCTCATCAGCTCCTCATTTGTTTCAGCTGCGTGGGAAGATTGGCCATAGAGGGGTGGAGTTCCCGACCATACCAGCAGATGGAGCCATAGCTGTCTGGGTTTGCAGCCACCTCAGGGGGATGTAACGTCCCTCCAGGACACAGCCTCTCGTGACATCACACATCCCCCTCCTCGGGACCGACGTCCTCGTCGGGTAAAGGCAGCGAAGAAGGCATCACGCCGGGAGAGGGCGTCCGCATTGCCGTGGTGCTTGCCAGACTGCTCTCTCTTCAACTCCTCCAACTCTAGGACCAGGGACTCAGCCTCCTGTTGTCTCTCCTTGAGTTTCTTACTGAACGCATCAGCCTTGGTTTTAGCAGAGTTTAGCTTCTGTTGAGCAGCTTTCAGTTCCTTCTCTCTCTCTGCCTCCGCATTCTTCATCTTGTTCTCCAACACCTTGTACTTCTCCTCTGCCTTCTTCTGGACCTCCTTACTCCTGCGCAGGGTCTCCTCACACTCCTCGATGGTCCTGCGCAGCCTCTCCCAGCTCCTCCTGTTGCTTAGGAAGGAGCTCTGTTGGAGTTTAGCCTGGAGGATATCTAACTCTTCTGTCTTCATGTCTAACTGTTGCTTTAACAAACGATACCTCTCAGCGGTCCCCTTCAGACCAGACAGTTCTTTGTCCAGATTCTGTAGCTCCGTCTCTGTGTCGGTCTGGGCACCTGCCATCCCTATCAGAGCCCGGGCGGGAGTGAGTAACTCGGAGGATTGCACCGGAGCCTTCCCAGGATGAGTCTTGCCTCTCCGTTTCCGAGGTACTCGGGTTATCCTCTCCTGAGACTCTCTCCAGAGTGGGTAAAGGCTGGGCAGTCTCGTCCAATTAGGACAGGGACGGGGAGGGAATCAACCACCCCCGCCGTCGTGTGTATGGTTCCCCGTGTGCTGGTCATTGTAAGTTCAGTAATGGGGTATTCTCTGGTGTCCCCATGGACACAGGAAACTGGGAGGACTTTCCCCGGGGTCAGACACGTTGGGCCCACCAAATCCTTACGCACCAGGGTGGCCCGGCTACCAGAATCCAGTAAGGCCTCCACATCATGGTGATTCACAGTTACCGGGCAGGTGGGGGGTCGATCTGGGCCGCCATCTACGACTCCCAAGAGCGAGGCAAAACGGTGTGTGGGTGCTGAGCTGAAGGACTCCGCAGTGGGCATAGGTTCATCGGCTGGTTTCCCACACTGCCAGGAGATATGTCCCATCTCCCCACACCGGTAACACTGTCGAGTTTCCCCCTCCTGGTGTACTCTTCTTGGACCCGCCTGGTTTCTGGCTCCCCCTGGAGCCGGGATAAGTCCTGACGTGGCTGGGTTCGAGACCTTGGGGTCCTTTGGGCGGGTTCTTCCCATTTGTGGTGGGGCCGCCCTCCTGGGGTCTTTTCGGGAAGCATTCAGCATCTCCGCTGTGGCCTGGTACTTTTCCACAGCTTCCACGGTCAGATCAGCCGTGGTCAAGGCCTGTTGACTGATGAACCGTTTTGCCTCATAAGGCAGGGCGCGTAGAGTAACGATCCACCACAACGGCCTCCACCACCGCCGCTGCTGTATTCCTCTGCGGATCCAGCCATTTCCTTGCGATTCGGACAAGTTCATGCATCTGCGCCCGAGGAGGTTGGTCTGGTTGGAAGGTCCAGCCGTGAAAGCGCTGGGCCATACCAAACTTTGTGAGTCCATATCTGCTGAGGATCTCAGACTTCAGGGCATCATAGTCAGTAACCTGGTCAGGGCCCAGGTCCCGGACAGCATTCAGCGATTCCCCGGTTAGAAAGGGGGCTAACAGACCAACCCACTGTTGCTTGGGCCAGGCTTCCCTAGTGGCCGTGGCCTCAAATGCATGCAGGTATGCCTCAATGTCATCGGTAGCTCCCATCTTAGATATAAAGTCACTTGCCTTTATTGGGCGGGTATTTTGGACCACCCTCTGTCTCTGCAACTGCAATTCCTCTGCCTTCAGAAGGTTGGCTTTCTTTTGCTCCTCCAAGAGAGCCACGTTTGCTTGCATCTGGGCTTGCTGGCCAGCAACAAGGGCTTTCAATATGTCCTCCATTTCAGTCGGCGGGGAGCCTACGGCCAACTTGGAAAACTGGGTGATCAAACCTTCGGTATCCTCCTCTGACATGCACTATTAACGCTTGAGCGTGCCCGTGTTCTCCACCATCTGTGACGTCACGAGAGGCTACACAGCTTTCAGCGGGGTTGTGTAGTCCACGTTGCAGCTAGTGGCCAACCCAGCAAAAAGTCCTTCCAAATGTCTCTCACGTATTTCCACAGGTGCATATATCCAAAGGTGAGTATTTTTCCCAAAGGTAAGTATCTCCAAATCCTTATATTCCTCATGGAAGTGGACGTGCAGCACTCTTGTCCTCCAGAGAGCCCAGGTTGGAGACTGTGTCTCTTCCCTTCCCAAACCTTCAGCTCATCAGCTCCTCATTTGTTTCAGCTGCGTGGGAAGATTGGCCATAGAGGGGTGGAGTTCCCGACCATACCAGCAGATGGAGCCATAGCTGTCTGGGTTTGCAGCCACCTCAGGGGGATGTAACGTCCCTCCAGGACACAGCCTCTCGTGACATCACAGAGTATAAAAGATGGACTCTGAAATTGTGATGGCAGAATTCTCAATTAATAAATATCTCTGACTATGCAGACCGGGACTCTGGCCGTTACTTAAATCCCAAAAGACTTACAACCTTTTGGGAGACGCACAGAAAAACTGAAATAGTTTGTTAAATAATTCACATAACATCTGTACTAGCAGATATATGGTACCTCAATATCCTGTCACAATAATACCGACCACTAATGGAATGACACAAAGTGTCACTCTACATTGTGTACACGGTAGCCCGCCCCACTCAATCAATGGAACCCCAGAGATTAGTGGGCAGATCCCAGAACATGATCCATACTAATCTGAACAAGCAGATAGATGACGTCACATTCCGTCAAAATTGTCATGACCGGTCTAATAGTACCGTAACCAAGGTTACTACTATTATCCCTCATCATTCCGCCTCAACCCAGTTATTCACTGGTGGGCAGATCAATACATGCCTTCTACTGTACTGAACATGTCAGTCAGGAGTCATGCCGAAATATGTCCTTCTATCAGAAGCGCACCTGAAAGAGACCTGTCTCCTCAGTCCTGCATTCCTCTCTCCTAGCTCAAGTCCTCCCCTCAGCCACGCTGAGTACAGACTGAGCCAAAGAGTTAGAAGACATATCCAAGAGATAGAACCGGATAAATGGAGACGGTGACGACCACGACGTCGCTGCACAGATATCCTCTACCCCTGTTCCTCTTAAAAGGGCAGTAGAAGCCGCTACTCCACGAGTGGAGTGAGCTCTTATACCCTGAGGCAATTGTCACCCCGCTGCCTCATAAGCCGTCTCAATGCCTTCACAAAGCCTCTGAGACAGACGCTGTTTTGAAAGTGGTCTACCTAGTGCAGCTGCACCGTGACACACAAACAGCTGAGGCGATGACCTAATCGCTGCTGTGTGCTCAACGTAACACGCCAAAGCGCGCACTGGGCACAGGCGATGGAGCCTTTCCTCACTCCTCTCCCCATGAGGAGGGGGAGAAAAAGCACACAGCTCCACGGTCTGTGATCTATATGAGCTCTTAATAACCTTTGGCACAAATGCCGGGTTAGGGACGTAACACCGCTCTGCTCAGATCGCCATTAATGGCAAGGCAGTTGGGTCTCGTCGAAGAGCACACAAATCACTAACACGCTTAGCCGTAGTCAAAGCGAGCAACAGTGCCGTCTTCATAGACAGCATCTTGAGGGGTATTTGATTCAATGGCTCGAACGGCGACTTACATAACGCCGAGTACCAAAGCCAAATCCCACTGAGGAAGCGTGGCTCTAGGCATTGGCCTAAGCCGCCGCGTTCCTAATAAGAAACGTTTCACTAGAGGGTGGCTGAAGACAGTGTCTCTGCCGAACCCCTCGTGACAAGCTGAAATCGCTGCTGCAAACACCTTAATAGTGGCGGGCGATCGCTGCTTATCAAACATAAACTGCAGGAAAGAGAGAACACTCTCAACCTGACAGCTCATGGGGTCTACATTCTCTGTGACGCACCATTGTGAAAAAACATTCCATTTACTGGCATACACCCTGGAAGTGGAACTGGCACGTGAACCCTGTATGGTCCTGATTACTGAATCAGATAACCCACGGCGCTCTAGCCTGTCCCTCTCAGGAACCAAGCCTTCAGTGGTTGGCCGATTATGGGCAATCGCCCTATCGAGCCTCTCGCCTGAGACAACGCGTCCCGTCGATGTGGAATTGGCCAAGGTGGCGCAATCAACATCTGACTCATCTCCGCAAACCATGGAGCCCCTGGGCGATCGGGGGCTATCAATATTATTGACAGCCC
Organism: Coregonus clupeaformis; assembly: GCF_020615455.1. Classification (NCBI taxonomy): domain Eukaryota; kingdom Metazoa; phylum Chordata; class Actinopteri; order Salmoniformes; family Salmonidae; genus Coregonus; species Coregonus clupeaformis. Next base: position 1,453,532 of record NC_059218.1, read on the forward strand.
GCCTGATCTCACCCTGGCTAACAGTGGGAGAATGCAGGACAGCGGAGGGAATGCATACAGAAGAACTCTCGGCCACGGATGGTGCACGAACGCGTCCCTTCCCAGTGGCGGTTCGCTCTGTTCCCGCAGAGAGAACCATAGAGGACAATGCGCGTTCACGCGTGACGCGAATAAATCCACCTCGGCTCTCCCGAACTGTTCCCAAATTTGGAGAACAATGTCCGGATGAAAAGAGCTTTTGGGGGTGGAAAATCTCCTGGTGTGCTCATTCTGGGACGATGTCGATGAACTGGAAATCGACAACGTTTCTTCGTCCTGAGTCTTCTCTTCGTCTCTTCGGCTTCTTCAGTCTAGTCCAGTCGCTGAAGATAAAGGGAGGCTGATTGAGGGGAAGCGTCCCCTCTTATAGGGACACCTGTATTCCTATTGGCTGCAGGTGTGTGCATAATTTTGTCTCAGGCTGATGCTGCCTTAGGGCAGTGGGTAAACCAATAGGAGCAGAGCTGTCGGTTTACTAGCTCGTTGAAAGTTTCCCCAAATTTGCCAAAATAATCTCTCTCAAACCTATTATAATGGGAAAATCTTATCTTGTATATATTTGATCTTGTGTTGCGTGTATATTATGTATTTGTAAAAAAAAAAAAAAATGTTAACTGCCACTAACGTTAGCTAACCAACGCAAGAAGGATGAAAGTAATTAATTATCTTATTACTACTGACTATTGTCACTGTATGTAGCTAACTAACTACTATACTAATGTTAGAAAGCACAAGTAAGGTTAGTTACATAATGCTAGCTACATAAATGGCGTCAGTTGTGTAGCTAACATTTACGTTAGTTTGGATAGTTGGCTAGTTAGGTAGCTCATGTTCTAGCTAATGGTAGCTAGCTAGTTAACAATAACTAGCTAGCCATTTGGCTACAAATTAAGCAAGCGTTAACATTAGCTACCAAACTAGTATCGGCATAGACAAAGTTATCATAATTGTTGCTATCGGGTTATGTTAACGTTAATGGCCTTTTGATGGCGGAGTTGTAGCTAACGATAGCTAGCTAGCTAACATCATTTGCATTTTATAGAGCGTTCACTCACTGCTGTACAACAATGTAAAGAAAAAGCGGGCATTTCAAGAGGGTGCTACGAAATTGTCAAAACGTAGTTTTCTTTGCCCTATGTCATTATAAATTACATAGAATTAATCATTAGCTTGATTGTTCTCTACAATAGTATAAACTTAATATACTGTACTTGCCTAACACTGTAAGGTCATATTTTATAATTTAGCTAGTCATGTTGGCAATAGAATAAGCTTTCAAATGATGCTCACCTGACCCAGATTGCGATTTATATTGGACCATTTTTGGTTTGCGAACAACAACAGTGTGATGGTGGGGATGCAGGGATGTCTTCCCAAAAAATTATAAATAAATAAAAGCAGGGCATAGAATTAACACCTGCCAGATGCGGGTAGACTTAGGTATTGGAAGGTAAGAATGTCTATTTCACCAGCCACGTAGGCTGGTGGTCAATTTGCAGGGCTCTACAGTGCGAGCATTACATTCACATTTGCGAATAAAAATAGAGTAAAAAGTCAAGTATGAGCGCATGTGCGAGTTGTGATTTATAGCAAAAAAAATTATGCAGTAGCTGTTTTTAAAGTATTTCTGCCGTTTTAATTCATAGCTGCTAATTGTACAAAGAAATGCGAATATTTTACTTTTACCTCTAGAATGAAGCATCTGTATGCAGTGGTGAAAAATATAATTTGAAGGAGTGAAATATGTGGCAGTGGTTCCAACCACCTGGATTGTCAAAACAGATTCAGTAACTTACTCTGACAATCAAAGATTGTGTTCTGACCTTTAAAAAAATAAAAGTTGTAATATGTATTGTTTATTGGGAAATAATTGAAATACACTGTAACCTCTTCATCCGGTTGTGTATTGCTACTGGACCAAAAAAGCTAACCACAAAAAAAGTGAAACTATGAATGACCCGACAAGACATGGAAAATGCAACGAGCCAGAATTCTGGAGACCACAGCTAAAGTGAATATGTTTTGAGAGTGATTGTAAATATGAAATCTGGATTCAGTTTGACAATCTAATAGGGCTAGACTCATATGACCGAGCAAAGAAGAAAGCTAACTGTGCAGAGGAGACATCTAATTATGAGACAGATCATCATGAGAAAAAAATGCATCCAGGAAAAAAATTGAAACCTGACACTTTCGAGACTTTCAAAGTCATGGGAATACCAGTAATCTATATAACTAGCAGTTAACATTACAGTGCCCTAACAGGCCACGTTTAACTTATGTTTGTTGCCATTTTTCCTTTGCCAAGATGATCCATCCACCTGACAGGTGTGGCATATCAAGAAGCTGATTAAACAGCATAATCATTACACAGGTGCACCTTGTGCTGGGGAAAATAAAAGGCCAATCTAAAATGTGCAGTTTTGTCACAAAACACAATGCCACAGATGTCTCAAGTTTTGAAGGAGCATGCAATTGGCATGCTGAATGCAGGAATGTCCAACAGAGCTGTTGCCAGATAATTTTATGTTAATTTCTCTACCATAAGCCGCCTCCAACGTTGTTTTAGAGAATTTGGCAGTACATCCAACCAGCCTCACAACCGTAGACCACGTGTAACCATGCCATGCCAGGACTTCCACATCTGGCTTCTTCAACTGCTGGATCGTCTGAGACCAGCCACCTGGACAGCTGATGAAACTGAGGAGTATTTATGTCTGTAATAAAGCCCTTTTGTGTGGGAAAACCTATTCTGATTGGCTGGGCCTGGCTCCCCAGTGGGTGGGCCTGGCTCCCAAGTGAGTTGGCCCCTGCCCAGTCATGTGAAATCCATAGATTAGGGCCTAACGAATGTATTTCTATTTACACATTTCTTAAATGAACTAGTACTCAGTAAAATCGTTGAAATTGTTGAATGTTGCGTTTTATATTTTTGTTCGGTATAATAACTTGTTTTATTTTGTTTTACAGCTGTTGCCACTGTCCAATGATGATAAATCTCTCAATTTACAACTATTTCAAAACATTGAACCATACTTGTATGTTGTACCCAGGGTCTAAAATTAGCTGAGTGACAGATTCATTTTTTAGAAGAGCTGGCACAGGCATAAAGGTTGGTCTAGTTTACTTGAAATGAAAGTCTACTGAAGTGAGACTTTGTCCTTGGGTTTCTTGGCTAATTACATTGTTTTGTTCACAGGCTAGGTTGTTTTTCAATGTTTGAGTTTCAACTGCAAGGTACAAGAAGCATTGGTCAGACTATCTCACAGGCACAAACATGACTGGAGTCGCATTACCACGGTAACCTCACTACCTTAAAGGGGCAGGTGAAATTTTTTGTCTCACCTGTGATGTTTTGGTTAAAATCTAAAATGAAAAATTAAATGAAATTAAACAATTCATCTTCTTACTAGTAATACATTTGTTTTAGAAACATTGAAAAGCATGCTCTTCCATTTTTTGTGTTTTGTTGGTGTCATTTTTGTGAAAGAAAATTATTGTGGCTGGTGTACCAAAAAGTACATTTTAGGCCCTGGTTGTACCAATCTTAGTGGTGCTAAATTAGGAACTTTCAAATGAAGTGTGACATACATTAGACGTCTGTTAATGTTAACATGTGATTAATTTAGTCTCAGATGTTTCTGGAAGACCGTCCCCCAGCAAAGGTAAAGGGCTTACAGTAACTTGATAGTATTTAGAAACATTGAAGCATTCACATCGAAACAGTGGACCCTATTTTGTAGTGTCATACTTTGGAGCCTGAACTTTCAATTGAAGTGTGACATACATTAGACGTTTGTTTATGTTAACATGTGATTCATTTTGTCTCAAGGACATCTCTCCACCCAACCGTACTGCAATACAGTCCCACAGCAGATGTAAATGGCTTACAGTAACTTCATCATATTTAAAAACATTGAAGCATTCACATCAAAACAATATACCTTATTTTGTTCTGTCATGGGCCCAATCCCAAATGGACACCTAGACACTATGCACTTGTGGAGATCTGAGATGATATGATGGATCTAAACAATTATGGTGAAACTTCCACCTAGCCTATCAAAGGGCCAATTGTAATTATTACCAAATGGGGTTGATTTGAGATTGGGCCATATTTTTGGAACCAGAACTTGCAAATGAAATGTGACATACATTAGACATCTGTTATTGTTAACGTGATTCATTTTGTCTCATAGAAGTTTCTTCAACAAGCTCACCTGCAGGTGTCACAGAGCAGAGGTAAATGGCTTACAGTAAGATAATATATAAAAACATTGAAGCATGCACATCAAAACAATGGACCTTATTTTGTAGTGTAATACTTTGGAGCATGAACTTTCAAATGAAGTCTGACATACATTAGACGTCTGTTAATGCTAACATGTGATTAATTTAGTCTCCACCCAACCGTAACGCAACACAGTTCCAAAGTCTCTCCACTCATCCTGCAGTCTCTCCACCCAGAAGCGGAGGGCATGTCCTCTGTGACAGTAAATAAACACTGAAGCATACATATTGAGTAAAATTATAATGTTCCTTGTTAGATTCAAGCTAAAATCCTTAATAGGAACAATAACAAAGCGGTCACCCTGCCTCCGTTTTAGCTTAAAGCTGAGGGATGGGCCTGGAGAAATGTAACCACTCTCAAATTCATAGACAGAGCTATGGATGCAAGGACTATCAACAGTCTGTTGTATATCACAATTTTCAGGATGATGGGATAGCTGGCACTCAATTTTGTCTGTCATTTTAGATCCATTACTTCCATGCCCTGGGGGGAAGGGACCTCAACACCTTGGTGCGCAAGGTCCTCTGCAAAATTTCTACCAATGATGTCCTCAAACACTACAGCTTGAGAGGGAGTAGGGAGAAGCGGTCCTTCCAGGATCTGGTGATTTGCAGGTTAATAACCTCAGAACAGCCTTAATTCGTCAGCTTTCCACAGGGTTGCTGGCCCATGTTGACTCAATGCTTCCTTTCCACAGTTTTCAAGTTGGCTGAATGTCCTTTGGGTGGTGGACCGTTCTTGATACACATGGAAAACTGTTGAGCGTGAAAACCCCAGCATCGTTGCAGTTCTTGACACAAACCGGTGCGCCTGGCACCTACTACCATACCCAGTTCGAAGGCACTTAAATATTTAGTCTTGCCCATCATACACAATCCATGTCTCAAGGCTTAAAAATCCTTCTTTAACCCGTCTCCTCCCCTTCATCTACACTGATTGAAGTGGATTTAACAAATTACATCAATAAGGGATCATAGTTTTCACCTGGATTCACCTGGTCAGTCTGTCATGGAAAGAGGAGTTCATAATGATTTGTACACTCAGTGTATATGTGGCTTAATTCAACAAACTTTTAATAAATTCCCTAGTTTTCCTGAAATCCCGGTTGGAAGATCTTCCGGAATCAGAAGGAAATAAGCAGGAAATCCGGAATCCTCCTACCAGGATTTCTGGGAAACCAGCAAATTTATTGAAAGATTTTTGTAATCTCTCTGAATCTTTAGTACCCGTTTTTGTAACTTTGACCAGATCATAGACATTTTTTTATTTTTTATTTCACCTTTATTTAACCAGGTAAGCCAGTTGAGAACAAGTTCTCATTTACAACTGCGACCTGGCCAAGATAAAGCAAAGCAGTGCGATAAAAACAACAACACAGAGTTAGATATGGGGTAAACAAAACATAAAGTCAAAAATACAACTGAAAATATATATACAGTGTGTGCGAATGTAGTAAGTTATGGAGGTAAGACAGTAAGTAGGCCATAGTGCAAAATAGTTACAATTTCGTATAACACTGGAATGATAGATGTGCATGATGAAATCCGCATAACCCACGTTATCTTGACCTATTGCTTTTCTTAAATGATAGGCTACATCACTATATATAGTTTTACATTCTATTTGCTCCTACAATTATGTCTCTATAACTCCCCTTCTGTATGTTGTTACTATAGGAGCATGCCAACTTAACTTTTAGTTAAGAATCCTGAAGTGGAGGACGTCATTGGAGGTCATTGGAGCCCTACTGAAGATGGCGCCCCAACAAAATGGAGGAAAGAAACAGAAACCGGTTCGTTTTCACACTACAGAACAAAAACGGAGCCAAACTAAACTGTACTTGGCTGGCGTAGATGCACATTGAACACCGTTGCAACATCAGTCCTCGGGTTCTAATTAGCCACTTGATACGTAGGTTACTGATAGACTGTTTTTGATTCACCTCTCCATCTCCTTCATGTCTCCTCCATGCATCAAATTATATTTGCCTTTCCTCCTTATTGCTTTAGTCTAAGACGTTGGGGGGAGGGGTGCTAAGCTGACATATGGAATTGTTTTAAGATGGTCATACTATGGATCATTTAACTATTTGATTTGGAATTTTAGGACCCCTTTAGGTATAATTTTATTTTATTTTAAAATGATCTGATAAAATATTGATTTTGGCCATTACTACCAAAGCCCATAGAAATAAATTGAATAACACATTCATAAATGGCAAAAAGGACAGTCAAAAAAGAAATCATAAGAAACAAGGTTTTGAAGTGTCTGTCCTACATCTAGGAGATATTTAAAAAACTCAGGATATATATATATATATATATAGTGCCTTAGGAAAGTATTCAGACCCCTTGACATTTTCCATATTTTGTTAGGTTACAGCCTTATTATATAATTTATTTAATAGTTTTTTCCCCCTCATCAATCTACACACAATAAGCCATAATGACAAAGCAAAAACTGTTTTTTATAATTTGTTGCTAATTTATTAAAAATTAAAAACGGAAATATCACATTTACATAAGTATTCAGACCCTTTACTCAGTACTTTGTTGAAGCACTTTTGGCAGCAATTACAGCCTCGAGTCTTCTTGGGTATGACGCTACAAGCTTGGCACACCTGCATTTGGGGAGTTTCTCCTATTCTTCTCTGCAGATCCTCTCGATCGGGTTCAAGTCCGGGCTCTGGCTGGGCCACTCAAGGACATTCAGAGACTTGTCCCGAAGCCACTCCTGCGTTGTCTTGGCTGTGTGCTTAGGGTCATTGTCCTGTTGGAAGGTGAACCTTTGCCCCAGTCTGAGGTCCTGAGTGCTCTTGAGCAGGTTTTCATCAAGGATCTCTCTGTACTTTTCTCCGTTCATCTTTGCCTTGATCCTGACTAGTCTCCCAGTCCCTGCCGCTGAAAAACATCCCCACAGCATGATGCTGCCACTACCATGCTTCACCGTAGGCATGGTGCCAGGTTTCCTCCAGACGTGACGCTTGGCATTTAGGCCAAAGAGTTCAATCTTGGTTTCATCAGACCAGAGAATCTTGTTTTTGATGGTCTGAGAGTCCTTTAGGTGCCTTTTGGCAAACTTCAAGCAGGCTGTCAGGTTCCTTCTACTGAGGAGTGGGTTCCGTCTGGCCACTCTCCCATAAAGGCCTGGTTGGTGGAGTGCTGCAGAGATGGTTGTCCTTCTGGAAGGTTCTCCCATCTCCACAGAGGAACTCTTGAGCTCTGTCAGAGTGACCATCGGGTTCTTGGTCACCTCCCTGACCAAGGCCCTTCTCCCCCGATTGCTCAGTTTGGCCGGGCGGCCAGCTCTAGGAAGATTCTTGATGGTTCCAAACTTCTTCCATTTAAGAATGATGGACCTTCAATGCTGCAGATATTTTTTGGTACCCTTCCCCAGATCTGTGCCTCGACACAATCCTGTCTCGGAGCTCTACGGACAATTCCTTCTACTTCATGGCTTGGTTTTTGCTCTGACATGCACTTTCAACTGTGGGACATTATATACAGTGACTTGCAAAAGTATTCATCCCCCTTGGCATTTTTCCTATTTTGTTGCATTACAACCTGTAATTTAAATGGATTTTTATTTGGATTTCATGTAATGTACATACACAAAATAGTCCAAATTGGTGAAGTGAAATGAAAAAAATAACTTGTTTCAAAAAATTCTAAAAAAGAAATAACGGAAAGGTGGTGCGTACCTTTGCTATGAAGCCCCTAAATAAGATCTGGTGCAACCAATTACCTTCAGAAGTCACATAATTTGTTAAATGAAGTCCACCTGTGTGCAATCTAAGTGTCACATGATCTCAGTATATATACACCTGTTCTGAAAGGCCCCAGAGTCTGCAACACCACTAAGCAAGAGGAACCACCAAGCAAGCTGCACCATGAGGACAAAGTTGTGGCAAAGTACAGATCAGGGTTGGGTTATAAAACAATATCCTAAACTTTGAACATCCCACAGAGCACCATTGAATCCTTTATTAAAAATTGGAAAGAATATGGCACCACAACAAACCTGCCAAGAGAGGGCCGCCCACCAAAACTCACGGACCAGGCAAGGAGGGCATTAATCAGAGAGGCAACAAAAAGACCAATGATAACCCTGAAGGAGCTTCAAAGCTCCACAGTGGAGATTGGAGTATCTGTCCATAGGACCACTTTAAGCCGTACACTCCACAGAGCTGGGCTTTACGGAAGAGTGGCCAGAAAAAAGATATTGCTTAAAGAAAAAAATAAGCAATGGCTTTTGGTGTTCACCAAAAGGCATGTGGGAGACTCCCCAAACATATGGAAGAATGTACTCTGGTCAGATGAGACTAAAATTGACCTTAATGGCCATCAAGGAAAAAGCTATGTCTGACGCAAACCCAACACCTCTCATCACCCCGAGAACACCATCCCCACAGTGAAGCATGGTGGTGGCAACATCATGCTGTGGGGATGTTTTTCATCGGCAGGGACTGGAAAACTGGTCAGAATTGAAGGAATGATGGCTGGCGCAAAATACAGGGAAATTCTTGAGGGAAACCTGTTTCAGTCTTCCAGAGATTTGAGACTGGGACGGAGGTTCACCTTCCAGCAGGAAAATGACCCTAAGCATACTGCTAAAGCAATACTCGAGTGGTTTAAGGGGGAAACATTTAAATGTCTTGGAATGGCCTAGTCAAACCCAGAAAATTGAGAATGAGTATCTGTGTCCAAACTTTTGACTGGTAGTGTATGTATGTATGTATGTATGTATGTATGTATGTATGTATGTATGTATGTATGTATGTATGTATGTGTGTGTGTGTGTGTGTGTGTGTG